>NC_138381.1:44841130-44852761 GCF_054177405.1 Leptonychotes weddellii | reverse complement strand
GCTTTTCTGTTTAAATTTTAAAATGAGACTATATTCATGTGAGAAACATAAAATATCATTATGAAAATGAAGTCTCTTGAGTCGAAGCTTCCAGAGGGCAGGGATGTCTTCTGTAGCCCCCTGTCCCGGGCATATCCATATATTTGTGCCGACCTAACTTGAAAGCGCTCCTCACAAGTTTCTTTTTGTAATTGTATTTGCCTAGCTGGTGCAATTCTATTTGCTGAGGAAGAAATAATTCGCAGTCTCATTTGTTATGTGACATTTATGCAATTCTTACGTTGTGGTAGTGTTTTAAAATTCCTTCCTGAGGCACCTGGGTAGCTCAGTCGTTAAGCGTCTGCCTTCGGCTCAGGTCATGATCCCAGGGTCCTGGAATCAAGCCCCGCATCGGGCTCCCTGCTTGGCGGGAAGCCTGCTTCTCCCTCTCCCACTCCCCCTGCTTGTGTTCCCTCTCTCACTGTCTCTCTCTCTCTCTCTGTCAAATAAATAAATAAAATCTTCAAAAACATAAATAAAATTCCTTCCTGTTTAAGTACTCTTGAAAGAAGGCTATAAGCTTCCCTTCTTTTTGTAGGTAAGGAATTGTGACAAAAACAAAGTATCTTTTCAAGGCCTTATGACAGCAAAGAGTTAGCAAAGAGTAGAAATTGTTTATGATTTCAGTTTTTTCATAATGCGCATTCCTTTTCCAAGCCTTTGCTGATCTGACTAATGAATGCTTGTTGTAATGCCTACTGGATCAGGAAAAGTCCTTAAATTCCTACCTGTTCTGTAATCTAAAATAAAATCTCCTTACTAGTCAGAACTGGGGAACAGGTGAGTGGAGAAGTGGGTTCTTTCTTTCGTCCAGGGCCCTCCCAGAAGGATTCCACATGATGCGGTCTAGGTTCCTTACTAGGCACTGACTCAGGCTACTGATGGGCATAACCATGAGAATGGTGTTTGGGACTGGGGTGAGCGTTCAAGGTTATCTCTCGTGGGTGACAAAGTGACAATAAGCAGGAATGACTTCCACTCCGGGGAACATTAGAGAGAAACTTGTTGAAGTTTTGGAGGGGCGAATTGATATCTTTATTTCTTGACGACGACATTGCTTCTGCTCCCTCCTACCAGCTCACAGACGGAATTTATGTTCCAAGAGAGGCCAACAACTCTTAGACAATTGGAGGAAATTGAGATATGTTTTCTCCTCAACTAAGTGGTCTATATATTCTTTTGGTTTTGAATCAGGATTTGGAATAACATAATAGCAATTTATGCAGAAGGGGTTATGCCAGTCAAAGGAAGAAGATACATTTTCTTCTTATTCTTCTTTTTTCCTTTTTTTCCCTGTTGTTGTTGTCCCATCGGAGAGGGGAGAGAGTCTCAGAGGAGACGGGCTTTGACAGGTACAGTATAACTTATCAGGCTTTCAAGTAACTAGCTGAGGTTAGCCTTAGTTCAGATATGTCAGAACTGTCAGAAGCCAGCCCTGAAATCTGCAAGACATTACAGACCGAAAAGCCAGCGAGGACGGCTGAAGGTCTCAATGGGAATCCCAGCACACCAAAGAGTCTGGAGTGTCTCCATGCTTGGGCCTGACCCTTGATAATACTTGGAGTTTGCTTTTTTTGTTATTGTTGCAGAATTCTAAATTTGCTGGGTTTTGTTCTTTTGGCTCCTGCAGTTGGTCCATTGCACTTTGGGGACAATTCATCATTGTGTGGGGAGAGGTGAGGGGTCCCCTCTGCAGGGTCCACCCCGGGAGGCTTGAGTATTAGAGATTAGCGGAGCCAACCCAATCCTCCCCGCTAAGAAGGGACAGGATGAAAGCATGAACGCACAGAGAGAGTTTTTCGATGCCTCCGAGTTGTGAGCCCCGGTGTTAGAGATGTCAGCAGAAGCCAGCAAATGGCAACAAAACGAACTTTCTGAACCGTGGCTTCTCCCTCTGTCCTGCTCACCACAATGTGAGTGAGAAAATTGAATACTCCCCCAAAGAGGTAGAATCACGGGATTTAGAATGGAAACTTTGTGCCAAATTTACCAGTGGCCTTCAGTTATCCACTTAAGCTCTGACCCTTAGTCTTCTTATAGGTAAAATGGTGACGCTGGTAATAATTAATTCATAAGGTTACTTAAGGGAGGATCATGTAGAGACGTTGTGGTCTATGATGTGAAATTCCGGTGTTCGTTATTAATAGAGGTGTCAGGATGATCTATGAATTAGCACAGACTTTGCACAATAAATGAAGGATTGTCCTGCCAGAGGATTACCCTGAATACTTTAATCAAAGCGAGATGATAGGGGGGAAAAAATGCAGACTGCAGCAGAAGGTGGTAGAAGAAACGCAAATCCTTAATTGAAAGAGTGTCTCCCAGGGGGCCGATGCTGGCCCCTCCCCTCTGCCCTTTGCCTTGAATAGGGTCTTACACGTTGTAGGAGCCAGAAAAGTTGTTGTCTAACAAATCAGGAAAGGCCTACCTGTTTAACGCAGCCCTGGGTGGAGGGGAGGGGGTCGCGGGGAGGGGGGTTTGGGTTTTTCTGGAATAAGGCTCAATAAAGAATTTTTATCTTAAAAATCCTATGGTGTGACATGATGGGTTTATTTCCTGCCTGTGTAATCTTGGCTTTCGCACAGTTGTTCCATTTCTAACTAACACCCTAGTTCATATAAGTCCTCTTAGAGTCTGCATTGTATGAGGCCATGCTTTCATTTTATTTTTATAACTTAAAATCTAATCATCTCTCTCTCTGTCTCTCTGTCTCTCTCTGATTGTTGATTCTTTTATTTTTGTTTATCCAAAAGTCAAATTTAAGATTCCAAAGTGCTGCTTCCAGGCTGATCCCTGAGAACTCACTGCTGGTTTTGTAGGGAACAGAGCAGAGGTCAGGAGATAGGAAGGGCAAAGTGGAAGGAATTTACTCAGATCCACTCTTGTTTTGTTTTCCATGGAGTCTCACTGTAGCTGTGTTGTGAATATAGTCAGTTACACAAAGCCCCATGAAGACAGAATATAGGTTGGCCTCTGGTTTATGCCTTTGGAAGCCATACATTTTGCAGTTTAAGATTTTTTGGATGAATGTTCTCTTTCAGTAATCCCTACAGAGGACACGTGGACTACACGTAAAATAAAACCACTTGCTTTACTTTGAAATTTGTTCATTCTTCTATTTGTCCTCAGTTCAAAAATGCACGCTCCACCTGGCGCCGAAACTCTCTCCTTCGCATCCCAAAAGCCCTGCTTCTTCCTCTCTATCTTTCACAGTCCCAGCCCCAACTCTTCGTGCATGAGGCCGAGGCCGTCTTGGACCAAACCAACCCACGGAGCTCTTGGTACGGTACCTGGCACACAGTAAACACTCAAAAGATTTTTTTTTTTTTAAAGATTTTATTTATTTATTTGACAGAGAGAGAGATAGCTAGAGCAGGAACACAAGCAGGGGGAGTGGGAGAGGGAGAGCAAGCTTCCCGCTGAGCAGGGAGCCCGATGCGGGGCTCGATCCCAGGACCCCAGGATCATGACCTGAGCCGAAGGCAGACGCTTAACGACTGAGCCACCCAGGTGCCCAACACTCAAAAGATCTTAACCGATAGTCTGTTACTTACTGTGGCAAAGGCTTCACAGCTTAGTCAGGGACCATTCACTGACAGGTGAAACACTGCTTTTATCAACGATCAGCGTTATTTGCTTTACCCCTAGAGCATCTCATTCAGCTGTTAAGTGGGAGAGTCCCTGCTTTTTCTCAAGAGCTCTTCATATGATTCTAATGTGTAGTCAGAATTATTAAGCACAGGTTTTTAAAAATACTCATGGGGTTCTTTTCATTTCCATTTGTGAATGTCTTCTCTCCTCCATTCACTGGAAAAGTCCCAAGACACAGAGATTTACATTGTTTACGATTTCTTGTGTCTTCCTTAGTGTCCTCATCTGGTGGCCACTTAGTGAGCTGAATGAATGAGTGTTTTGTGGACTTAGCTACATCTATAGTGAGAAAATTCACTATAAATGAAGTGCCTAAGTCAGAAATAGGTGTACTTCCATAGTACTTCCTCCAGGCCAGGCACTTCGCATACGTGGACTCATTTAACCTTCACGACGATCCTACTTGGTACTTTATTATCACCCTTTGATGGAGTAGGACACTTGAGGTTCAGAAAAGCCAGGTGCTGTGTGTAAGGGGAAGCCAGGGCTCTAGTCCTGGTCTATGTACCACTATCCTACCAGCTCCTGGAGGCGACCAGCAGATACCTCATTGCCTCCCACATAGTAGGAGATCAGTAATATTCGCTGAAGGAAGGAATAAATAAAAATTATAATCGTCCAGACCTGGACATATTACATCTTCATAGACCAGAGGAAAATCTAATAAAATAATCTAGGCTGAGTTGTGGGAGGCATGGCTTCTAAGGGATAGGAATAGTGTCCTGGGTGTGTACGTAGGGTGAACAGATGTCCTACTTGCCTTGGCCAGTCCTAGCTGACGCCAGTTGTAATTATTAATATGGTACCTCTTTTCAAATTCCTGGTTTGGATGATAAATTATATCAGCACCCTAAATCTAGAAATGGTTAAAAAAAAAAAGGCAGGCTTTCTGAATGCAAGGAAGTATATAAGGAAACAGTGTAGATTAATTGGTACTCTGTTGAGGTCTACTTCTTTTCCCTTTTGATGCATGAATATTATGATGACTCAGTACAGGAGTGTGCTGATGGCCTCAGCATCTCTGCTCTGTGGACTGGATCCCAGGATCTCCTGTAGGTTTGGGAGGGAATTGCCCCAGGCAGTTGGAGCTTCAGCTCTCCTGCCTCATCTTCCTGAAAAGCACATCCATGGTCATCACATTTCATGTGCTACTTTTGGGTTTGGAAAATACATACAGTGTACTGATGTGTGTAAGATTATCACCCATAAAACCAAAATATTTGCCTCAGTATTTATTAGTTTGCCACTTTGCTTGCTTTTTCTCTCTCCCTGTGCATAAAATCCCTTCTTTATAAAAAAAACCAAACAAACACAAATAATATGAACCATACTGTTGTTGTGGGGATGTAGATTTAAGGCAAAGCAATGGGAAACCACTTTACAAATAGAAAATTCCATGTAAACGTTCAAGAGAAATTGCTGGCCAGGAACATGAGCAGGTATAGCTCCAAAGACAGTGTATTAAACCCAGTTTCCCTAGAGATGAACTTCTTCCTATTTACCTCCTGGGTCAAAAGAGCTTGAGTTCCTTCGTAAACGCGTCTGAAGAGACAAGTCCCGGAACACAGACAGGCCAGGTGTTTTCCATAGGACAGTGGAATTTACCGGCTGGTACAACTTCCTTCCACTACTGTTCTGCCAAAGCTCTAGTTACTGACCTTCAGGAAGGCATTTTCCGGGAGCTGACTTTGCCCTCAGTGGAGGCAAGTCTAATGAGGGGGGCAGGGAGGAAGAGGGGAAATTTTGTCAGCCATGTGTTGGAGCATATTGTGAAAACTGATATCTTGGTGGTGTAGGAAATGACCTAGTGCATACTTCGCGTCCTGACCTGTAAGATAATCCACTGTGGTGATTAAATGTTATCAAAAAATTGGGGGAGAGGGAGCTTATGGGAATATGGAAAATGCTTCTTAATGGAATCATTTCATTGTGGGCCTGAAATATTTCTGAAAGACCTTTGTGTCCAACTGTCTCTGCTTTCAGTTGAAGAAAGCGAGACCCGGGAAAGTTACAAGCCGTACCCAAGGAGTGCCAGTTGGTCGGAGAGGGCTGGGGCTAGAACCAGGGGCCATGGCTCCTGAGATCCAGAGCACTTTCCACGGCTGCCGGGGGTGGGGGTGGGGGTGGGGGTGGGGAGTGGGGTCTTCAGCCTGCCTCCGGGGGCGGGGGGTGGGGTGAACGTCCCCTGGGTGAGGCTGCCGGGACAAGCCCACCGGTGGGTTCGCAGAACAGAGCTTCTCCCACCGACAGCGCTGGCCGCTGCAGCCTGTGGGGGGCGCTGTGGGCTCTGGACGGGAAAGGCTGGAGGGCGAGGGGTGGGATTCCATGCGGCGAGTGATCGGAGGTGCTAGAGCATAAAAGCAAAGGGCTGTAGGGATGAGACTTAGAGCTTATTAGAAAAGTCCCGTGGCTCCCAGCTCTTTTCAGATGTCTGTACCTTTCACTCATTTATGACGCTGGTGGAAAGAAAACCAGAGCGGGCCATTCCCAAATCCTTTAAAACCGCCCCTCTGGAGTGCTCTGTGTTTGCAGATGTAAATGCTAAAGGTCACTAGGGCTTAAAGCACCCTTTTCTCTCCAGCCTCCTCCTCACTCCCAGGTGCCAAAGCTCATTTGGGAGAGTCTCCTTCTAAGAAAACCCCGGGGGGACTAGCCTGCACCCACCTACCCACCATCCTGCTGTCACCCCCAAATAAACCAGCTGCCTGGAGCTTTGGATTTTTTGCAGCTTCCCTGGGCCTAGCGGGCCTGAACTCGGGGTTTTGGAGAGGCCTCTTTTCCCGGCTGGTTGCTAAGGCCGGTGCTGACTCCAGGCCTGTTATCAGGAGGATAGTTTAAACAGGCCTTATCGCTGTGTGTTCAATCAAGGTTTATGAGGGCTGATAAAGATGTCACCTAGTTGCTTCGTGTGTTCATTAAAACTCTATTCCCTGGTGGGATGGAAATGCAAAGGTGTTTGTTTTATTTTTTTTAATAAACAAAATTTTGGGAATAAATACATGTTCTGTTGTTAAATATGGCACTGGTGGACGACCTCATCTGTGTAGTCATATCCATTTGTGCCGGCAAAAAGGGGGTGCGGGTGGGCCTCTGGGGCAGTCCCCTGAGAACAATACATTGGGCTTCACAGACACAGCTCTAATATCGTAGGTTATCTAAGTGCTTCTTTAATAATTCAATAAACATTACTACCTTTGGTTCAGGTACAGCAATAAGCCATTGTGTGCTTTTAATTTTGAGTCCTTTTATATTACGGGATCATTATAACAAAAAAGGTATTTGCTTTAGTGGTTTTTTTTTTAATAAGAGATTTCTAACCAAATATGTTTGACATAGTCCCCCTTTCTATGAGTTTTTTTCTCTTCTGTTAGAGAGAAAGAAAGCAAACTAGTCCATATTACCTTTATTCACCCGTAATTGGCATAAATAATCAGAGCTGCAGGGAGCATAAAACAAGCATAAGAAATAGTCCCTGCTCAGAAGAGCTTTTGTAGTGTGTTCGTTACTGCTTTATGCTGAGACCTGATGTTGGCCTGGAGCTTGCTCATGGACTATCTCAGTGGTTCATTTCATATATTTTTCTATTTATTAATACTAAGGCAGAATTGCAGAATAGAGGTTAAGAAGTGTTTTTAACTTTTTAGGACCCCGCCCCACTCCCCTACTGGGCCCCCCAGCTCCCAGTTCAAAAGGTGCCATTTCTTTCTTTCTTTCTTTTTTTTTTTAAGATTTTAGGTATTGGGCGCCTGGGTGGCTCAGTTGGTTAAGCGACTGCCTTCGGCTCAGGTCATGATCCTGGAGTCCTGGAATCGAGTCCCACATCGGACTCCCAGCTCAGCAGCGAGCCTGCTTCTCCCTCTGACCTTCTCCCCTCTCATGCTGTTTCTCTCTCGCTCGCTCTCTAATACATAAATAAATAAAATCTTTAAAAAAAAAAGATTTTAGGTATTTATTCATGAGAGAGAGAGAAGCAGAGGGACTCGTGGGACTCGATCCCAGGACCCCAGGATCATGACCTGAGCCAGAGGCAGACGCCTAACCAACTGAGCCACCCAGGTGCCCTGCTTTTTTATTTTTATTTTAAATTGTGGTGAAATACAGATAGCATAACATTTACCATCTTAACCATTTTTAAGTATACAGCTCAGTAATGTTAAGTATATCACACAACAGTGTGCAACCAATCTCCAGCCTTTTTCATTTTGCAAATCTGAAACTCTAGATCCATTAACCAATAGCTCCTGATTTCTCTTTCCCCGCTAGCCCCTGGTTCCATTGGACTCTGTTTCAATGAGTTTGACTATTTTAGATACCTCATATACATGAAGTCACGTAGTATTTGTCCTTCTGTGACTGGCTTATTTCACTGAGCGTAATGTTTCAATGTGCATCCATGTTGTAGCAGGTGACAGGATTTCCATTCTCTTTAAGACTGAATAATATGTCATCGTATGAATACACCGTATTTCATTACTCCATTTGTGTTGCTTCCACGTTTCAGCTATTGTGACTAAGGCTGCTATGAACACACGTGTACAAAATATCTGTCCTAGTCCCTGTTTTCAATTATTTTGGGTATCCAGAAGTGGGACTGCTAGATCATATTGTTCTTTTTTTACTTTTTTGAGGAACCAACACAGTGTTTTCTATAGCAACTCCACCATTTTACAATTTTGCCAACAGTGCACAGTTGTTCCAATTTCTCCACATCCTTACACTTGCTTATTTTCTGTTCTTTTTTTGTTTATGTAGTTGCCATCCTAATGAATGTGAAAGAATACCTGCAATTGAGTATTTGTCCGCCTTCCCGATTCATATGTTGAAAGCCTAATCCCAGTGTGATGGTATTTGGAGAGGGGGCCTTTGAGAGGTAATTGGGTTATGAGGGTGAAGCCCTTGTGAATGGGATCCGTGTCCTCGTAAGAAAAGGCCAGAAAGCTAGCTTGTTCTTTCCACCCTGTACAGATACACTGGGAAAGCAGCCATCTGCAGCCTAGACAATGACCCTCACCAAAACCTGACTTGCTGGCACCCTGATTTTTGGATTTCCAGGCTCTGGAATGGTGTGAAATGAATATTGGTTGTTGATAAGCCACCCAGTGTGAAATATTTTGTTACGCTAGCTGGAGGTGACTAAACCCATACCGTACTGTGGTTTTGATTGGCATTTCCTTAATGATTAATGATGTTGAACATCTTCTCATATGCTTGTTGGCCATTTGTATTTCTCACCATTGCCTTTTGACATCTTCATAGCTCTGTACCTTGGGATAATTCCACCTGGCCACTGAAGGAGATTTGTTGGCTAGCAGGCTACAAGCAAACATTTCCTGTATTCTGAGACAGTCTGAACATCTCTGATGCATGTTGACCACTAAGCATGAATGTCTTAGGGATAAAATTGCTTGTTCATTTAATATTCTTTAATTAAATTTAATGATTTAAAAAAAAATTTTGAACACCCCTCTTCTCTCTCACCCAGGGTCCAACTCTATATGGAGAATTTTTTGCTCATTGCATCCCACAATGAGGGATTCTTTGGTTCTTGGAAGCTCTAGAGGGAAAGGAAGCAAAGTTGAGTTTATATGAGAAGGGATAGGAGAGGCGAAATGGGAAGGAGAGGGGGAAGCTGAGAAGTCAAAGAGTAGAATGGGCATAGACTGCAGGGAGAAGGTGGGAGGCTGCAAGAAGATGTTCTCTTGGTGAGGGTTGGGGAGGGAAGCTCATGATTTTCTTGTGTCAGATGATGGCCAAATGCTACAAGGTTCCTGGATAAGATTTGCTCACTGTCTTAGGTTGTACCTCCCCAGAAACAGACCCTGAAACAAAGATTTGAGTCCAAGTGGTTTATTTGGGAGGTGATCACAGGAAGCGTAAGTCAGAACATGGAGAAGGAGCAAAGGGAAGAGAAGGAAGCCACTCTAGGGTGTGTCTGAACAGCTACTGCTGGGGGCAAGTGGCGCTCCACCCCCCACCCCCCGAGGAACTCTGGGAGATGATGAGGAACCAGCCACAGAGTTCCTCCCTTGAAGGTCAAGGAAGCTGAGGTACTTATCCTCTGACTCCCATCCACTGTTGGCTGACAGCTGCTCCCCGGGGTGTTAGGTCCCCACAGTCTGGCCTCCCCTGTGAGCAGGCACAGACTGAGTGCGGGATAGTGCAGGAGGCACGTGCTGGAAAGCAGAGTGCAGGGAGTCACGGGTGAGGCAGTGACAGCAGCCACCGCACTTAAAACTTCTACTGAATGCTTCAGAACCACTTTAGTATTATTGATTCATTTAGTTTTTATTATTTCTATTGATTATTAACATTTTACTGTATTCATCAATTCTAAGATAGACCCTCTTCTCCATTTAACACTTCTGAAATTAGGGCGCCTGGGTGGCTCAGTCGTTAAGTGTCTGCCTTCGGCTCAGGTCATAATCCCAGGGTCCTGGGATCGAGTCCTGCACCGGGCGCTTTGCTTGGTGGGGAGCCGCTTCTCTCTGCCTGACACTCCCCTTGCTTGTGCTCTCTCTCTGTGTGTGTGTGTGTCAAATAAATAAATAAAATCTTAAAAAAAAAAAACCACTTCTGAAATTAGGAACCCCACTCATAATCCACAGGACATCTTTCAGTTGCTCTTGGTCAGCTGGGTAGTTGCGACAAGTGTTTTCCTTGCTTGTACATGAGTGACTTTGGATAGTATTCTTGGTGACATGATGGGACAACTGCAATCTCTTGATGTTTCCAAAGGTAATTGAGAACCATTTTTATCAGGTTGAGCCATATGAAATTGCCACTTTTTGGTCACAGATGTCAGCAATTTCATTTGCTCTTCTAAGAAAAGTTGCATGATGAACGCTCTTGATGAGGACGGAACTGCATGGCATGGGCGGTGATGAGTCTGAATTAAAAAGTAATTGGATTCTGAGTATATATAAAGGAGTTTTAGAAATACCTTAATCAGTTTATTTCATTTATATTTTCTTTCTTTTTATAGATGTCAAAGATACCATTTTAAAAGTCTTTCCGGGCGCCTGGGTGGCTCAGTTGGTTAAGCAACTGCCTTCGGCTCAGGTCATGATTGGGATCGCGTCCCGCATCGGGCTCCCTGCTCGGCGGGGAGTCTGCTTCTCCCTCTGACCCTCCCCCCTCTCATGTGCTCTCTCTCATTCTCTCTCTCTCAAATAAATAAATAAAATCTTTAAAAAAAAAAAAAAGTCTTTCCAACTAAGTCTAAAAGCACTTGCAAAAGTATAATATTAAAATTTACACGATAAGAAAGCATTCTGTTATAGTTTAGTTGGTAATTTTTCTTAGTGACATAAAATAATGGGACATGTTACAATTAAAAAGTATCTCAGGGGCGCCTGGGTGGCTCAGTCGTTGGGCACCTGCCTTCGGCTCAGGTCATGTTCCCGGGGTCCTGGGATCAAGCTCCCTGTCGGGCTTCCTGCTTGGCTGAGAGCCTGCTTCTCCCTCTCACGCTCCCCTTGCTTGTGTTCCCTCTCTCGCTGTGTCTCTCTCTGTCAAATAAATAAATAAAATCTTTAAAAAAAAAATGTCTCACATTAGTAACGGAGGCAGTCAGAAGCTCCTTCATGTGGACACCAGTCCTTCAACAGCCACTAAAATTCATAGTCCTGTACCTGACATGAGCAAGTTTGCAACTGGAATAACACCATTTGAATTTGAGAATATGGCAGAATCTACTGGAATGTACCTCAGGATAAGAAACTTGCTAAAGAACTCGCCCTGAAACCAGCAGAAAAACAAAAAGGCCTCTGAATAACTGCTTGACTTAGCACGAAGAACTATTTAATTATCTATAACTTTGTGTTCTGTTAATTAGTACCAAGTGGAGATAAAATTGTTTTCCGATTTGTCCCTCCCATGTTTAAAAATCTATCCAAAGCTTAATTGTGGCCTAAAGTCAGGCCTGTTTTAAAGAACAGAAAG
>NC_138381.1:44796343-44840630 GCF_054177405.1 Leptonychotes weddellii | reverse complement strand
GGGAATGTAAGAGCTGGTTTAGAGATGGTTTGCTAAGGTTTCTACTACTTTTGGATTGTGTCTGTCGGGAGTGATGGTTTTATCTGTCTTTTGTACATTGTTTTCCCTTTCTACATTTTGCTAATTATCCTGTATATAAGTTTAATATATCATTTTTTAAAAGAAAAAATTCTAACCATTTTAAATTCATATTTCAACTCTGACAACCAAATGAGAAAAATCAGGGATGAGCAGCTTTACCCCATTTGGGGTATTTTTGTAAGTGATTTACACGCATCAATTTTAATAACACTTTTACTTTTTTGTAACTTCATTCCTCATATAAGTTTGCTATACAGGTATGTTCATCTTTGTGTACAAAGGTTTAATAAATTAGCTTTCATATACATAATCTAAGACTTTGAATACAAAAAAACGATTCACAGTTAAATTAGTGTATACAACCTTGTATGTTTGGACGTAAATTATGTGGTTGCAAAAATTAGTGGTAGCAAAGAAAATCTAGTAAAATGCAAGTTTGAGTATTTTTAGTGTTCTTTCAGCCTTAACTATAGAGACAGCAGAATCTTTTAAAGTAATTATTTTGAAAAAAAATGGAGGGCAGCTAACCTTTGTACAAAAATAACTTTCTAGATTTGAACCCTAAGATAATTAATACTTAGAAATAAAAGGTAGACAGAAACAAATTGCTTTTAATTGTCAGCTATATAAGATAGTGCTGGACTATGTGTTTTGTCTTTAAGTGGAATGCCATTACATTGTTACAGTCTCATCCCTGAAAATAAACAATTTGAACTTAAAAAAAAAAAAAAGTGTCTCAGATTTGGTGAACTGTATTTTTTCCCCCATGGATCTCAGATGCAGAATGAGGTTAACCATGATTCTAAGATCATGTCATATTTTCACCAGCGATTTGTGGCAGGCCTATCTCTTATTTTATTATCTGATTCTTCCTTTTATCCACATTCCTCATTTCTATCATCTCTTGCATATATAGATCCTTATCCTTTGTTGGTTTTAGACAATGCAAATATCTTCTCCTATTTTATCTTCCTTTTAATTACTACCTTTTGTTGAACAGAAATCCCTAATTTTGATATAATTAAATTTAATTTTTCTGTTGTTGCCTAACAGCTCGTGTTTTTGAAGTTTTGTTTAAGGAGGCCTCTGCCTCTGGGTCACAAAGATTTCCTCCCATACTTTCTTTTGTCGACTTTATAGTTTCGCCTTTCATACCTAGGTTTGTCATCCATTTTGAGTGCACATTTTTTCTGGTGTTAGGTGAGGATTGAGTTTTGTTTTTTCTCCTTATGGTGAGCAAGTCTTCCCCAGGCATCTACTGAACACTCAGACCTTCCATGATGGATTTGTGGTGCCAACTTTATCAAATGTTAAGTTCCCACGTATGTGTGGGTCTATCTCTGAAGTCTCTAATTCTGTCCTATTGGTCAGTTAGTTCATGCATACATTACACTGCATTTATTATAATGGCATTTCAGTGTATCTGAACACATATTCAATATATGTTAGACTAAGTCCCCTTCTTCAGTCTCTTATAAAGCCAGTTAGACATTTTTGTGGTTACTTCTTCCATATAAATTTTGAATAAGCTTACTGAATTCCTAAAAAAGTCCAATTGGAATTACACTGAATCCTTAATTTGGAGGAGAATTCAGGCAATTCATCCAAGAGCAAGGAATATCTCCGCATTAATTCAGATCATTTTGTACCTCCTTTTTTAGAGTTTAAACTTTCCAGAGAGGATTTATAAAGTTAAGCATCTGATTATTGGTTTCAGCTCAGGTCATGATCTCCCGGTTATGAGATCGAGCCCCGCATCAGGCTCTGTGCTTAGCGCAGAGTCTGCTTCAGATTCTCTCTCCCTCTCCCTCTGCTTCTTCCCCTGCTAGCACTCTCTAAAATAAATAAATATTTTACTTCTACATTCATAAGTGAGAGAGGCCTATAATTTTTTCTTTTTTTTCTTTTTTAGATTGTTAAAATTTATTTATTCGAGGTGGGGGGAGGAACAGAGGGAGAGGGACAAGTAGACTCCTCACTGAGCACAGAGCCCAACATGGGGCTTGATTTCAGGACCCTGAGATCATGACCTAAGCCTAAACCCAGAGTTGGAGGCTTAACCAACTGAGCTACCCAGGCACCCCTAATTTTTTTTTTCTTTTTTAAAGATTTTATTTATTTATTTGAGAGAGAATGAGATAGAGAGAGAGCATGAGAAGCGGGAGGGTCAGAGGGAGAAGCAGACTCCCCTGCTGAGCAGGGAGCCCAATGCGGGACTTGATCCTGGGACTCCAGGATCATGACCTGAGCTGAAGGCAGTCACTTAACCAACTGAGCCACCCAGGCGCCCCTAATTGTTCTTTTCTTAGCATGTCCTTATCTGATATTGGAATCAAGGTTACACTTTCTTCTTGATTTTTTGAATTTGTTCTGTTATACTTTCTCCAATTTTTTGAGTTGCATTCCTATCTTACTTGCTTATAATCTTGCTTGTTTTCTGATAAATGTGTTTAAAAATATAAATTTCTGGGATACCCGGGTGGCTCGGTTGGTTAAGCGTCTGCCTTCGGCTTGGGTCACGATCCCAGGGTCCTGGGATCAAGCCCCACATTGGGCTCCCTGCTCAGTGGGGAGCCTCCTTCTCCCTCTCCCTCTGCCTGCCGCTCCCCCTGCTTGTGCACTCTCTCTCTCTGTCAAATAAATAAATAAAATCTTTAAAAATAAATAAATAAATTAATTAATTAATTAATTAATTTCCCAGGTGCCTGGGTAGCTCAGTTGGTTGGGCGTCTGTCTGCCTTTGGCTCAGGTCATGATCTCAGGATCCTGGGAATGAGCCCTGCTCAGCAGGAGTCTGCTTCTCCCACTCCCTCTGCTGCTGCCCCTGCTCATACTCTGTATCTCTCTAAAATAAATAATAAAATCTTGAAATAAATAAATTTCCCTCTAGTATTGCTTTAGCTGTGTCATCCAAAATTTGACATATAATGCTTCATTAGTATTTAATTCTAAATATTTATTAATTTTCTTTTGAATGAAGTGTTGTTTAAAAGGTTATTTAGTTGCAAAACATAGTATTAACTTACAGTATGCTTTTTGGTTTCAATACATATAGTATTTTTAAGGAAATACATTGTAGTTTTATTTTATTATGTTTGGAGACATAGAATTTATTGAAGCCACGTTTATGGTCTAATAAATGGTCTTGTTTTGCAAATGTCCTACATGTACATGAAAAGAATGTGTTTTTCTGTTTGTTGAATGTGGAGTTCTATATATATCAAATAGTTTGTGGTTGTTAATATACTGTTCTGATCTTCAATACCTCTTTTTTTCTTTTTGTTTCACCTATTAGTTCCTGAGAGTGGTCTATTAAAATTTCCAACTATAATGGTTAATTTATGTATTTCTCCTTATAGTTATGTCAGTTATTGCTTTATTCATTTTGAGATTGTATTGTTAGGTGCCTATATTTTGGATGGTTATATCTTCATTTTCTCTTTTTTGAGCATATATTGCCCTTCTTTTTCTGATTTTTTTTGCCCTTAAATTTTATTTTCTAAGTGCTAAGATAGCTACATCAAATTTTTTCTTGTTTCATACTTCCTTAGCATGTGTTTATCTATTTTTTATTTTTTAATATTTCTGTCTTTTTGTTTTAAGTAGCTCTCTTGTAGCCAACATATTTTTAAATTTTATTTTTAAAATCCACTTCTAGAGTCTCTGTCTTTTAATTGGTGAGTAAAGTTTTTTAAAGGTTCTAGTATATTTATCTTCATTATGTCTTCACATTCTTCCTGTTCTTCATTAAAACAACTTCTCTTCTTCTTGGATTCTTATTAGACATTCACATGTATTCTATCTTTTAAATCTCTTAACTTTTCTTGTAATGTGTCTTTATCCTTTTCTGTTGCCTATTTGGAAACTTCCTCTACCTAATTTTGCTAATTCTTTCTTCTGTTATTTTTTTTCCCATCTATTGTGTTCCTTATTTCAATTTTAATGTATTTTATATTTAACTTTTCTACTTTTTTTCTTATGATATTAAATTCTTACTTTATGACTCTAATATAATCCCTGTTTCCTTATGTATAGATATAATGCACATTTTAAATACTCGGTCTATTTTTTTTCAATGCTGCTTTACCTTGTATGTATTGTTTAGCTTGCTGTTTGTCAATGAAAGAAGTTCTCCTCGGGTATCTATTTGTTTGTGCTTGTGAGTTCATGTTCACCTGAGAATAACAGCTGCTTTTTCTGGTAATATGTTTGGTGTAAAGGATGAAGGCCAGACCCTGGAGCAAATCCCTCTTTGTAAGTATTAGGGAGAGGGGAATAATAAACTCTAGGGCAGAGAACTCCAAGCACCATAAAACCACTGTTGATTGTTTCTTTTTCAGGAATGATCTGCACCAGACAACTCTGCTTCAGGAATTATTCTTTAAATTCTTAGAAACAAGCAGCACTGGGTAAAGCCAGTTTCCTTAGTTGGTAGTATTCCAGCCATGGGGTCAGTCCAGATCTGTTTTTATCATTACCTCATTCCAGCAGGACATTTGCACTGCCCCCATATTGCTATTCTAACATGGGGCAGTGTGGGCTATTGCTGTCAACCTCTTTGGAGATGCATGAAATATAAATTTTTATTTTAATATTTTAAATAAAATAAAATATATAACATTTTATTTATGATATGTATGTATATACATGAAGTTACACTTGCTTATTTCAACAAATTAAGCAGTTCAGACACCTATAAAGTTAATATTCTTCCCCTCCTCATTAATCTCTGAAATAATTGATGTAAACATTTTTCCCCAAATACATTCAGTTATAGAAGTTTCTATCTATCAAATAATTATTCTCAACTTGTTTTTTTTAAAAGAAAGTTTAATATTCATGGCTTTCTGTCCAGATATATATAAATCGATTCAATCTTTTTCCTAGGTAAATGATATTCTGTGACATGGATGATCCATCACTTATTCATCAATTCTTCTATTGACAGACAAGCTATTTTTTTTCCAGGTTTTGTAAATAAAAACAATACTGCAACAAATATCCTTGGATCACTTAGTGGCAATGGATGGAGTCCAGAAATAGTCCAACTAATATAGCAATTTGATATATCATAGAAGTAATAGTTCAGTGGGGAAAAGATTTATTTATTTATCTATTTTTAAAGATTTTATTTTTAAGTAATCTTGACACCCAATGTGGGGCTCAAACTCACAACCCCGAGATCAAGAGTTGCATGCTCCCCTGAAGGAGCCAGCCAGGGGCCTAAGATGAATTATGTAATAAATAATAGTGGCATAACTAGCCATTTCTATAAAGGACAAAAAGTGTTATTCCTTTGTTCCATCGTGTACAGAAACAAGCCCCTGATACAATGACTTAAATGTAAACAAATAAAAATATTAGGAAAAAAATTAAAATACCTACATAATTTCAGAGTTGGGAAAAATTTTTAAAGAAATGTTGGAAACCTGAAAATAATAAAAGGGGAAAAAAATGAACAGATACAAATCTATAAAATTTTTTTCATGTTTTGTGTCTCCATATGATACAGATAACTCTAAAATTTTTTCTACATGTCATCTTAAGGTCAAATAAATGTTCAGGTCCTGGATTTTGTCTGGTAAGTACTGGTGAAATCTTATTATTACAAAGTCTGCATAACTATCTGTATATCACTATACCTAACTATTTATTTGTATCTATATAACTGTATTTAATATAGTTGTAATGGGATTTGGGTCTAATGATTATGTCTCTTGAAATCACATCTCTAGAGTCTGGAAATTGAACAGGCCCTATAAAATAATTCTTAATTGGAGAGTATTGTGAGGAAAAAAGTTACATAGTCCATACTACTCTGAGTTCTAAAGGGGTGTGTGTGTGTGTATGTGTGAGTGTGTGTGTGTGTGTGTGTTGAAGTTTCTTTTAGAGGGGATTTTGGAAATTTCCTTCAGTAAGTAATGGGGGTGGAATGATGGCTGAAAAGAATTTAAGAATAATCAGAGTTCTTTTGTTTGACTTTTATGTAGCAAAACATTTAGCTGTGGTTAACATGCAAATATACATTTGGATATTTCTTTTAAAAGGGGGACTTTGTTAACAGACAGACTTTTTTTCTTTGTTCCAGATGATTAATTGTAGTCAGTGGAACGATGAGAGTATTGATTTGCTCCATTGGCACAATAAAGGAGTGTTCACTCTTTTAAATCTTTAGAAAGACATTTATTGCCCTAATTCACTAAAGATCAGTGGTTATAAATGAAGATGTTTCCTCCAAAGTTAGGTTTATAACCAAAATCTTGTTTAATCAGGAGCCTTAAAGATGATCTACCTCTAGTCCAATCTCATCTGTAGATGGAGACACTGGGGCTGGGGGACTAGGTAACTTTTCAGAGTTATGAATAGCAGTGCCAGGACTAGAACATCCTCCCAGATGTTGTTATCTTGATAG
The DNA here is from genome assembly GCF_054177405.1 of Leptonychotes weddellii. Classification (NCBI taxonomy): domain Eukaryota; kingdom Metazoa; phylum Chordata; class Mammalia; order Carnivora; family Phocidae; genus Leptonychotes; species Leptonychotes weddellii. The sequence goes on along the minus strand of NC_138381.1, from coordinate 44,834,137 downwards.
TGAACCAGGCATCAACAATAGGTGGCCGAAGAAGACTGGTGCCAAAGGCATTGTCTCAAGGGCACTTAAATTAGGAATATAATAATTGTTTCCCTGAAGATTTCCTACTGTCCTAGCAAATGATAATTTATGGGCAATACCCACCTCCTGATGCTTTCTGTTGTTTTCTTGGAGAGTCCAGTGAAAGTGGATGTCTGCAAGGCAACATCCCAACTCTATATGTCCTGAGTCCTGACACTTCAAATGTCAAAGTTTGTATGCCTTTGGACAGTTGTTGACTGAACAGATGAGGGTGGGGAGAAGTGACTTACAGGATTTGATTGGGCAGCATAAAAAGAGGGGATTACTTGTTTCATACATCCGTGTTGAATCTATCCTACATGGACCATTAAATTACCTACTTAATTTCAATAATATTGTTATCATAGTAGAATGTACTTGGGCTTCTGATTCAAAGTAAATTGTGATTCATTCACATGTCAAGTTCAAAAGGCATAAAATGGAGATGAGGAAGTAGAAAAAGCAAATGGACAGGTTTTTTGTTTTGTTTTTTATGAAAGAGACTTGGCTGTGAAGACTGGTGGGGGGCTAATTAGGAGGAGGTGTGTATAAGTTTGCATGGGGTCTAGGAGGAAAAATTATATGATGCATATTGGACCCCTCCCCCAAATTGCTGCATTCTTTCTCATAACAGTATTGGTCAGAGGTTTTCAAATTCACATGATGTTGGGGCAGAATGATATCCTGTCGATTTAATATCTGTTGTATCTGCCCCATGCTTTCTGCCCCTGCCGCTACGTCTGTATCTTAGCCATCCATCATCTCCTGCTTGGAAAATTTCAACAGTCTTGTCATTAGGCTGCTGGTGTCACTCCTCTTCCTGTCCATTTTCTATGCTACCTCCAGTAGGACAGTTCCAAAAAAATGCTAATTCTATTCCATTACTTCCTTTTTTTGAAATCCTTTGGTACTTCCTAAGTGCCCACAGGATAAGGTTTAAAATTCTTCCCCTGGTGGTTCAGTTCTGGCCCCACCTGTATCTGACCTGTAGTTCAGTTCCTCTCTACCTGTATCTGCATTGTACTCTCCTGGGTGCCCCACACTCCGTTCATCAGTCACTCGGTAGTCCCTGTGGAGTGGCCACTGGGTACCAGGGCATGTGCACGTGCTGCATCCTAGGACGTAATGAGAGCAAGACTGTGCACTAAATGGAGAACAACCATGACCATTCATGCCGACCGACTCTTCTGGTCTGTCATGAATGGAGTAAAGCAAACACAAACCACACACCCTTTTGTGACTAATTGTTCACTCTGTTTCATAACCTAGTGTAATTTGAAGTAAAAAGATCCTTCTTTAACACAGCTAAGAGAATGAAAGGACAAGCCACAGACTGGGAAACATATTTGCACGTCACATGCCTGATAGGATTTGTATCCAGAAAATGCAAAAGAGTCTCAAAACTCAATGATAAGAAAATGAACAAACCAATTAAAAAATGGGCAAAAGATTCGGACACTTTAGCAAAGGAGATAGATGATGGCAAAGGAGGGCATGAAAAGATGTTCATCATCATTAGTTATCATCAAGGAAATGTAAATTAGACCACAAAGAGGTATCACAGCTCTTAGAATGGCTCAAATTAGAAAACAAAACAAACCCCCTGACAGTACCAACTGCTGGTGAGGATGCGAAGCAACTGAAACTCCTAGGAACTGTGGGGGGAAATGCAAACTGGGGCAGCCAAAGGGGAAAACAGTTCCATAGTTTCTCATAAAGTAAAACTTAGGTTTACCATACAACTCAGTAATCACACTTCTAGATATTTACCAGGTGAAGTGAAAGCTTATATTCACACAAAAACCTTTATGTAAATGTTGGCTCCAAACTGGAAAAAAAAAAAAATCCCAAATGTTCTTCAACTGGTGAAAGATTATACAGACTTGGTAGACTCAGGAAAAAAAAAAAAAAAAAGAAAAGAAATGACCTCTGAGATATACACACTAACATGGATGAATCTCAAGGGCATTGACTCTGTGTAAAAAGCCAGGGTTTAAAAGTTATGGACTGTATGATTTCATTTTTATGGCTTTCTGGAGAAGGTAAAATTGTACGAAGAGAAAACAGATCAGTGGCTACCACGGGGCTGGGGAGAGGGTGGAGTGTTTGTGTACAAAAGGGTCTAGGGAAGTATTTTGGGTGGATGGAATTGTTCTATATTTCGATTGAAACATGATTACAGGATACATTTGGCAAAAGTCAGACTGGGCACTAAGAAGGGTCGATTTTAATGTATGCAAATTGTATCTCAATGAAAAAATGATCCTTGTTTAAATATAAGAACCAATGAGGTGTATCTGCCCAATTTCAGCTTTCTATCAGTTTCACTCTGGCATTCACGGTGAGCTGTGCTGTGGGGTCAGGAGAATCTGGGGTTGTGGGGTTGCTGTGGCTTCCAGCCTTTTCTTCCCTGGGGGAGCAGCACATTTGGCAAGCTGAGAGAACCTTTCAACAGGAGCCCACCTGTTCCTATCTAACTTGGTATCCACTCAACTGACTCTTTGGTTCGGGAGCATGTCAAATAATCTGGTGGGTAATTTATTAAATTTGAATGAGAAATCAATAGGCCATCTTCTTTCTTTAATCCCATTAAGTTAGTCATGCAGATGCATTTTAGGGATTGCACCTTCTATCTTGCACACTAATGACTTTTCAAAGGAAATGAGTTAGCTTCTCCGAACCCTTAGCTGAGCACATCCTTCATTGTTCTTTCTGGGTTTCCTTTCTTTTCTCTGGGGCTTCTGGTCTCTACTGAAGATTCCAGGGGAAAATGTAGATGTAACTGGTAGGAGAATTACTTATTGTTCCATTCTTCCGACCCACTGCCAGATGATGGTCCTGGGATTTGCTTCAGGAATTGTGATTATTCTCACAGCAGCCCAGCTGTAGGGCTTCGTAAATGGTTCTGAGGGCATCTTCATTCCAGAGCAAGGAGCTGATTTTCATTTTCCTTGAATATGCTTTCTGTTTTCTGGTGCTGGGTTTGAATAGACCAGGTGTTAAGAAACTAGTACTAAATAAACAAAAATGTAATTCTAACATAGAGAAATACATTGGTTAAACATGAAACATTTCCCACATTTCCTAGGCTCTTTCTCAATTAAAATGAAAGGAGAAGGCTAGTTCTTAGACTCTGAAGTACCCCTTTTTTGTTTTGATTTTCTTGCCTTTTTTTTGGGGGGGTGGGGAAAGGACATTAGTTAAAACTAAGGAAATCTCGGGCGCCTGGGTGGCTCAGTTGGTTGAGCAACTGCCTTCAGCTCAGGTCATGATCCCAGGGTCCTGGGATCGAGCCCCGCGTCGGGCTCCCTGCTCGGCCAGAAGCCTGCTTCTTCCTCTCCCACTCCCCCTGCTTGTGTTCCCTATCACGCTGTCTCTCTCTCTCTGTCAATTAAATAAATAAATTAATTTATAAAATCTTAAAAAAAAAAACTAAGGAAATCTGAATATATACGGAGTTTAGTTATTAATGTATCAGTATTGGTTCATTAATTATAATGAATGTTATCATATTAAAGTAAGATGTTGATAATAGAGAAAATTGGGTGCAGCGCATATGGAAAGTGTAATATAATCATGATTTTTCGTAAACCTAAAACTGTTCTAAAAAGTAAAGTTTATTTTTAAAATAAAACTTAACAGGGGGTCTAAGACAATGCCAATACCTGTTTACTACCCATGAGCCCATTTTGAAAAAGAAAAAGAATTCAAGGAAGTACTGCAACAAAATTAAAAATGAATCTAAAAAAGAAAACTACTCATGTATTATTATATCTTTGATGCTTCTGTATTATTGTACCTTATGATACAGAAAATGCTGGTGAGCAAATAAGTAAAATTTTTAATTAATTCTAGAAAAAATTTGTTGTGTTGCATCATATCAAGTATTAAACAGTCTATCGATAAAATATTTTCTGCTATCAATATACTGGAACAGGGATTGGCGGGAGTGCTAAGATTCTTACCATTTTGCAGGGAAGGTAAAAATATTGATGACACATAGATGTTCATAGGAAATATAAAGTGATTATTTATTTACAAATTGAATGACCACTGGAGGGGTGGTTCTCAAAGTGTCTAATTTTCTTGCTTTAATTAAGTATAATTTTAATCTATTTTCTCCAAGCTGAATTTTCAAATTTCCCAAGATGTATCTGGATTCGGTTCCATTGAAACAAAATACTTCCAACCTTAATTCTTTCTACGTTAAGCTAGGACCAAGATTTCTCCGTGAGAGTAAACATGAGTATTCGCTGTCCAGAGCAGCACAGAAGAGCGAGCCCAGGGGCCTCCTTCCCGCCCCCTCCCCCCCTCCCGGTTTAAGGACACACGGGGGAGGGGGTGGGGCAGAGGCCAAGACACAGCCTTTCCTGGAGCCCGGAGCCCTCATTGAAGGGCTTGCGAGCACTTTCCCTTCCTGCAGCGAAGGCCAGCATTCTTTCACAATTCCACAGCTGACCCTGCTGCACAGATTAATTTATTTTTCCTGCATCCATCTTGTCAGAAAAATTCCAGGGCCAGAAACCTAGCTATTTCCAAATCAACCTTTCACCCTAGTGTTTCCCAGTGATGTTCTTAAGGAAGTGAGAAATTTGGTTTGTTTCAGACCAGGTGACTCGGCTGCCCCGCGATGGGCTGTGGGGTATTCTCCTGGAACAGCTGCCTTGAGCAGGCCACTCCGCGAACCGAAGTTCTTGTTTTTTCCCCCTAAGCCCGCAAGATGGCAGCTCCGAAGGAACCCGCCAAGTGCCACCTGAACATTCTTACTTGTCCACCATCGATCGTCCCATTCTCAAGGCCAGCTGAATCCTATCTTCACCAAGCACTAACTTTAATGGGTGACGGCACGTTTCCCATCTAAGGTTGGAGCTCCTAGTTAAACATCTTTGGAAACCTCACATGGTGCTTCATGTAATACTGAACATACATTTGCTCACAAATACTTGGGGACCGTTCTGCAGTCTTCCCAAAGCTTGGAACTGTTTCATCTTTTTTGTTTTTGCTTTTAAAAGCCTACAGCACGCGGTATTCCTAGGCATCTCCCATCCAGGTACTAACCAGGCCCGACCCTGCCTAGCTTCCAAGATCAGAAGAGCTTGGGTGTGTTCAGAGTGGTAGGACAGTAGGCTGTCTCATCTTTTTTGGAGTGTAGATCTCATTTGTGGGCAGGTAAGTGCCCTCCTAGCTTTAGAGGCTCTGAACTCTCTGGGAAGCTTGGCTGGGCGCGCCCGGATTTTCACCCCCACACTACGGTCTCCTGGCTTAGTCTGCGGACGCCCTAGCAGATGAACGTGGAGCTCTGGTTTTCTTCTCGTGTCTGTATCTGTCTCTGCCTCCCCCAGTTTCACCACCGTGTAATGGTATTGACACTGAGAATGATAATGGCAGTGAGAGACCTGAGGGGCAGCATAGCATACTGTGGATTCTGCGGGCAGACTCGACCCTTGTTTACATTCTATCCCTGCTGCTTACCAGCTGTGTGAACCTAGGCAAGTTGCCTGACCTCTCTGTGCCTCGGGTTTTCCATTTGTAAAACCAGAGTAATGGTTTCTATTACACAGGAATGTTGAGAATTATGAATTAATGTATGCAAAGTTCTTTACATGTTTATTATTATTATTGGTAATAAGCTACCATTTATTGAATGCTTACTAAGTATCAGGTAGTAGTAAGAGCATCTCACATGTTATTTTATTTAAATGTTATTTTATTCCTTATAGTGACCTTGTGGGATGAGTATCCTTATACCCACTGTATAGGCAAGGAAACTAAGGCTCTGTAACTCACTTGGATCATTCTGCTAATAAGTGGTAGAGCCAGGGTTCAAATCCAGGGCTGACTGCATCTGAAGCCTTACCCTTAACGGGTTTGCCAGTGCATCTTCTCGTGCTAATGTGGCTAATACATTTTAATCTGGATTTGGAGGTAAATACAGACAGACCCCTATTATTTTTCTCATCTTCCATGACCTCTTGTCTCCCGTCATAGGTGGCAAAACACCTCGACATCTTGGAAAAATGTGGAAGCTGAGACAACATCTCAATCACAGCTTTGGAGGTCTTCGGGATGGCTGGATGGCTCAGGGAGCTGGACATTTGTGAAGGTTAGGCTGCCTGGGATTGGTGGAGATTTGGGATGGCAGAGGAGATTGGGTGGTTCGACTTTGGTCTTTACTTCCAAAGAAATGCTCCCATGACCAGTTAATCAAGTTGTCTGGAGTTGAGGCTGCAGACATAAGTGATATGTGCCCTTCTACCATCTAATTAGCTTATGGTATCTGACACAAGTCAGATAGATCTAGGCTTACATGCTTCTTTCTGCCTTACTAGGAAAGCCTAGAAAGTTATTTAACTTCTCTGAAGTTCTCTGAAAACACTTGATTGATCTGGTTTTCGAGGGAATTAAAAAAAAACATGTGATGGCTCCTAAGTATTTATTTCTTTGGTTCCAGTCTGGAGCTGCAAGTGTTGGCAAGACTTTTCTAATGGATAACAGAAGTTTTTTTTGTTTTGTTTTTTTAAATTACCAGACTTAACCTTTATCACTAAGTAGAAAACATTCAGTGTGTGTCCTCCGGACCCACATGATAACTGAGCGCTAGCCAGGCACTGCACGAAATACAGAATAATCCTCTCAACTCTCGTGTAAGGTGGGGATGGTCTCCAGTTTGCACATGAGAAAATCAGGTTCAGAGAGGTAATTTGTCCAAAGTGATATAGTTGGTTAGTGGGAGAGTCAGGATTGATCCTCATGACTCTAAAGCAGTGCCATCTTTCTATGAAAGAGATAGCCTAAATGCCAGTCATTTCTTCATTCATTTGTCAAATGCTTGTTGATCATTTGATATGTGCTTGGCACAGTTTTAGAGGCCATGTTTGTAATACAAAGAAACATATGTAGGGAATGTATACTGTGGTTGAAGAAACCATCACACACATATTGCAAACTTAAGAGCCTGAACTCTGCCCCCTTCTCACTACAAAACACTTGAAAATTCTGGATAGGGGAGCCTGGGTGACTCAGTTGTTAAGTGTCTGCCTTCGGCTTGGGTCATGATCCCAGGGTCCTGGGATTGAGCCCCACATTGGGCTCCCTGCTCAGCAGGAAGCCTGTTTCTCCCTCTCCCACTCCCCCTGCTTGTGTTCCCTCTCTTGCTGTCTCTCTTTCTCTGTCAAATAAATTAATAAAATCTTAAAAAAGAAAAGAAAAGAAAATTCTGGATAAAAAACCCAAATATTTTAAATTGCATAAATGAGTTCATAAAAATGTAAAGGAAATCCCCAAGTTTCAAACAAATAAACAAAAACACCGAGGAAACTGAAAAACAACATGGTAGACATTAGAGTTAATGTTGGATCTCTCCTGGGACAGGATTGCAGGTCTCCCCAACCTAGAGGCATGGCTTTTGTTAACCAAGGATCAGAGGGGGTCTGAGACCTGCATAAATTTGGGACACTCAGGGGGCCACACTCTCAATGAAATGATTGAATCAAGGAGGGAAAATAACCCTCCAGCAGAGTAAGACAAGGAGGAACTTGGCTTGGAATCAGGTGACATAAAATGTGTCCTGTGAGAATCTGTAACAATAGGAGCCTCGCAGGGGTTTGGGGTCTAAACTCATGCTACCAATGTGGTCCAGGCATGGACCCCAAGCCAACTGACCAATGCAAAAATAGTGCTTCAATGATATTATCCCCAGGGCACCTGGTAGAAGCAAATGCAAAATGGATCTGGAGAGATAGACTGTCAGCCCAGGCTGCACAGGATTCATACAGGCAAAGCCCCATAGAATAGGAGCTCACAACCGCAAGTCCCCAACATACACACACCCCGCCATGCACCAGCATCAGCATACAGAGTGTCTACGGAAGATGCCACAGAGTAGCAAAGTTTGAAGACTTGGCCGGGTTGGACTCTAAAGGCTGATGTGGGTCTAGGGCCGACTGCGGTGGAGAAGCTGGTGTCCTCAGTGTGAAGATCAGCCTGCACTAGGACAAGGAGGTAGGTCTTGGCAAGTCTTGCTTACGAGTAGTAAGTGGTTAAGACTAACAGGAGCTGAAGGTTTTATTTAGGGGTCAGTGAAGAATAAAACTAAAATATTAAATGAAAGCCAAGATGTCAAGGACTTGGAATGTCTTACCAAAGGTGGAGAGGTGACATGATGAAACATTTAAAGAAGTCTTTGCAGAATGTTTGGTGATACTTAGAAAATGTAAGGAAGGGGATAGAAAGGAGGACCAGGGTTAATATCCTGGGGACACATGTGGGACACATGGTAGGTTGGGAAAATGGATAAGGAAAAGGAATAGCCTGCTGTGGGAGAGCCAGAAGCATAGACTTCCTATTTAACGCAGAAGTTTCAAACTGTGTCTTGCAGAATGAGCATATTCCTGTTACCTCTGGTGGCCAATGCAGGAGAACAGTTTGCTTATTTTATTTCATGCAATTTCGCCCTACATAACATTTCTTTTTTCCTTTTTTTAAGATTTTCTTTGTTTATTTGACAGAGCACACAAGCAGGGGGGAGGGACAGAGGGAGAGGGAGAAGCAGACTCCCCGCTGAGCAGGGAGCCCGAGGCGATGCGGGGCTCGGGCTCAATCCCAGGGCCCTGGGATCCTGACCTGAGCCGAAGACAGACGCTTAACTGACTGAGCCACCCAGGTGCCCCCCTACATAACATTTCATTTGGAAAAAATAATTTTGCAGCTTTGAGAAAAATTGTAGAGCTTAAAAAATTATTTTATTTTTCTAAAGCAAAGAAGTAAGCTAAAGTCTTAGGCCAAAATATTCTAGGTGAGAAGGTATTGGGATGGTCTGGTTCTTGCTCTAGAGAATAGTGCGCAAGCATGTGCTTCATACAGCATTTTCTTTGGGGAGGAGTGTGGTAACAGTTGGTCAGCCTCTGCAGACAGCTCAGTCCAGCATGTTGTCTGCCTCACAGAGATCATCCCCACCCCTGTCAGATCCTCCACAACCATGGCAAAATCCAAAGGAAACCTCCAGGCGCGGGGGGACCTGCCCACCCCCCCGGGGACTGACTGGCATCAGAACTAGCGCCCTGGAATCTGAAGTATTGATGGAGTGCGAAGTTCTGTGTTAGAGATGGCACATTTACAGGGGAGGAGAAGGGTCCCTTTGTCTGGATGAACCATCTCTCCTCCTCCGCCAGAGCTGTAATTTCTGCTCTGCAGCCAGGAGAAGGCCAAGGAGTTTGAACCTGAGCAGAAGGAAAGGAAGGGGGGTGGTTTGCATGAGTTTCATGTTGGGTGTGCTCTAATCCAGCTTTGTTAGCCCCTCTGCAGCGGAGGTAAGATGAGCAGGAACACGGGGGAGTCAGGGCCTTGAGTTGGGTGGAAACTGCTAGAAGATGCAAATTGGTAAATAAACATTAAAACAATGCGGCTCTGCTAATCCTCTGACAAAGGACAAATTGCTAATCTAACCTCCCCGCCGGGATGGCTGCCCCAGTTGAACAAAGGCGGCTTTTATAGCTTATGTTTTATTTGTAAACTGACAGCGGCTGGTCAGTTAAATGGATTTTCTCTCACCTGCCTCCAAGGGGTGGGGGGTGGGGGTGGCAGGTAATCCGCTCTTTCTCTTCGGGACTCCGGGAAACGGTCACCTGATCTGACCAGGAAAGGCCTTGGAGGATGTGCCAAATTTTAGCCACTTTAGAGTACCTGCCAAATTGCTCGTCCACAATGGGGCCAGTGTGCGACGGGGAGGGGCGGGGGAGTGGCGAGCCTTTCCGGCTCGTAATTCACGAGAAGCCTTGCGTTTCCCCGCCTCTCTCCAGGCTCCCAATTCCAGGGTTCGAGGCCTTCTCTGGGGAAGGTGGTTGTGAGAGCCCGTTGGTGCTGGTAATTCTCTGAAAAGGTGTCTGTCACCCAGGCTCCTTCCTACGGGCTGTCTGCCACCCAGGCCGCCTCCCCCACTTCCTCTGAAGAGCTGTCACCCCAGTGCAGGGTGTCAGCTCATCCATTACTCCCGCTGAGCTGCGAGAGGAGAGCCTGGCACCGAGACCCCGCACCACACCGACAGCGCTGGCCCACTCCTAATCACCTGGGGAAAATCACAGACAAGTCCCCGTCTCCAGTGGCCTCTGGCCTCGGTTACCCGCTCCTCGGTCCGCCTCCTGTCACCCCACCTCCTCCGCCTCAAATGTCAAGGCGTTCTGGCTGCGGTGAAGCACGCCTCCCAAAGGGAAGGAGATGGTATTTTTCTGGAGTAACTGCCTCTCTTAAGGCGCGTCTTGTTGCCGCTGCCCGCGCAGGAATCCAGCTCCCGGGCGCACGGGCTAGGGCTCCTCGAAGGTATTGGAATTCCAAAGGTCTCCATAACCCCAGGATCAAGGAGCCGGAGAGCACAGAAATCGTTTCCAGAGTTCCTGAAGCCCCAAAGCATGCCCGTGACAAAGGGGTGATTTCAAATATGGGGTCAGAGGGAACCAGGAAGGAGTGGGCCGTTGCCCGGGCGGGGCGAGGAGACCGGAGCTGGTTTAACGAGGTGTGGGGATGCCGTACCTAATGCTCCACGCTCAGCCCACAGGAGACCTCAGGGCCTAGACGCTTGATTCCTGACCGGCTCATTCCTGGGCTAAGGCTTAGGAAGATTTTTCTCTCTGTGTAGTCTCAGATGCCTGTTGAAAGGCCCTAACCCAAAGGCAGCGACCTGAGACTTGGTCTCCTGGGGGACAGTTTGCAGGGGTGGAGGATGAGGGCTGACTGAACTGATGAAGTCTTACTTGGGCTGGATCTGAGGCTTAGCTCACAAGGCCTCTCTCGTCTGTGAGGAGCCTCCCCCCTGCCCCGGCGGCCTTTTATGGGCTGTCTACACCTCCTTTAAGTGTCCCCTGTCATTCCTTTTCTGATGAGGGTGGGAATACTGGCTTCATCCTGCCTTGCCCCCCGGGACGGCTCTAGCCCCGGTCTCTGGGATTCTGAGTGGCAGCGTTTGGCAGGCTGCTCTCCTGCCCTTTGACCCCCTCTCTCCCCACCTTCTCTCTCATGGTTCTCCCCTCCTCTCAACTCCGCTGCTCTCTCCTGCTTCTCCCTCAGTTGGCACCTGCTCCTCCTTCAGGGTTCGCTTCTTAAATGGAGCTTCCTCAGGGAGGAGTCTCCTGACATCTCTGTATCTGCCTTGGCCCCAAACACATCCCCTCTCTCATTCTCTCACGGCACCTTGTTCTTTCCCTTCATACCACCGCAACTTGTAATTAGCTTCTCTTTACATAGGCTTACTGTCACAGTCCCCTTTCCAGACTCAGTTCCATGGTGGAGACCATGTCCATGTCGTTCAGACTCTATCCTTGTGCCCAGCACCACACCTGGCACATAGTACGTGCTCAGTAAATATTTGTTGAATGAGTGAATGGATGAATGAATTCATGTTTTCAAGGTATGGTTACTAGGTGTGAAGCGAAGCACCTCATGGCAATTAGTGAACTCTTTTGTTTCTTACCCTTTTATGTATCCGTATTTATCCCAGTCTGTATTTTAAGGTCTTGACTATGCTTTAAGTTTTTCACCATCCTCATAGCTCCTGGTGCTGGTTTACTTGGAGGCAGCTGGTGCAGTGGTAATGAGGGAAGGCTCTGAGGTGAAAGCCCAGTTTTTCCACTTACTAGCTAGGTAGCCTTGTTTTTGTTTAATGTCCTCTGCACAGACTAGAATGTTTAGCACAATATGACATAATGTCCCAGTATTTGGGATTGTTGTTTTATTTCTGACTTTAATGGAAATTCTTTTTTTTAAGATTTATTTATTTGAGAGAGAGAGAGAGAAAGAGAGGCAGATTCCCCACTGGACGCAGAGCCCAGTGTCAGGCTCGATCTTACAACCCTGAGATTATGACCTGAGCCGAAATCAATAGTTGGTCACTCGACGGACTGAGCCACCCAGGGGCCCTGGAAATACTTTTAATATGATGTTGGCTATGTGATTAAGATAGATATTCTTTATTGTTTAAGAGTATCTTAAATATAATTTTGTATGTCAATTGTACTTCAATAAAAAAAAGATGGGGTACCTGGTGGTTTTTTATAGTGATTCATCAACACTTGTAAGCAATATCCAACTAGTGAAACAAGAGGCCAGATATGAAATACAGCAGCTCTGTGACGATAGAAACAATCTCTCCTGGGACTTACCTGTAGAATTATTGCAGAGGATGGTACTGGAGGGTCTCCCCCAAACACTGTGCCCATAGGTATTATAGTAGGAGCCAAGAAAACATGGTGGAAAGAAGAGGTCTGAGGGATGGACAGACCTGAGACCAAATCCTGGCTTCACCACTCATCAACAGTCTGAAGTTGGGTAGAACACCTGACATCTGAAAAAAGAGGATGATAAAACCTCCATCCCTGGGCCATGGTGAAGATGAATTGAGACAGAGTGTGTGAAAACCCCTCACCGCCCTTCTTGCAAGATGGATACCTTCACTGTACGGGATTGCATGCTTCTTCAATGTAGAAAGAAAGAATGTTTCTCCCTCAACAGCAGATCAAAAATTCTGGGCCACATAAGGAAGCTACATTTGGTTATGTGCTAAAGCTGCGGGTCGGTGCTTATCTCTGAACCAATCACTGTGGCGAGAGGGATGAGATAAGGGATTGGCTTTAACCAATCAGGGCTTACACCTTGAGCTGGGGTCGGGGGGTAAATCCTACCCAAACTTCACGTCTGGAAGGGGGTAGAATTCATGCTGCCGAGACAATCACAGGATTACTGCAGCAGGTGCTCAATAAATATTGTTATTGTTCTTATAAAATAACATTCCACATTCTGGAGAATGTTTCCTTAGGGCTGATAGAAAGTACTTTCCCCTCTTCCCCCCCCCACTCCGTAAATAGTAACCATTGTCTTTTGGGTTCCAAGAAATATTACATCGTTTTATTCAGGCCTACCCCCTAGTCATAGATCCACATTCTTCAAGTGCTTCTTCAATAAGTTCTAAGTGGATTTTTATGTCGGAGCTGGCCTAGATCCAAAGCTGTCTTTTCTGTGAAGGTGTTGATAGTGATGGTGGTATCCTCATCCATCTGAGGTAGAAAGATCTGGAAAAAATTTATAGGCCATCAGCGATTTGGACCTGCCACCCAGCCTGATGTTGGTCTTTTATCAGGTGGAGTTACTGTCTATGGGCCAACTCCATGAAGTGAACATATTACGCTCGTTAGATGTGAAGCATATTTGGGGCTTTGAAAGAGGACACGAAGCAAAACCACATGCAGACACTTCAGCTGATGAATGACCTGGGGAGGGGCAGGTGCTGCCTGTTACCGCTGAGCTCCGGGAGAGGGGTGGAGAGATGGACTGGAACGGAGGGCAGCTTTTTAAACCTCTTGCCCTGCAGCTGCTACCTGAGGACAAAAACCCTGCCAGTGGGCGTAAAAAAGAAGTCCACCAGCTTTGGTTTTTGTGGATCTTGCTTGTCTCTGTGAAGGGTAATGATCTCTGATAGTGTTTACAAGACTTTCAAGTCCTTTCTGTCACGCACATTTATCCAACGAGACTTAGAGCTCAGTGTTCCCTGTGGAGATGTGTAGGAGACAGATCTTGGGTTGCTTTGTGATCGACATCTTTCACATCTCGTAGAACAATGCGACTTTGCCCTCTGTGGTTTGTTTTTTCCCTCAGGGACTCAGAAGACATGTGAGACTCAGCTGTGTTTCCTGAGATTCAGTGAAGCACTGACGAGGAGGCTCAGGTGATACTTGGTCCTGGAGGGAGCAGGACATTTGTGGTAGTATTCGCTTCCTATGGCTACTGTGACAAATTGCCACAAACTCAGTGGCTTAAAACAACACAAAGAGGGGCGCCTAGGTGGCTCAGTTGTCAAGCGTCTGCCTTCGGCTCAGGTCATGGTCCCAGGGTCCTGGGATCAAGCCCCGCATTGGGCTCCCTGCTCAGTGGAGAGCTTGCTTCTCCCTCTCCCACTCCCCCTGCTTGTGTTCCCTCTCTCACTGTCTCTTTGTCAAATAAATAAATAAAATCTTAAAAAAAAAACAAAAAACCCCCACAAATATATTACCTTATAATTCTGCAACTTAGAAATCTAAAAACTCACGTGTCGGCAGGCTGCAGTCCTTCTGGAGGCTCCAGGGGAGAATCTGTTTCCTTGCCTTTTCCATTTCTAGAAGCTGCCTGCATTCCCTGGCTTGTGACCCGCCCCCCCATCTTCAAGTCCCTCTGTCTCTGTCTCTCTCTGACTTCTGCTTGCGTCATCATATCTCCTTTTCTGACTCTGACCTTGTGATGACATCATCCCACCCCAGGAATCCAGGATAATCTCCCCATTGTAAGATCCTTAATCTTATCACATCTGCAAAGTCCTTTTTGCCAGATTAGGTGACATATTTACAGGTTTCAGGAGTTAGAATGTGGGCATCTTTGGGGACTATTATTCTGTCTACCACAGTGGTCTAGTTTCTCCTTCTCTTCCGCCTTTTACCTTTTAAAATTGATTTACTTTTTGTTTCTAATGGGTAGTATATTCCACAGGGTTCACAAAAAGAAAAGAATACTGAGGAAGATATCCAGATGACCCATAGGCTCATGAGAAAATGCTCATCATTATTAGTTATTAGGAAAATGCAAATCAAAACCAAGAGATACCACTTTATATGCACTGGGATGGCTATGATCAAAAAATATACAGAAAATAACAAATCTTGGTAAGGGTGGGGAGAAATTGGAACCCTGGTGCATTGCTATGAGGATGTAGAAAGGTATAGCCACTGTGGAAAAGGTGGTTCCTCAAAAAGTTAAACACAAAATTGCCAGACGATCTAGCAATTCCTCTCCTAGGTATATACCCCAACAAATTGGGAGCAGGGACTCAAACAGAAACTTGTACAAGAATGTTCATAGCAGCATTATTCACAATCTCCAAAAGATCCATCAACAGAGAAATGGATGAACAAAATGTGGTATATACATACAATGGAATACTATTCTGTCATAGAAAGGAATGAAGGACTGATACATGCTATAATGTGGATGAACCTTGAAAACATGATGCTAAATGAAAGAAGCTAGACACATTAAGAAAAACAAACAAATACTGTATAATTCCATTTATATGAAATATCCAGCTTAGGTAAATCCACGGAGATGGGAGCAGGTTGGTGGTTACCAGGGTCTAGGGACAAGAGGGAATGGGGAATGGCTGCTTAATGGGTCCTGGGTTTTCTTTTGACGGTGATGAAATGTTTTGGAACTTGGTAAAGGTGCTGTTGGATGATATTGTGAATGTACTAAATGTCACTGAGTTGTACCTTTAAAATGGTTGATTATATATTATGTGAAGTTTACCTCCATTTTTTTTAAAGTGAAAAGCAATAAACAAAGTATACATTGAAAAATCTTACTCCTACCTCTGCCCTATCTGCTCTGTTTTCCTCCACCCATGCAGAATGCTACTTTAATTTGTTCATTGCATATCCTACTGTGTTTCTTTATGCAGAAACAAGCAGATGTGAGTTACTCTGCTTTTCTCTCTCTTTCCATGAAAGGTAGCACTCTCTATATCATTTTTACTGTTTTACATCTAATAATACATACTAGAGTTCTTTCTATATCTTCAGTATTTTAACATCTGATGATATTCCACAGCTTAGATGTAACGTAGTTTATTTAATATAAGCATTTAATGCTATATACATTTCTAAGTACTGCTTTGTTTGCATCCCACAAATTTTGACATGGTGTATTTTTTCTTATCATGCAGTGCAATATCTTTTTGACTTTCCGTGAGACTTCTTCTTTGACCAAAGGATTATGTAGAAGTAAGCTGCTTAATTTCAAATTATTTGGACATTTTCCTGTTACTGATTTACAGTCTAATTCCATTATGTTCAGAATATGTTTCACAGGCTTCAATTCTTTTCATCTTTTTCCTCTTTCCTCTCTTTTTTCACTCTTTAAAACCTTTTTATTTTGAAATAATTGTAGATTCAGATACAGTTGTAAGGAATAGTACAGAAAGATCTGTATACCTATAACGGGTTGGGCTGTGTTCCCTACAAAATTCATATATTGAAGCCCTAGCCCCCCCAGGACCTCAGAATGTGAGGATTTGGAGGCAGGGTCTTTGTAGAGGTAATCAAGTTAAAGTGAGGTCCTTAGAGTGGTCCTTAACCCCGTATGACTGGTGTCCTCGTAAAAGGGGGAAATGTGAACACAACGACACACATACAGGGAAGATGATGTGAAGACACAGACAGAAGACAGCTAACTATAAGCTACAGAGAGAGGCCTGGAACAGATTTCTCCCTCACAGCCCTCCGAAGAAACCAACCTTGTTGACAACTTGATTTTGGATTCTAGTCTTCAGAGCTAGGAGGCAATAAATTTCCATTATTTAAGCCACCCAGTCTGTGGTACTTTGTTACAGCAGCCTAGTGATCTAATAAGCTTAACCCAGTTCCACCCAATGGTAACATCTTGCAATCTTACATAACACAACTGGAAAATTGACGTCAATATCATCCATTGAACTTTTTCAGATTCCATTAGTTTTATATGCAATTGTGTGTGTGTATGTGTGTGCTTGTATTTAGTTCTGTGGAATTTGATCATATGTAGGTGCATGTGACCACAGTCAAGACACAAAACTGCTCCATCACAAAGGCCCTTTGTGCTACAGCCTCCTCCTTCCCATCCCACTCCCTAACCCCTGGCTCCGACTAGTCTGTCTCCACCTCTATAATTTTGTCATTTCTTGAGTGCTATATAAATAGAATCATGCAGTGTGTAACCTTTAGAGGTGGGCTTTATTCATTCAGCATAATTCCCTTGAGACCTATCCAAGTTGTATATATACCAGTAGTTCATTGCTTTTATTTGTTGAGTAGTAGTCCAAAGTATGGATGTACCATAGATTTTAAACCATTCACTCGTTGAAGGACCTTGGGGTTGTTTACAGTTTGGAGTGACCGTAAATAACACTGCTAGAACCATTCACGTACAGGTTTTTGTGGGGATTTAAGCTTTCATATATCTGGGTTAGGTGCTATATCTTTTTACGTTCAATCTTCCTATGCTATTTTAAGTGACTTTCTTATAAAACAGCACATAATTAGATCATTAAAAAAAAATCCATCCTTCCAATCTCTTTTGGTTGATTTGTTTAGACTATTTGCTTTTAATGTTGTTCTTTATGTTTGGATTTAAGCCTATCATTTATTTTCTGGGTTTTTCCCCTGTTTTTGTTCTTCTGTTTCCCATCTCGTGTTTTCTTTTGGGTTATTTTTAGTATTCTAGTTTATTTATTTATTTGTGTGTGTATGTGTATGTTTTACTATATCTCTTTTTATAATATTTTTTGTGGTTGCTCTAGGAATTACAAAATACCTTACTTTTTCATGGTATTTTACTACTTCAAGTGGAATGTAGAAACTACCACCATATTGTGCACACTCCTGACTTCATTTTATAGCTGTTTTCTGCATTACACCTTTATACATTGATCAGTGTTATACCTTTGGTTTTCAACCATTAAGTAGAGTTCTAAAAACTTGAGAGAGGAAAGTCTCTTATATTTACTCATACATTCACCATATCTGTTACTCTTCCTTCATTCCTGATGTTCCAAGTTTCCACCTGGTATCACTGCCCTTCTGTTTGAAGAGTGTACTTTTAGAGCAGGTCTATAGGTAACAAATTCTACTTTCTTTGTTCTAAGACCTTTATTGCAGCTGTATTCCTGAGGTATATTTTTGCTGGATATAGAATTGTGGGTTGACAGTTGTTTCCTTTCAGTATTGTTAAAATGCTCTTCTGCTTCCTTCTGGCTTCCGTTTCTGAAAATATGCCTGCAATTATTGGGGTCATTGCTCCTTATGAGTGATATGTTGTTTTTCTCTAGTTGCCGGTAGAGATTTCAGTTTTGTCTTTAGTTTTTAGTAGTTTGATTATGTTTCAGGGCATGATTTTTTTTTGGGGGGGGGTTATCCTGTTTATGATTTGCTGACCTTCTCCAATCTGTAGCTTTTATGTGTTTTGTCAAATTCGGGGGAGTTTTTAGTCATTATTTCTTTAAAAAAATTTGTTTTCTGTATTATACTCTTCCTACTTTTAAGATTCTAAAGACACAAATGTTAGTCCTCTTGGTGTTGTCACACAGGTTCCTGAGGCTTGCTCATTTTTTTTTTTAAAGATTTATCCATTTCTTTTTTATATAGAGAGAATGTGCGAGTGGTGGGAGGGGCAGAGGGAGAGAGAGAGAGAAAATCCTGGAGCAGACTCCCCGCTGAGCAGGGAGCCCGACGACGTCGCAGGGCTTGATCCCAGGACCCTGAGATCATGACCCAAGCCAAAATTAAAAGTTGGCCGCCTAACCTACTGAGTCACCCAGGCACCCCAAGTCTTGTTAATTTTTGCCCCAAATCTTTATTCTTTCTGTGGTTTAGACTGGAGA
The DNA here is from genome assembly GCF_054177405.1 of Leptonychotes weddellii. Classification (NCBI taxonomy): domain Eukaryota; kingdom Metazoa; phylum Chordata; class Mammalia; order Carnivora; family Phocidae; genus Leptonychotes; species Leptonychotes weddellii. Next base: position 44,815,656 of record NC_138381.1, on the reverse strand, counting down.
ATTTCTATTGATCTGTCTTCACATTCACTGACTCTTTCTTCCATCATCTCCATTCTGCCATTGAGCCCATCAGTGAGTTTTAAAATTTTAGTTATTGGGGGCACCTGGCTGGCTCAATCAGTAGGGCAGAGACTCTTTAACTCAGAGTTGTAAGTTCAAGCCCCATGTTAGGTGTAGAGATTATTTAAAAATAAAATCTTAAAAAAATTTTTTTCAATTATTTTATTTTTTAGTTCTAAAACTTCTATTTGATTTCTTTATAGTTTCCTGTTCTTTTCTAGGACTGTCTATCTTCCATTCATTGAAAGGAAATTTGTCCTTACTTGTTAGATCATTTTTATAATAGTTGCTTTAAAGTCTTTTGCAGGAAATTCCAACATCAGTGTCATCTCAGCATGCAAGTTGAGATTTTTCTGGTTCTTCATATGTCAAGTAGTTCTGTACTGGATTCTGGGCATTTTGAATATTATGAGTCTCTGGGTCTTATTTACATACAGTGAAAAATGTTGATTTTTTGCTTTAGTAAGCAACTGACCTGGTTGGGGTCAGGCTGTAAGTTCCAATTGGCCTTCTGTGGATTATGGTTTCCACAGTGAGTTCGACTTTTAAAGTCTTTGCAGTGCTATTCGGATCCGTCTCCCATGTGTGCCACCTGGTGGCCAGTGTGGGATGTGAGTGGTGGTCTAGCCGTTTATAGTTCCGTCTAGAAGCTTTTGATACACTGTTTAGGGTCAGATTCATACATGTGCCACTTAGGGGTGACCCCAGGGATTTAGAAACAACTTTATCAGGTCACTTTCCCGAACTCTTTCCTCTCTACAACATCCCCAATGCTTTCTGGTTCCTGGGGTTCCCTTTTTACTCCTCCAGCCAGAATGAAAAACAAAACAAAACAAAAAAGCAGGGACTTTCTCCCATTCTCTTTGAGCATTAGAAGACCACTCTCCTGTTCTTAAGAACCAGAGGGTTTCTCTGGAGCCCACTTCCAGTTTCAGGATACCTTAAGTCTAGACTGGGCAACACCAAAGCTAACAATAAGGTAAACTCAGCGTGGATTCAGAGGTACTTTGACCTCTCTCTGGTCTTCCTTTCCAATCCATCTGCTACTATTTACCTTACAGAGTCCTCAAATTACTGGCCATGCATTCTCCCTGGGTTTACAGCTGTATTCAGTGGGAGGGACAGGGTGGAGTATGCTTACTCCACCTTACCTGGAACCTGGGGCTGAGTTTTGAATCCCATAGTTAATTTGATCCATACCCTGCAGGTAGACAGGTGGGCTATTCTTCTTACCTTTTAAGTTGTGGTGTTTCTGAGAATTCAGTCTTCTCTTTTCCAGTCTTCATACCAGTGTTTCTCAACTTAACTTCTCATTAGAATCACCTAGGAAGATTAAATAAAATATGCCAATGTCCAGGCTATCCTCCAGACAAATTACACGAGAATCTTGGTGAGTAGAACCCAGGCATCAGTACTTAATTTTTTTTTCTTTTCTATTTCACACTCCTTACTGCATTCCCTAAACCCTCCAAACCTGGTCTTCGTATAGATGCCTTATTTCATTCAATATTGTCATCACCCACCAGACTCCCAAGTAAGACATGTCAGAGTTGGCCTGAACTCAGGTCCTGAATCCTTCACATTCAGGTTACTGTCCATCCTGCCACTGCTAACTCAGAAATGTTTTCAAACGTGACCTCCACCTCCATCCCCTCTAAGCAAGCCCATCTTGCATCTGGATGACTGCATGGCCATGTCTTCAGTTTCTTTCTCATCACTCTCTCTCTTCTTGGCAATAGCTCTTAGGGCTACCTGGGGATCTTCCTAAAAGAAGAGTTTTGGGGCACCTAAGTGGCTAAGTTGGTTAAGTGTCCAACTCTTGATCTCAGCTCAGGTCTTGATCTCCGGGTCATGAATTCAAGCCCCATACTGGGCTCCATGCTGGGCATGGAGCCTACTTAAAAAAAAAGAAAAAGAAGAAGGGGCACCTGGTGGCTCAGTTGTTAGGCATCTGCCTTCGGCTCAGGTCATGGTTCCAGGATCCTGGGATCGAGCCCCGCATCGGGCTCTCTGCTCGGCAGGAAGCCTGCTTCTCCCTCTCCCACTCCCCCTGCTTGTGTTCCCTCTCTTGCTGTGTCTCTCTCTGTCAAATAAATAAATAAAATCTTAAAAAAAAGAAAAGAAGAGGAAGAAGGATCGCATTGTGGTACTCCCCTTGTAAAGCCTCTGTGGCACCTCCTTGCCCACAGTGTAGAGCTGAGCAAGGGACACAAGGCCTGCCATACCTGGCCTGGACAACACCCCTCCCATCACCTATGCACCTCTACTCCCCACATCCCAAAGTCACACAGGTAATCCCTGAAATACTCCAGACCCTATCATGCCTTCTCATCATGCCTTCTACTGAAATGTTTGCCCCCTACCTTGATACCTGGCCATCACCTTTTCGACCATTATGAACCAACTGAAATGTTAACCACTCACCAATGCTTCCAAGCTGATGTCATTTCTGAATCCTCCGTGTTCCTCCAGCTTTGACCATAACTGTGTAAGAGTGTACTTAAGTGTATAGTAGTGGCCATGAGTGTATAAAGCTCCGTTGAAATTGTCTGGTTGCATGACTGCTGCCCCCATCAGATTGGGAGCACCTTGAGAGTGAGAACTGGTTAATATTTGTCTTCCCAGGGAAGAACACAGTGCCTGACTCAGAGTGGACCCTCAGGGGACATTCGAACAAATGAATGAATTTGTAGCAGATGGTGGCCATGGCCGCAGCTTTGTGAGATTGGGGAAGTGAAAGAGAGAAGGTGAAATGTGGGTATTAAAAAAATGCAAGAATGTTTACAAAATGGAATAAGATCACTAAAGCTCCTTAGCTTTTTTTTTTTTTTTTAGATTTTATTTATTTATTTGAGAGAGACAGAGAGAGAGGGAAAAGCAGACTCCATGCTGAGGACAGAGCTCAATATGGGGCTTGATCCCAAGACTCTGAGATTATGACCTGAGTGGAAATCAAGAGTCGGATGCTTAACCCACTGAGCCACCCAGGCACCCTAAAGTTCCTTAGCTTAAAAAGGGTAGTCACTTCTGATTTAGGTGAAAGTGTTGATAATATTTTGAAAAGCATCCTGGATGTCTTCTTATCTGAAGGAAAAGGAGAGACCAGGGAAATATAATAAATTTGTAAAACAGGTATAAACTAAAACTCTCAGGAGCCGAGGAAGTGCCTCTGACAAGAAGCTGCAGCAGCATCTTGTTAAACTTGAATTCGATTCCCAGGCCACCATTTGCTGCAGGCTGAGCTTGGGCAAGTTAATTAACTTCTCTGAGTCTCAATTTTTAACCTGTGTAACAAACACAGTATTTCCTACCTCATAGGACGGGTTGAGGGTTGAATGAGTTAAAATATATTTATAGCATGTACTTAAAGGGTCCAATAAATAGGATTATTTTTATTTTCTGGTGATTTAGGGAATAAGTTGGCAGAAGTAGATGGAAAGAGCCACGTGTATATTTCAGTTGGGTTCTTTGCTGACTCTAGCTCCTTAGTGAGAGAGGCTCTGGATTTCCAAGTCCTGAAGTCCAGGGATGGGCTGACAGGCTCACCTTCTCCTCCAGCTTAGTCCAGTTAGACTACTCCTCTACTCAGAGCCACAAAGCTGACCAAGAGCCAGCACGATTCCTTCATGCAGGGAAGGACTCTATTTCTCATCTAAGTGCCTTTGACACCTGAAATAATAGAGCAAATTTTAACACGCTCTATTTGGAGAGGCCCTATTTGCCAAGGCCATTCTAAAAATACTCTGTTGGGATAAAAAAAAAAAATCTCCTACTGATTCTGAAGGTGTCTGCAAGTGCTACCTTCTAAATTTATGTCAACAGAAATATCCAGACCATGAGATGTCCATTCAAAGTATATGAAACATTGAGCTACAAAGATCACCTACATTTTCAGTATACAAGCAACTGAAATTGATTATATTATTTTTGTTTCACTTTTATTTTTTATTAACTGACCTCCATTGTTTACCACTTGTGGTAATTATGCTTTCTGATAACTGTGAAAAATGCTGAGTAGCTCAATAAAACAATCAAAACAAAGAAATCAATGTCTCTGAGGACATCTCATTGTGTCTGTCCATAATCTCTCCTTCTACTGGGCAGGCGGAAAGAACCTCATCCTGCCAGCATCGTGTGTGGAAAACATCTCAGTTTCAGTAGAAGGAAGGATGGAAGGAAAGAAAGAAGATCAACATTGACCGAAAACTTACCACGTGCATTTTCTGTATCTTCTCATTTAATTCTCCAGAGAATTCTGCAAGAAAAGTCATATTATTCCCATGTTCTCAGATGAGTAAACTGAGACCGAGAGATTAAGGGTTCTCTCACTCACCGGGAGGCCAAGCTGAGACTTGACTGTAGAGCAGCCCGTTCTTTTTTTTTTTTTTTAAAGATTTTATTTATTTATTTGACAGAGACAGAGATAGCGAGAGCAGGAACACAAGCAGCGGGAGTGGAAGAGGGAGTGAGCAGCCCGTTCTAGAACCTTCTTTCAGTCCGGCTCCCAGGCAGCACTAGTGTTCAGCCGAAGCAACAGCTACTTAATTTTCACCTACTTCTCATACGCCCTTCTCCACCATCTTCTCCACCCCCTTTTTCCCTTCTACAAGCTACCCCTCTGTGACTTTCAGCTGCGTGGTAATTCCCCAGCTCCCAGGCAGCAATATATCTATCTATAGGGATTAATGGAGGACAGAGTTGAGAATACATTCAATCCATTTGCAAATTCCACTGTAATGTACATCGAAGTGTGTGAATGTGTGTGTGTGTGTGTGTGTGCAAGGAGGGGGATAGAAAGGGAGGCACACATCTATATTTCAAATTAGCAAGTCAGTCATGAGTTACAACTCCATGCCAGGGACGTCTTTAGATAGCCAGACACACAGATAATCAAGGCATAGATTAACTCGCTCTGACTGTGCAGTAATTTAAAGCTCTCCGCTTATATGGCCAATTCGTGGTGGTGAAACATTCCTATGGCATATGGTAACCTTTAGTAGAAAACTTGCAGTGAGAAGTGCAGGATCCCTATCAGACGTGCAAAGAACATGTGGTTGATATTAGAGTGTGCGTTCACCCTCCAATCTGTGGGATTCAGACTGATTTCTCTCCTTTCCCAAGACCAACTCAGAACTTGCTTCTCTGCATTTAGAAACAAAAAAACGAAAACGAAAACAAAAACACACACACACAAAACTCTGCCCCTGGGGCTGTTGGAATTGTAACTATTTGCTAGAATTTTTATGCTGAATTAAACAGTAGCAAAGTGCTTTAGATTGGGAGTGAGGAAGCCCTAGTCTCATCCCTACTGAGTGGCCTTCAAGGATAATGTCTCTTGGGGCACCTGGGTGGCTCAGTCGGTTAAGCGTCTGCCTTCAGCTCAGGCCATGATCCCAGGGTTGGGCTCCATGCTCATCAGGGGAGTAGCTTCTGGGGACCTCAATCTTTTCTCTGCTTCTCCCTCTTCCTCTGTCCCTCCCCCCAGCTTGTTCTTTCTCTTTCAAATAAATAAATAAAATCTTGGGGGGAAAAAAGGACAGTGTCTCTCTCAAGGATGTGAGCTATATATTTTCTTTTTTTTAAAGATTTTATTTTATTTATTTGTCAGAGAGAGAGAGAGTGCACAAGCAGGGAGAGCTGCAGGCAGAGGGAGAAGCAGGCTCCCCGCTGAGCAGGGAGCCTGATGCAGGACTCGATCCCAGGACCCTTCTCCCATCTTTCTTAGCAATCCCTGACAAATCTTGAAAGCTGGCCTGAGCTCCAGAAGGCAGCTCCTCAGAGCATGTGGGGATCTTGTGAAAATGCAGATTCTGGCTCCAATGGTAGGGAATGGAGTCTGAGATTCTGTATTTCTAACAAGCCCTCGAGTGTCCTGATGCTCCTGGTCCATGGACCATGCTTTAAGTATTTGTCGATTAGGGTTCCCATAACAAGATATCATAGACTGGGTAGCTTAAATCACAGAAATTTGTTTTCTCTCAGTTTCTGAAGACTGGAAGTCCAAGATCAAGGGCAGGATTTAGTTTTTGGTAAGAACATGCTCCTCAGCTTGTAGATGGCTGTCTTCTCTCTATGTCCTCACAAGGCCTTTTCTCTGCACACATCCCTGGTATCTCTTCCTCTTCTTGTAAGGACACTAGTCCTATCATATCAGGGTCCCACCCATATGATCTCATTTAACTCTAGTTACTTCTTGAAGAGTCTGCTCTGTGGATCCAGTGTTAATCTCTTTCTAACACATGAGATACCTGGTATGGGGGCCTAGGAGGAGACATGCATGCCTGAAGTAGATTCTAAGAGGGGAAGTTTGGTGACTTTCATCAACTTCACATATGGGTCACAGGTCCACCCCTATTCCTCCCTGACTTCTAGCTTTCCACCCATAACAGTGTGAGGGTTCAAATCCTCTGTTTTCTACCTAGAAAAGCGTGATGGTTGATTTTATGTATCAACTCAGCTAAACTATGATGCCTAGTTGTTTGGTCAAACACCAGTCCAGATGTTGCTGTGAAGATACTCTTTAGATGTGACTAATGGCTGAATCAGTAGACTTTGAGTAAAGCGGATTTCCCACCATAATGTGGGTGGGCCTCATCTAATCAGTTGAAGGCCTAAAGAGAAAAGATTGAGGTCCCCAGAAAAAGAAAGAATCTTGTTTCCAGACTGCCTTCCACTCAAGACTGCAACATCAACTCTTGCTGGAATTTCCAGCCTGCCTGCCTGCTCTGTGGATTTCAGAATTGCCACCCTCCACTATCACATGATCTATCTAATTTCTTGAAATAAATCTCTTTATATGTTTATACACACACATCCTATTGGTTCTGTTTCTCTGGAGAACCCTGGCTAACACAAACAGTGCTTCTCAAACTCTGTGAATCACCTGAAAATTTTGTTCAATTGCAGATTCTGATTCAGTAGTTCTGGGATGGGACCTGAGATTCTGCATTTCTAAGTACTTAGATGCTGATGCTGTGGGTCTGTGGATGGCACTTTGAGTAGCAAGAGCATTTTCTCTGAGTTTTCAGAGCATTTGGGAGTGAGGCCAAGTCTTCTCAGAACTTTATAAAATTTAAGGATAGCTAGTTCTTTCCTTGAGAGCAAAGGTTGGCCAGCTTTTTCTGGCCCATAAAGGGCTAAATAGTAATTATTTTATATCTATGGGCCATATGGTCTTTGTTGAAGCTACTCTACGTTGCCATTGTAGCATGAATACTATCAGATAATACATAAACTAATGGGCATGGCTGTGTTCCAATAAAACTTTATTTACAAAAATAAGATGTGAGGTGGATTTGGCCCATGGGCCAGAGTTTGCCAACTGCTGGTATGTAGAATCACTTGATGGTGAGGTTCCTTCGGGCAGGATTCTTACTTATCTTGGTAGCTTGCCTCACGCATAAAAGGCATTGAATAGATGCTTAATGAACAAATGAGTGTATTGAGTAAGGTCATTAAGATTTGACTACTCATAATCTGCAAAGTGCAGATATTCTGTATTACTGTTCCCTGTTCTCTTTTATGGTCTTTTCAGTTTCCATTTCAGATAATGAAAGAAGAATGTGTCATAATTTTTATGTAAGTGAACTTTCTGACACCTGCTTTGCTACCTTCTGGTGCCCAATCCTTAGGCCAGAAATATATACATAGAATTCATAAGAAAATTCACTAGTTCCATGTATGATATGGAAATGTGGAATGGGAATATTGTAGCCAAAAAAAAAAAAGAAAGAAAAATAGCAATATAAGTATAGCTAACATATGCACAGTAATTCTTAAATTTGTGAAATATCTTATACATATAAAATGCATAATGTAATATATGTGGCATAAAAATTAATATGACCACCAGTGTAAGTCATTTTTGTATGTTAAAAATGATTAAAATAAAATGTATTACATTTGTTTCATTTTAAATATATTTTAAATATAACAGATGCTCATTTTAGAAAATGGATTTAAAAAATTGCATATGCCAAGAAGCAGGAAAAGGCTGGGAAAAATGCAGTTTGGAGGGCGATGTGACAGCCCCGTATTTGGCATTATTGCGTGAGCGGACAGTATATGAGGTCACTAGGGCAGGTTGCTCAGCAGGTGCGGATCAGCTGTTCCGGTTGCGCTCCTCACTCCACTGCCCTCTTACCTCCTTGCTCTAACCTCTAAGGAGTTTTGGAGAGGGCACTGAGGGGAGTCAGTGCAGGCTCATGACTCTTAATGCCATCCTTTTGGTTGGTGGGTTCTTGGTACCATGATCAGGTACAGTGGACCGCATGCCAGCCTCAGAACCATAGCTTCACTAATGGAACCGCAACTATAATATTTATGCTTGGCTAAATTGAACATTATTTCCCAAGGGCTAAGCAGGTTTGGTCTCTGTGATTGCACCCCTATTTGCATATCAACCCCATATGAAATTGGCTCCCTCCCTAAATAGCCATTTCCACCTGTTGGGTGATGGCTGTTGATGATGAAAAAGATCTATTAGTAAATGGATTGTAAAGTACTTGGCCAATCAAAATAAGAGCTAAATAAGCCTTTGATAAGGCTGGACCATGGCAAGAACTGATAATCTGGGCCTCACTGGCTCCTTGTGAGGTCTAGCCTCGGCAGGCACCCACGTGATGTGTTGCCTGTGTCCCCAGCAGCACATATGGATTGGATGTATCCCCTAATGACAAGCACCTCGGGAACTCTGCAGAACCCAGAAAGTGCACAGGTCTTGGCTCCTATCTTAAAACTGATCTCTTTGCGATGGGGCAACTAACCTGTTGGTCAGTTCTTACTGTCTTTTCAGATAGGTACTAAGTAGTTTGTGCATTGGAGGAAAACATAATTTTAAGTGTTTAAAAACACTATTCATCATGGGGCATCTGGATGGCTCAGTTGGTTGAGTGTCTGCCTTCGGCTCAGGTCAAGATCCCAGAGTCCTGGGATCAAGTCCCACGTCGGGATCTCTGCTCAGCGGGGAGCCTGCTTCTCCCTTTCCTTCTGCCTGCCGCTCCCCCTGCTTGTGCTCTCTCTCGCTCTAATAAATAAATAAAATCTTAAAAAAAACCACTACTCATCAAACAGATACTTGTACACCATGTTCATAGCAGTATTGTTCACAATAGCCAGAAGTGGAAACAACTCAGATGCCCATCAACAGATGAATGAATAAACAAGATGTGGTAGATAGGTACAATGAAATATCATTCAGCCTTAAAAAGGAATGAAATTCTGATGCATGCTACAACATACATGAATCTGGAGTGAAAGGAGCCAGACACAAAAGGACAGATATTGTCTGATTCCACTTACATGAGGCACACAGATTAGTCAGATTCATAGAGATGGAAAGTGGGATGGTGGTGGCTGCCTGGGCTGAGGGAGGTGAGAATGGGGTGTTAGTGTTTAATGGGGACAGAATTTCAGTTTGGGATGATGAAAAAGTTCTGGAGATGGATGATGGTGATGGTTGCACAACAGTGTGAATGTACTTAATGCCACTGAACTGTCCACTTACAAATGATTAAATGGTAAATTATATGTTATATATATTTTACCACAATTAAAAAAAGCATGTGAGCGTGTGCGCGCACACACACACACACACAACACACACATACACACCACTACTCAGAGCATTTCCTTTTTTATTTTGTTTAAGATTTTATTTATTTATTTGAGAGCGAGAGAGTGAGTGAGAGAGCACAAGCAGGGGGAGCAGCAGAGGGAGAGGGAGAAGCAGGCTCCCTGCAGGGAGCCCGACATGGGGCTCAGGGGCTCTATCCCTGAGCCACCCAGGCACTCTTCAAAGCATTTTCTTTTATGATTTCTACTTAAAGTTAAGAAAACTGAAGCCTTCATCATCAATTTGAGCATCACCTTCCCTTTGCCTCTTAGTGGCTCATGTCCCCTCCCAGGCTGTCATTGTTTAGTTTTTAAATTTTTTTCAGCTTTATTGAGGTATAACAAATGAAATTGTAATATATTTAAAGTGTACAATGTGGGGCGCCTGGCAGGCTCAGTCCATGAAGCGTGCAACTCTTGATCTCCGGGTTGTGGGTTCCAGCCCCATGTTGGGTGCAGAGATTACTTAAAAATAAAATCTTTAACAATAAATATATGAATGAAAGAAGAAAGAAAGAAAGTGTACAACGTGATGATTTGTTGTAAGTACACTATTGTGAAAGGACTCTCACCATCACCTCACTTGGTAACTGTTTTTTTTTTTTTTTTTTTTTTTGTGAGAACATATGAGTTCCTTTGACACAGTGCACAAGAACTAAGTCAAGGGCAGGTTACCCTGACCTCACCTCGCCTATGGCCAGAGAAGACAGGCTGTTGTCAGGTGCTGGCAAGACAGGGAGGAATGAGAATGGGAGTCTGTAGGACTGCGATGGGGAGACAGACCTGTGCGGTCGTTAGGAGGAAAAGGGTTGATAACTAAAGAAAGATGACAGCTGGTCAACACGACTGGGACGGGAGATCTGGGGGAAGGACAGGAAGTGACCCCTTCAGATCCAAATGAGGGCCTCTGTGTGGGGGGCTCTGTGGGGCTCCTGGAAGCGTGGAGGAGCTGCAATGGCGGGATGCGCCCACTGGGTGACTGGGGATGCTTAAAACTGGGGTCCAGAGCAGAGCTGGGATGGGCTCCGTGCTTCCTATTTTCTTATCTCTTGAATTTCAATTTATTTTCTTAAAAGAATTGGACCTGCAGTTTCCTGTGTACAAATCAGAAAATTTGTGTCTGCGTATGTTGTTCTTCCCGCACTACTCAGAAACCTCTGGAAATTCGTTTCCTAATGGCTGGAGTGCAGCGCTGAAGCTATGGCTTTGGTTGCCAAATGACTTGGGTAGAAATCTGAACTTGCTGTTCTGCTCTCACCAAACATTTAGGCGCTGAGGGCTCCTGGCAGGGTGCTGTGGAAAGTGCAGGGAAGCACCTGGCACGGGGCACCGGGGATTTGCGGTCACTTTAGGTAGCGGGGCAGGAAGGGCGAAGAATTTGACATAGCTGGCCTAACCTCCCAGCCCCACTCAACTTCTGTGTCCCTGGCTGCTTAGCATGCTCAGACTTCTGCTGAACTCTGTCAAAACCAACTTCTTACAATTCTGTGTGTCCCCTGGCCCTGTCTTCTGGCAGGAGAAAACAGGTTGCGTTTAACAATATTTCCCCTGGGGGGTGCGTGAGTGGGTGGCTCAGTCGGTTGAGTTTCCAACTCTCGGTTTCAGCTCAGGTAAGAATATCAGGGTAATGAGATGGAACCCTGTGTTGGGCTCTGCACTCAGCGGGGAATCTGCTGGAGATTCTCTCCCTCTGCCCTCCTCCCCGCAATAAATAGATCTTTAAAAAAAGAAAACTGTTTCCCCTGGAATTTCCATTTCAGGCACCAACAAGATTTACTTGGACCACAAACAATCCAATAGAAAAACTTTTTTTTTAAAGATTTTATTTATTTATTTGTCAGAGAGAGAGTGCACAAGCAGGGGGAGTGGAAGAGGGAGAAGCAGGCTCTCCTATTAGCAAGGAGCCCAATGTGGGACTCGATCCCAGGACCCTGAGATCATGACCTGAGCTGAAGGCAGATGCTTAACCAACTGAGCCACCCAGGTGTCCCCAGTAGAAGACTTTCTTTCTTTCTTTTTTTTTTTTTTTAAGATATTATTTATTTATTTATTTGACAGAGAGACAGCACAAGTAGGCAGAGTGGCAGGCAGAGGGAGAGGGAGAAGCAGGCTCTCCGCTGAGCAGGGAGCCCAATGCGGGGCTCAATCCCAGGACCCTGGGATCATGACCTGAGCTGAAGGCAGCTGCTTAACCAACTGAGCCACCCAGGTGCCCCCCCAGTAGAAGACTTTCAATGCAAAAGACACAAGTGCACGTTTCACAGAAAAGATACATGTGGCCAATATACATATAAAGAGATATCCAGTATTCTCAGTGGTCAACAAGATGCAAATCAAGTCCACTCTGACACCATTTTACATCCTTGGAGTTGGCAAAAATGAAAAAGTCTCACAAAATCGTGTTGGAGAGGATGCAGATCTCAAGAAAGGATCTCTAACACATGGGCAGTGGGAGTGTAAATTGGTACAACCACTTTGAAAATCTGCTTGGCATTATTTCCTAACGTGGAACATTTACAAACTCGATGACAGAGCAGTTCCACTCCATGGTATATACCAAAGAGTGATTCTTGCATAACACAATAACAGTAATAGTAATGCACAAGAGTGTCCAAACGGTATTGTTCACAACAGCAAAAACTGGAAATATTATACAGCAGTCAAAGTATGAACCATATATAGCAATGTGAATGAAGCTTAGCATATATTAAGTGAAGGAGTAAGTTCCAAAAGATTACAAACAGCATAATACTGCTTTTTATAATTAAAAACTAAAATAAAAGTATATACTTTAAAAAATACAGAGTCAATACAGTTACACAGGGGAGTGAAGCCATGGTGAATCAGGGTGCAGGTGGGCAGGAATGGGGCTAGGATGGGGTCATCTGATTAGATGAGGGTTACGGTCCAGTTGCTTGCTTTGATTTTGGATGGTGGGTTTGAGGGTGCTTATTACATTGTTAAAAATAACTAACCAAATACCAGCAGGTACAGGAGGCAATGAAGAGAGTGTTATGAACCAGGATTAGGCTTCTTTCATAATCTGATACTATTCTCCTGAGGTCCCCTTGCCCCCTCACCCCCCAAGAAACCGAAGAAGCCTCACTTAGGGGTCAGCAGAGCAGGGGCTCCCTCCACAGGGTGGCTTCTGTCTCCCGTGGGAATATCTATCCCCAGTAAGGCCTCTCTTGTAGCCTCAGGCTATCCTCAAATTCCACTCAAGACTCACTTCTTTTTGTTTCAGGCACGCTAACCTTCTATTATCATGCAAAAGTGTAACTGCGGGAGTAGCAGAGTATGATTTATTAGTCTTGAATGTGTTTTTAGAACAATCTCAACTATCTTCCCATGTCTTCCTGTATAGATTAATTTCAATCCTTGTAACAACTGCATAGATTTATGTGCACCATAATTTATTTAAGTTTATCCTTTTATTGATAAGCATTTAGATTGTTTCTAGTTTTTGCTTTTACGAAAAGAAGCCACAGTAAATATAAATTCTGTAGGGGATATTCTTATACACTCTGGTATGTATGCTGGTAGAGTGTATTTCTAGAATTGCTGAGTCAAAGGAAACACCTGCTCACATTTCGATAGCCACTGCTAAATTGCCTCCAAAATGGTTAATCTATTTCCGGGTCCACCAAAAGCGTGCTATAGTGGGTGTGATTGGCTAGGTTATGAAGTCATGTGTTTTATGGCTTCCTTTATTTGCCCTGAGCTGGTCCAGTGGGAGGAATGGTTCTGTGGGGAGGGCCCCCCACCCCAGGAGAGGTAAGACTGACCTCCTGACCTTTAACCTCTCCCCTCCAGTCCGGTCGGTAATGGGCAGACGCTTGGTGATCTCCTTTGACAACAGTAGGGGCGGTGTCTCCCCATTGCCGTCCTACTGCCCCTTTGGTCGCCAGCAGAGCCTTCACGCTGGGAAACAGTGTGAGCACTTCTCCTCACCTGCCTCAGGGGGACGCTGTTAGGACTTGTGAAAATCCGTTAGGGACGAAAGGTGCAAACCCAGGAAGTCCATGCAAAGTACAACTCCAGAAACAGTGGCACTGGGGGAGACCCCAAAATCGAAGGTCACAATGTCAGTAAAAGCCTTGTCACTCATTCAGAAACTTGCAGGCTCTCCTTTTGGATACAGACGTCTCAGGGTTTGGTCTCATGCCAAACTGCCGTGTTGCACCTGAAGCTCAAGTTCATTTGTTGGACCATGTTTGCAGCAGCGCAGCAGAAAAGAAAAGAGAAGAATCTTTCCCCTTGTTCCACCTTTTACAGTTTCATCAAGGTCCATCTGTCATGCTTCCCACAAAGTGACGCCTCTCTTAGGGTAATGGTTTCTTAAGACTTTGGGGCAAACAGCCTCAGTGATGTCTAATCACTGTCCAGGAGCCCCCACCTGGACCTTAGCAAGTCCCACCGCCTCCTGGACCCAGTCTCCTCGCACAGCCCCTGGGGTGTGAGAGCTGGGGTAGCATTGCCCCATTGTCCCTCTCTCTTGGGAGTCTCCAACCCAGTGGATTCTTCGCTCTGGTTTGGTCCTTTCAAAGTACAGTGAAGAAAAAATATAGTAATTTTGTTTCCCTGCGGTAAATAAAAACATAATAATACCCAAAGTCAGGAAATAGTTATGTAAGCCACTTTGTGCCACATAACCCTTGGCAAGGTTGACATACAGGCCATGGAGCTGTGCAGTGGCTTCTCAGGGCCTGCTGGGACCACCGGCCTGTTGTGGCCCACAGCTCACTTCCTGAATTATGCCAGTTTCTGCCCTGAAGCACCGGGAGCCATGGCAGGCTGTTTTATACAGAGTGACAAACCAGAGTCAGGGTTTGAGGACTCTTTCCCTACGTCTGGGTGAGGAGCTTGCTGCAGATTTAAATTACGTCCATAGATGATGTAGCCCCGCAGTTTCTCTAGCTGTAAAACAGTGTACAGAATTGATCTGGTCTTCGGTATGACGAAGGTTTTAATTAAGGAGATGCTATGCATGAGGACTTTGAGTGGCATGGAAAAGCCGTATGCAGTCTTTGTATATTAAGTATTTTTTTTTAAAGATTTTATTTATTTATTTGACAGAGAGAGAGAGAACAAGTAGGCAGAGAGGCAGGCAGAGGGAGAGGGAGAAGCAGGCTCCCCGCTGAGCAGGGAGCCTGTTGCAGGGCTCAATCCCAAGACCCTGGGATCATGACCTGAGCCGAAGGCAGCCGCTTCACCGGCTGAGCCACCCAGGTGCCCCTGTATATTAAGTATTGATTAGATATACTAAATATCACCTTTATGAGCCCAAAAGCCAAACAGGATGCTAGAATACTCCCATAGAGTAGCGACCACTTAGAATAACATTAAGAATTTCAACTTGAGGGGCGCCTGGGTGGCTCAGTCGTTTAGCGTCTGCCTTCGGCTCAGGTCATGATCCCAGGGTCCTGGGATCAAGACCCACGTCCGGCTCCGTGCTTGGAGGGGAGTCTGCTTCTCCCTCTCCCACTCCCCCTGCTTGTGTTCCCTCTCTCGCTGTATCTCTCTCTGTCAAATAAATAAATAAAATCTTTAAAGAAAAAAAAAAGAATTTCAGCTTGATAATATGATTCATTTTTACATTTAATACCATAAGTATATAACTATAACATCATGCTATTATAATTTAAAGGTTATAGTTTACAAGATGCAAGTTATAAGGCTATAATACTAAATGCTTACTATGCCCCGTATTAGAAAGGCTTCATATGTTTTCTTTCATTGAATCCATAAAACAGTACTATGAGATTGGTAATAAAATTTACCCATTTTACATGTCATGCACCTAGTAGAGGTCAATAAATAGAAGTACAGTAATAATAATGATAGTAAGTCAGATTTATTTAGTGTTTATTATACTCAGGGAGCTAAACCAAGCACCTTGGTTTATCACCATTTATTCTTCCTAATCCTGGGAGGTAGATATTATTTCTATGTTTTCTATGAGAAAACAAACAGACAGAAGTTAAACAATGCACCTAAGGCCACTGAACTGTTGAAAAGTGGGGGCTGGGATTTGAACATATAAATGCACAGGGTAAAGCAGAAGTCTGATTCTTCTTTTTAAGTAAAAAAAAAAATTTTTTTTTTTGTTTCACTTCCCAATGTATTTATAAATACATTTGGCAAAAGCACTATGCAGCTGAACATCTTCTGGTCAAGGGAACGACTCTATATTTGAGAGTGACTTATTGTAAGCTAAATCCTATTTTCCCAGAGGAGCAATGCTGCAATGAAGGGCCTTGTTCCTGGTGGAGAATTTCACATCAAATAAATCAAACTGATGACCAATGATATGATAGAAGAGCCAGACCAAACGATAAAATTACACTCCAAAGTCAGAGGATGTTTGAGCTCAGAGGGGCCTCAGAGACTGTATCAACAGCTTCAAAAGTATTTTCAGGGGCACCTTAACCAGTCGATTAAGCATCTGACTCTTGATTTTGGCTCAGGTCCTGATCTCGGGGTGGTGAGATTGAGCCCCGAGTTGGGCTCTGCACAGAGTGGGGAATCTGCTTGTATTCTTTCTCTCCCTCTCTCTCTGCCCCTCCCCCTGCTCTCTCTCTCTCTAATAAAATCTTTTTAAAAAATCGTTTTTAAAGCAGAGAAACCCTTTTTTTAAAAAAAGATTTTATTCATTTATTTGTCAGAGAGAGCATGAGAGAGAGAGAGAGAGCACAAGCAGGGGGAGCAGCAGAGGGAAAAGCAGGCTCCCTGCTTAGGGAGCCCGATGCAGGACTTGATCCCAGGACCCTGGGACCATGACCTGAGCCGAAGGCAGACGCTTAACGACTGAGCCACCCAGGCGCCCCTTAGTCAAAACAAGAACAGGTGAAATTAACTTTAATAATATATCTTATTTAACCCACTATGTCCAACATACTACCATTTCAACATGTGATTGATATAAAATTATTGCTGAGGGGACATCTGCCTTCAGCTCAGGTCATGATCCCGGGGTCCTGGGATCGAGTCCTGCATCAGGCTCCTTGCTCAGTGGGGAGTCTGCCTTTCCCCTGCTCATGCTCTCTCTCTCAAATAAATAAATAAAAATCTTTAAAAAATGTAAAATTACTACTGAGATATGCTACATTCTTTTCTTCATACTATGTTATGGAAATCCTCTGTGTGTTTTACTCTTTTGGCACATCTCAATTCAGACCAGCCTCATTTCTAGTGCTCACTAGCCTGGCTAACCTGTGGCCAATGTCTGCTGTGCAGATCTAGAACATGCTGGGCATACTGGCTGGCCTTTAGTACAGGCTTAGTAAGTGCTAGCAATCATTTTGTAATAGCTAGCTATCATTAGCAGTAATTTTGTACCTTTTTGTTTACTGTTATACCTCCCCGCTTCTCTGTTGAACTCCTGCTCATACCTCAAAAGCCAGCCAGTTGGCCACACCTGCTGGAAATCCTTCTTGATGCATCCTGTCCTGATAACCCCTTCACTCTCTGCTCCCCCAGTGCCTATCTCCGTTGTAGAGAATATATTCGTCTGTCTTTAAGAGTTATAGCCCTCTTTTTTGCTCTTTATAACCCTGGGGCACATGGGAAGGATAGAATAAATGTCACTTGAATGAAGAAGGCGATAGAGGAATTGCATGCGTATTCCTTTGAGTTGGTAGCAGGGTGGTTATGGGCTGCTTGTTTATTTCTCTTTGTTACTTAATTTTTAAATACTGGCTGGTGGAGCCAGCTCCCTTGCCTTCTCAAACTGCCTCTCAAGGTCATTTCCCTAAGCTGGGCATTGTTGCAGAAGAGTCATGATAAGAAAAGCAAATGTCTTAATTAAACAGTGGGCCCAGAGAGAAATCATGAAATGTACGCTGGATCACCCAAATACGTCTTTCGTGCACCCTGTTACTTCCATGTTATCCACCTTTGAGAAATAGAGAGACACCATTTATCCTACATTGCTTTCAGGGATTCGAGCCCCCTTGGGTAAGAAGTTTATGAAATGGTTCAGAAGATGAGTGTGCCAAGGACAGCAGGGAGATAATTTCCCGTGAGTGTTCTCTCTGGGAGCAGGCTTTCTGCTGGGGGGGAGGGGGGGAGGGGATGTCACCAGCGCTGAAGGGGCTGCTTCACCGGGCGCTGGCGGTTGGTGGTTTCGAAGCCTCATCGCTGTGTCTTTGGCTCACGGTCCCTTATCAGGGCTCTGTCACCCTATTGGTACACTGTTCCTTTTCCACCAGGTTCCAGCCCCACCCCCACCCCCCAGAGGGGGTGGGGGCAGGGGATGAGGAGGGATACTGAGGCATTTTTACTCAGGGCTCGTTTTCACCTTTTGTCAAAGCTGTGTGTCAAGTTTGGCCCATGTCTGCCCTGGCGCATCCATGTCTCCTGTAACTTTAAGGAACTGTGGCTTTTCTGCGTTTGATGTGTCTTAACTTTAACACAAAGCACACCAGGGCTGGTTAATGATCATGAACTGTCATGGCAGCCACTCTGCAAAGGTGACAGTGATGGATGGGCCGGCAGCGTGGAGGGAGGTGGCTGGGTGCAGAGGCAGAAGGTTTATTTAAGCCAAGGCTGATAATAGAGGGGCCTTCTCAGTCACCGACCAGCAGGACTTAATGGGATAAAAGGGGAGGAGAGCCCTCTTTCTGCACTGCCCTCGGAAGGGACACTTCTCCCTCTCCTCATCTGGTTTTCCAAATAAAAGCATTCCTTGAAGATTCAGAGCTGAATGAAATCTTCTGCCAGGAAGGGGGGAAAAGCCCAGTTCTGTAATCAACCTTGTCATCTTTCTTGGTTTGGCCTCACATGTTTGCCTTACTCAACCACTGGAAAACAGCACCCTGAAAGAAACTGTGTATGGACGGGCTTGAGTAAGAATGAGTTCAATCCTCTGAAAAGGCTTAATCCCCTTGGGATTACCACTAAAATCTGACCAGATTCTGCATGTCAGTTGGCGTTCCTTAAGTGATCATAGCTATTAAAATAAAATCTATTAAAAAGGAATTTAGTACAATTTTTCCACCTCTCTTTGATTTTGGGTTTACTGATCACTCCATCCAGTGCTCCAACTAGAGATGGCATTTATATCTTTCTTTAGGTAAATATCAAGATATCACTATCACGTGTAAACTTTGCCTGTAGTCACATCAGACAGGCCACCATGTGATGGACCGTGGTTCAAAGCCCAAACTTCTCCCTCGTCCCAGTTGTGGCTGTGCTCCTTATGTGCTCTAGGGGAATGGCCTAACCACATACCCCTCCTTTGGAGATGCCAAATTCGGATTACCCTGGGACCTTTAATCTCCGAGGGGGAGATGCACTGTCAGGGTCCACTGATAATTCTTTAGTGTAAGAGCTAATGCCTTGTGGAGGAGTTTAGCTGGCTCCCCCATTACTAAATTCAGCAGCCTATGGCCCCTACTCATTGCTGGACAGCATAAACATCAGATTTTGGTAAATAAACTCGGGCTATCATGCAACTGTCCCACACGCACTTAAGCTGTGACTGACAGCTCGCTTGGGAGGACTTGGAGTCTAGGGCCGAAGCTTTTGGGTGCAGAGGCTCCAAGGTTCCAAGATAAACAAATCTGTCGGTGAGAGTGACCAGAGTGTTAGGTCAGTCCAAGGGTCACTTATAGGTCATCCCACTGGGAGCTTGGTCTCTG
>NC_138381.1:44765988-44795843 GCF_054177405.1 Leptonychotes weddellii | reverse complement strand
CAGTTGTTGAGCGGCTGCCTTCAGCTCAGGTCATGATCCCAGGGTCCTGGGATCTAGCCCCGCATCGGGCTCCCTGCTCTGCGGGGAGCCTGCTCCTCCCTCTCCCACTCCCCCTGTTTGTGTTCCCTCTCTCGCTGTGTCTCTCTCTGTCAAATAAATAGAAATCTTAAAAAAGAAAAGAAAAGAAAAGAAAATGGGCATTTCAGTGGATACACAGATGGCAAATAAGCATATGAAAAGAGCTTAATATTATTAGCCATTGAGGAAATGGAAATTCAGATCACAATGAGATATCACTAGACACCTCTTGGAATGGCTAAATACAAAGTAGCCACAACAGTATTTCTACTGGTGAAGATGTGCAGAAGACCAGCATACTTTGCTGGCGGGACTGTAATATGGCACCGTTTGTCAGTTTCTTAAAGAACTAAATATGCAACTATGATGTGACCCAGCAATTACATTCCTGGGCATTTATCCCAGAGAAATGAAAACTGATGTCCACACAAAAACCTGTATGTGGATGATTATAGTGGCTTTACTCCTAATAGCACCAAACTGGAAACAACTCAGATGTCCTTCAACATGTGAATGATTGAACAAACTGTGGTACATCCATACCATGGAATGTAATTTTGCAATAAAAAGAAACAGATGATTGATACATGTGACAACTTGGAGGGATCTCAACGGCATTATGCTGAGTGGAAAAAAAGAGCCAAAAAGCCAACAGGTTATATACTGTATGATTCCGTTTGTATAACATTCTTGAAATGACAAAATTATAGAACTGAAGAACAGATTAATTATTACCAGGCATTTAGGAGGTGGTAGAATGGAACACAAGCATGTATGGTTCTACAGGGGCAACAGGAGTGATTCTGGTGATAGAGCTGTTTGGTTTCTTCACTGTAGTAATGTCGATATTCAGGTAGTGAGATTGTGCTATGGTTTTGCAAGATATTACCAGTCAGGGAACTTGGGTGGAGGGTCCACAGGATCTCTCTGCAATTTCTTACAACTGGATGTGAATGTACACTTATCTTCAAAGTTAAATTAAAAGTATTTTTCAGTGTTATCAGGATTTGGAATCTAATATCTTTAAACTAGGAGCTCGCCCGGTATGTATATTTTAAGTAGTGAATCAAATTAACCTTTAAAACATTTATTTTAATTACATGTAGTGTTCTGGAATGAACTGTAGTATAAAGTGTCCCATTTGTTTTTTCATAAAGCCTCTTATCCACTCCCTCAATTATTGATTTTCTCTTCATGCACACAGTATGTATGGTGTACAGACCTGAGCAAGGCTAGGAGCCACTCGCTGTCCTGTTTTGATGGAGTGCCATTAAGTCATGATCTCTCCACCTAGACTCATGGCTCTCAGATTTTGTAGAAGAGAAATGTTGAAGTTTGATTTAGATTTCTTTGTGAAAGACACTTTCAGAGTGTCAGTTTTTGGGCTTTTGAAAAACCTACTTCAGAGTTTGCAACCCAAAGAAGATACGAAAGGTCAGACAGGCTTTTGTACGTGAAATATGGCAGCCTCATGTCCGGGCGGCTCTCTGGTTCCTCCCAAGGTGTTACTCTTCAGATGAATGGGCTTTTCAAATGATATGGGAAGTAAAGAAGCCCCTTCTTTTCTTCTTTAGGGTTTTGTAGACCACATATATCATTTAACTAAAAATATATGAATGAAAATGTAAAGGATAGGTAGATGGAGATTTTGTTTCCTCTCAATCCTCCTATCAAAAATGGGTCTGCCAACACCAACATTCAATTGTTAGAATTCTTAATCTGAGGCTCCTGGATAAATGTGGGCATCCTCTGAAATTGTGTGCTATATTTTGGTACATGTTCATTTTCCTGGAGGGAGTCGAGAATCTCGGGGTCTGTGACTCAGAAAATACAAGAACTTCTCTTTTAATGAATGAAGGACCAAGGAGAAGAAGCAAGAAGCAGAAGTAAGTGGGGGAAGAGCCTGTCCACAGTCATATTGCTGAACTGCCTCCCGTCTCCACTGATGGCCGCTACTCAAGGATGGAGATCGGTAGCTCCTTCCTTGAGAAGCTTTATCCGTTCAGCTTGCCATTTCTCAGCCAGAAGTCATCTCCTCTCTGAACTCTCTCCTCTCTTAAGATGCATATCACTTTCTATCAATGTGAGAGTCTAGACCTCGCCTTTGTTCCCAACCTCTGTACTATTATGGATTCAGTCTAAGTAGATAATCTCTAAGTATTTGTTGAGTGAGTAAATGAATTGTCAACAGTACCCATTTGGTAGACAATGCCAGTTGGTCCCTACAGGTTTGGTGGCGGCACCTGCAGAAATGGCTGGGAGAGACTGGGAGATCATAGGTTCTTTTTCTTTTCAACAGGCCAACAGGAAATGTGTGGTGTAGGGCATTGACTGGGGTTTCATGTGCTGTGGGCTGCCTGGGTGGGGGGTGGGGGGGGAAGTCTAGTCAGTCCTTCTGCAGGGACCTGTGTACCTCCTAGGTCCAGCCCAGCTGCAGAATTGAAAATCGTACCTTTCCTGTCCCAGTTGTCTTACTTGGGAAATACTTAAAAAAAAAAAAAAAAAATCCCCCCAATGCCTTGGTTTCCCATTCTCTGTAGGTAAGTCTATTCTTTGAAGGGAGAGTGGAAGTGGAGAGAGAGAGAGAGACTCAGGTATTCCCTGTTCCAGTGGAATTTGCCCCAGCCTCCCACAGCATTGCCTCTAGCCCCTGTCTTGCATTCTTGGCGTTTGGAGAAGGGAGGCAACCCCCCTCTTATCTGGGATTGCCTGCTTAAACAAACGCGGTGTGGAGGTATTGTCCTTTGGAAACTTGGCCTGGGACACTTTACCAAGTGTCTGCAAACATTTAGACGCGCAGAAGTGCCCACTGTTAACGCAGAGTCGTTGTCTCTGCTGGGGCTACTCTTGCCTGAAAGAGGTTTGGGGTGGTGGGTGGAGGTGGTGAGAGTGGGCCTGAGGGAATCCCTCAGCTGGGGCTCTGGGCCAGGGAACTGTGCTGCTGTTTGTTTAAACAACCTGAGTGTAATTGGTTTGTTTGAGATGCCCAAGATATTTGGGAAAGTGGGGGAAGGGAGGCAGCTTGCTGGGGGGAGAGAGTCACCAACAGGGACTTTGACGGGTGGCTGGCTGGGTGGCTGTCAGCCTCCAGATGGCAAAGCCGGTGGGAAGGGTGGCCCTTCCGGCTTGACCACGGGCACATCAGGACCCAGGTCAATAGGTCGGACCACGTAGTCTACAAAGTATCAAAGCTGGTACTTGAGAGGTGGCTAAGAGACAAGAAATATGTAACCTACAACCAACGGTCTCTCATTTAACCGTAACAATCCAAAGACAGCACAAACACAGATATTTGTTTGTTTTCAGATCTTGTTTTTTTTTTAATCCCGCAAAAATAGGTGTAATGACCAACCCGGTTTCAGCAAGGAAAGATAAGAATGCTGGTGAGGAATTCTTTAGGAGTGCTTACATCATTTTTTGGGACACAGAGGGGCAATTAGGGAGGATTCAACAGGCCCATGGAAAAAAATAAGTCTGTTTTTTTATTGTAGAGATCATATCCTTTCCTTTGACCTGGGGAAAAGGACAGAGAGTGTTAAAAAATGAGAAGAATTTGGGAATAATAGAAGGAATCTCTGCAATGCGGGGCCTGGCCGCACCACCCTGAGTGATCAGGCCTCTCACGTGAACCAGAGATTCTTGCCGGCGATGGGGCGACTCCAAGACCAGGTGTGACCACTTCTTAGGGGTGCTTAGCACAGGGAGGATTAGAAAAAGTATGGGGCCTCCTGTTGCATCGCTATGGTATTTTATCACCACTACAACCCTGTGACATCAGTTTGCAGAAAAATGGACTGTGGCTCAGAGGGGTGAGATGAACCTGTCCAGACCACAAAGACCGAAATGGTCAAACCAGATTTTGAATTCAATTGATGAGTCCTTCTATTTTCAAAACCCTTCCTCTTTCCCCCACACCATCCTCAAACAACACCATCCCTCCACCCGAAAGAATGAAAATATAGAATTCATCACTGTGCAGATTAAAAAACAAACAACCCTCTTCTGATATGCTAACGAACATCACACATACAGGCCTTCAGCTAAATAAACAAGCATTGAAGAAAGGATAGAAATGGTAATAACTGTAAAGCCTACTGGTCTTCTGATTATTTGTGGGCCAAAGGCTTGTCATCTTTTTTTTTTTTTTGAGATGGCTATTGGTTTTTGAGCTTGCCCCCTACACTTCTTTAAAATAAAGTTATAACTCAGTATTTCGTCAGAGACTTCGTGGAGCAACCCCTGACCAAGGGCAGTGCCCCCTCACTGTGAACATGACATCTTTGTAACATGAAAATAACTGCCAAGTTAAAAAAAATCCCTAACAGTATCTGGGATGCCTACTTTAAAACAGTGCTTTCAGAGAAAAGGGCTTTGTGTATTTCCCCCGAGCAGCTCAGTTTTGTGCAGGCTTTCAGGTCGGCTACTTTGGTTGCTATATAGGTGGTGGGTATCAAGCATTTTGTGGGCGCCGCAAACCACCGAGCGAACGGCTCTGTCACACTCAGCACACACACCAGTCACTGTTCTTATTCTATCTGGCAACTCCATTCTGCTAGGCTTGGAGGGCTTCTTAAACCATGAGCCAAAGAACTTCTTCAAAGTCGGACCATGACCACGCTCGTTTCCGTGGAAGCTGGTTGCTTCTTCTAGCACTTGAGGTCTTTGACATCGGAAGGCTGCCTGGCTTCAAACACTTCGCAGTGAAAGGTCTCAGCTAAGTAAAAGGAATATTTACAACATGGACAAAAGTAAACGCGGCGAGGCCGGCCTGCTCGAGGGTCAGATGGTGTCTTTTTATCTTTCAGTGCATCCTGAAGAGGATGTGGAGGGTGGGTCTTGGGGACCTAAGAGGGGCTAAGTCAGTGAGAGCCGCCGTTGGAGGGACCCTGCCGGCTTTGAGCCAGGCCACGGAGAGCACACAGACACTGGGAACGTGCTCCCCATCGGCCAAACGGGGGAATCTGAGCTGGTGATTAGTAAGCCCCCCAGTTTCCATTTCTCCCCCGCTCCGTGAGAAACGTCATGCAGATAAGTTTTAGAATAATACTTGTATTTTGCATCCTGCTGTTCTCACTAAGGTATACATGGATCCTTAAAGGTTAGGAATTTTGTTTTAGATTAGGTGGAGTTTCCACCCGTACTCTTTTAAAAATTGCGACCTCCTCCCCCAACCCCCCGTCCCAACTCCCCAAATTCTACACTCCAAACACTTGAAAGGTTTCAACGTTGTTGGTTTTAATGATGGCAATTTACAATTGACAAACATATAGGTAATGGGCCTTCTTTCCTGTAGGTTTGTTTAGAAGTGAAAACAATGTGGCTAGTCATAAAAGTTGCTATTTATTTAGGCTGGATAGTTCACTTGTTCGGAGAAGGGACGCTTGTCAACGGAGAATTAGATTTGGCCTGACATGTTTCATGGCTAAAGCCTGAACAGAGACTAATGTCTATAGCTCAGAAGAATAGTCACCATTTTAATGGGTTCAAATTCTTTTGCATAGAATAATCACAGGCTAGTTTAAATGAGACCCTGCCTGTTTCACAGTTATCAGAAAATATGCTGATATGTAAAGATATACTGAATCAAGATGACTCAGATACCTTGCTGGAGTAACTGGGCTGATGGTGGTATGAGTTCCCACGGAAAGGCCCAGGGACAAGTTTGTCATATGCTTATTCCCTGTTTTGATCCTTTCCAAAATGTCATTCTCCTGTCATTTATGATCAAGACAGGAAACAGGGAGAACAGTTTGAGCTGTGCTTAAAAGTGCATGCTCTGGATTCAACGTTCATGGGTTGAAATCCCACTTTCACTACTTACTACCCTGTGATCTTGGGTAAGTAGGTTTATCTTTCTGTGTTTCAGTACCTTAATCCATAAACTAGGTATAAATTGTGGAATTCAGTGAGATGATATATCTAAACTCATGTGCTGAGCACACAGTAGCTGCTCAGTAAATGCAAGCCATTTTTATTAGTGGTGGTAGTCATGTACCAGTATTTCTTTTTTTATTACAGATTTTATTTATTTGAGAGAGAGATTGAGAGTGAGCATGAACAGGGGGAGAGGCAGAGGGAGAGGGAGAAGCAGGCTCCTCGCTGAGCAGGGAGCCCGATGCGGGGCTCGATCCCAGGACCCTGGGATCATGACCTGAGCCGAAGGCAGACGCTTAACCGACTGAGCCACCCAGGCGCCCCGACCAATATTTCTTTTTTTTTTTAAAGATTTTATTTATTTATTTGACAGAGAGAAACACAGCGAGAAAGGGAACACAAGCAGGGGGAGTGGGAGAGGGAGAAGCAGGCTTCCCGCAGAGCAGGGAGCCCGATGCGGGGCTCGATCCCACGACCCTGGGATCAGGACCTGAGCCGAAGACAGATGCTTAACGACTGAGCCACCCAGGTGCCCCCCGACCAATATTTCTATTGGCAGTAATATTTCTCCTTGGGAATAGCGTGGGAACAGTTCAAAGAGGTAATCCTTGGTGTGTGTCATGAAGGGCAAACACCGCAGGAAGGGACATGTCAGTACAAGTTCCTAGATGTTGCCTGTGGCTATGGAAAAAAAAAGGAAGCAAGAAAGCTTTGATTGTGGCTTCTTGGAAAAAATGGTGGGCAGGGCCGGAGGGAAAGTGGGGATGGAATTCTGGAACTGGGAGCACATTCTCTGCTCCTTAATGTCTTTATTTGTAAAATGGGGATTAAAAATACCTAAATGACAGGATTGTTGTGATGATAAGTAGGGTCATTATGCAAACGTATCCCACTTGGATGGATATGCAGGAAATGTTTGTTTTCTAAACAGAATCTGACTTCTGAATAATGAATCATTGAAGGCCTACAGGCCTCTGAGCCTGGAAACCAGGAGCAGCCTTTGAAATCCACCCTGAAGGAGCAGGACTAGGCCCTGTAGGTCACTCCCAGCCAGGCCTCAGGCCTTTCACCCAAGTGGCCTTCAGTCCTTGTACTTTAGGAGCAGGAGCCCTGGGCTCATGTCCTTTCTGGCCTGGCCATGTTTTAGGCTCATTGTTCTGGGAGGCCTCGTGCTATTTGTTCAAAGAATCTGTCAGCAAAAAGGCAAACTGAATATCCTTTACTTGGACCCCTGGCTCGTGTCCCACAAAGAAAAGAAGTGTCCTGCCCATAGGAGCTAGTCCCTCTGCCTGTCCTGTTCCTCTGTGTCCCTTCTGGAATGCCCTAGGCAGGGAGCCGTGGCCGAGTGCCTGGGGAGAGGTGCTGCCGTCTTTGGCTCTTCAGGCCTGTTTGGACTTGATTCCTTCCCCTCTAATTCCAGGCTGGGCCCCAGGAAGGCCCTGGGACAAGCTTGTCACTGGAGAGCCTGCCACCCGCTACAAAAGTCCTATACTATTCTATCTCCTCTCCCCACCCTACCCCTTGAGAATATACTGGACGAGGGACAGCTGCCCGAGTGTCCCCTTGACCCGCCTTGGGACCAGGATATGAATCACCAAGTTGAAAATGACCAGAGCTTCAGAGCCTGGCAGGTGCCCAGCTGCTCATCACCCCACTCCTCTGTGCCATTAGCATCCCCTTCACCTAGTTTTTAAATGTATTATTATTTTAAACGGGCTTGTGGAAAGAATACCATGAAAAACAATTATTATGCTCAAGTTACAGATGAAAGTCCCAAAGCTCAAATAGGTGTGATTCTTCCCATTTTATTACCTGTTAAATGGTGAAGCCAGGGCTCCAAAGCCACTTTTCCTGACCGCAGGTGCCCTGTTTACTATGAACTTCCCTGCTTGTTGCCTCTCCTAAGTTGTGTCCCTGCTGTTTGACTAGCACACTCCGGCCTGGCTTGCAAAGACCCCGAGGTAATCAGCCCACCCCTTGGCAGGGAGCCCACCCAGATTTCTCTACTCTGTCTCCTGGGCAGGGGTCCCTGCCCCCTTTCCTCTCCTTCCTGAGAATACCCTGGATTTACTCCCCTGTTCCGGAGGGGCCTCTGTCTGGAATGCCATTCCCTCCGAATCCCATCATTCCCTCCTGGCTGGGAACTCTGGTGCGCCCAGCATACCCTCCCGTCCCCTTCCAGGAGCTGCTCCTCTGGGCTCTTAAGGCATGTAGTCTCCACTCATAGGAGTGCTGCCCACTGATAATCTCTTGTGTATTTCTTGGCTGTGAATTGCTTTGTCCTCTGCGTTTTCTGTTTGATCTGTAGCTCCTCAAATTAAATATGTAGCTCCCTCCCACCTGACACACATGTTCCAAGTAGATTACAGCGCCCCTGAAAGGCACCCACTTTGGACCAGCTTGTGGCTGCCACACAGGGGTTTTTCCCCTCAGAGAAGCAAAGGCTCTGTCCCCTTTCTTGCTGACTTCACAACATCCTGTTCCTACTCTGTGAGATGGTGGTGACTTACCAGGAACGATCCCTATTATTCACACTCTTATTCTCATAATTCAAATTAATTATGAAATGCCCGTCTTTGTGAGGTTCTCTATGGGACTGCGTTGCTAGAGGAAAAGAAGATGTTAGAGCCAGTAAGTTTAATCAGTAACATAAGTAAAGTGTGGCTTCTCAAGGAAAAACTTCTGGAAAGGCCTCCAGGGGGCCTGCTCATAATGAATTGAACCGGCTTCCCATGTAACAGGTCCCCATACATTCCTACTCACACCTATGGATTTAATGTTTATTAGCACTGACAACGTGCAGGACTGAAAGATTTCTCCTGTCATTTATGAGCATTCATGTTATTGAATGAGATAGACAATTAAATATCTTCAGTATCATTATATATGTATACCACACACATAATACACCCCTCTATGTATGTGTGTGCGTATATACATATTTTTTCTTTTCCTTTTCTTTCTTTTTTCCTTCCTCCCTTCCTCCCTTTCTTCCTTCCTTCCTTCTCTCCCTCCCTCTTTCCTTTCCTTTCCTTTTCCTTCCTTCCTTCCTTCCTTCCTTCCTTCCTTCCTTCCTTCCTTCCTTCCTTTGTATGGAGTCAGAAAGATCTGACAAGTTTCAGATCCCTCCCTCGCTACTCACTGGCTCTGGGACCTTGGGTCTGTCTCTTAACCTGTCTTAGCCCATTTCTCATCTGTAAAATGTGAGCAGCATGCCTTCCTTGAAAGGATGTTGAGAGGCATAATCAAGATAAGGTGTGTGGTCAGGGACCAGAGCAGGGACTTGCAGCATCCC
This sequence comes from Leptonychotes weddellii, assembly GCF_054177405.1. Lineage (NCBI taxonomy): Eukaryota > Metazoa > Chordata > Mammalia > Carnivora > Phocidae > Leptonychotes > Leptonychotes weddellii. Next base: position 44,786,596 of record NC_138381.1, on the reverse strand, counting down.
CAGGAGCTTGTAGAAATGCAGAATCTCAGGCCCCAACCCAGAGCGCTGAATCAGATCTGCATTTAACAAGATTTCCCGATAATTCCCGTGCATGTTAAGGTTCAGGAATCCCCGTTCTCAAGGAAGGAATAATCAAGTGTATGGATCTATTTGGAGAGGATAAGAGCAGCATTTGCTTGCATTCTTGATTTGTAGCCTTTTCGAAGTGACTGTCTCAGAGCAATGTTGCCTGATGGAATTGGCTCTTGATAAAATTCAGAGAAATAGCCTTTAGGATCTGGTGGCAGGTGGAATGCGGCAGTTCTGGGAGTGGGTACGCGGAGGGGGAGGGGCGGTCGTGGACTTTGGGCCAGAGGGAGAAGTTGGAAAGGCGGGAAGGGTAGAGAAGTGGTGAGGAACCTGAGGTGGAGGAGCAGTTTTTTTCAAGGCTTTGGGAGCAAAGGGAGGAGAGACAAGCGACAGTGAGTCCCTTTACATAGAATTTGCTAGAGCAAAAACTTTTAGAAAAGTCACACTAGCTTTATGAGTTAGACTTAATCTAATATAATATATTCACTTACGCAGCAGATGGTAATACAGCAAAATTATGATCACTTTAGAAAATCGATGTTGGAGCTGGAAGGGATCATTTTAGGGATCATCCTTGTTCTGATCCTTTTTGTCCCTGAAGCCCAGCTAGTTTCAGGACTTCTCACGTGTGCCGCTTACAGCGTGATCTAGATTAAATGATCTTCTCACTCCACCTTTCCTTCTTGGCTGTGAATTGGGAAAATAAAAGTACCTGAGTTCATAGGTTGTTAGGAGGATTCAATGAGTTCACGCATGGAAACTGCCTAGCACAGGCCTCTTCCTAATTCAATAATCATACATACTTTCATCACAGCTGATGCCCCACCGGAGGTAGAGTGGGGAAGGTCATTATTACTCCTACTACTATCAATAAATATGAAGACCGTTAGTTTGAGATTCAAGAAGTTGAATACATTTCTTGTTGACACCAATCTGGATAATGGTAATGATAACAACAATAAAATCAACAATAGTTACCACCACCATAATGCCAAAGTAATAAATACCAGCCATAGCTAACATTAATTGGGTGCTTGTTATGTGGCAAGCATTAAGTCATTATCTCATTTGGATTATCTCATTTGATTTTTCAAACATATATGAGGGGGATAGTCCTACCCCCAGTTTGTAGTTGAAGAAACTAAGGCCTAGGGAGATTAGTAGTTGGCCCAAGGCCCAGAGCTTGTAAAGGGAGCTGGAATTTGAACACAGACCGACTGGCTGCATAAATTGTTCCCTTAACCACTGCACTAGCCACCGTGTTAAAATATGAGCGCACAAAGAAATGTTCTTTCCATTTGGTGGCAACATACGTGCTCTTTGTTTTCCGGCCTGATTCTCTGATATACAGTTTTCCCCGGCTCCCCGAACACAGAGCATTCCTATGAAAGCTTTTGTAAGCCAAAATAGCATAGAGTGAGGAAGCAATTGCCACTAATTTATATGGAAATATTGGGGGTGCTCCCAGAACCAAAAAATAACCTCTTTTAGGCTCTTCTGATACCTTAGGGCACATCTTGCCAACGGACGCGCACAATGAATGGAGATCAAGCACAGATGCTCACACAGTTCAAAACTATGGTGGCTGGATGCTGGGATGCTGAGTGTGGTTTAGGAGGGGCCGGGTGGGGCTGCTCTTGCTGATGCTCAAGTCTTGGGGGGCACATGGCCTTTATAACAGCCTCCCACAAAATACCCTGAACCCTATTTTCGCTTTTGCCTTTGTTCATAAAAGCAAAAATCCTCTGGATTTCTTGTGGTTAGTAATAGCAAGTACTAATGGAGGTCTTTCATAAGAGCAAAGGGGTATAACATGAACTTTCCAAAAGTGGGGGATACTTCAGTTTTAAAGAAAATGCATTGCTGCAGGATGAGGAAGAGTGTAGTTTGAAGCCAGAAGGAAACGGGAGAGGAACGTTTGTTAACCCACTGTGTGATGGGCCAGGTGCAGTCACATGCATGAACTCACTGACGCTCATGGATCTTTCTGGATGTGAGCTACATATTCACAGGGGGCACAACTAAGACTCGGAGAGTTTCAGTCGCTGGTCCAACTTCACTACTTTGTAAGTGAAGGAGCTAGGATTTCAGCCGGGGACCAAAGCCTAAGCTGGCTCAGAAAAGACCTGGATTTGGGACTTGTATTTGTCCCTCAAGGAAATTCTACCCCTCCCAATCTTCCAAAGTTGCTAAAACCGGGTTCCATCATGTTTTCAGTTAGGAAAAAACCCCTAGGATTGTCTGAAATCCCATCCTGGAAGGGCACTAAAGCTCCTTTCTAGAAGTATTTTATTTTTGTCTTTTGGTTCACCCCCTTCCAATAAGAATTTCGAGTAGCTGACAAACACACAACTGAACTGTAAGAGAATGGGAAATTGAGGTAGGAAAAAGAAATTTAGGCTAGGAATAAGGTTAGTTGCTAAAATAGAGTGAGGGCCCTGAATTGGGTGAGGTGCATTTTTAATTGACTGGAATATTTATTACTCCCAGGGGCTATAGGCAGAAAAATCCAGATTGCTTCCAGTAAGATCTCTCACAAATCCACTGGTCATGTGAATTACTAGAGGGAATGGGGGATGTTTTGAGGCATATTCCAGCCTCAAAGCTAAGGTCTAGGGTGGGTGTCAGGCTCTTAGTCTGTCTGGTAGGGCTCATGGCGAGGAGACGGTTTGGCTGAAGAGCCATAGGCTCAAGGTCTGTACCCATCCTTAAGTTCTTATTTCCTTTTCTCCTTGATGCCAGTGGTATGTGATGTTTCACTAAAGCAACTTTTCTTTGTAGTGTGCTCTCTCCAATGACCTTGCCCATCATTCCCCTGGAGGGGAACGCAAAGTTCTTCTTAGGATGCACAGTGCCTCCATCTCCAAAGAGATGGAACTCCCAAGCTCTGGGCACAGGGGCCTGTCCAAGAGAGTTTCTCTCATTTATGGCTATCAGAAAAATAGGGCAGGAATCAACCTACATGAGTTGTACCCCACCTTATGTCAACAGCCCTCACAAACAGAGGGGCCCAACAGCAGTCTTTTACACTACCTGGTACTGTACACTGGACCAGCTCGCACACTCAACAGAAAGAAAAACAAGTGCCGGCCCTGTTCCGATGGCAGGCTGATAACTCTTGCCCCTCCAGTCAGGGCGCCATTGTTCTCTCCCTCTGCACCTTCCCTTGTCCATTCCAAGCAGGCCTGATAAGTCTGTGCACGGGGCAGGCTTGTGTTTGAGTTGAGGTTGTCAAACCCATTACTCAAAGGGAGGACGTGGACTTTCTTTGGGAAGGGCGAACTCTGGTCTTAAGGACTAGGAGAGAATAAAGATGATTTATGATTAACTAAGTGGCTACACAGTTGAGTTTGGTCTCACTGACTGCTGTTTGAGTCATGGCTTTCTTGTGCAGTTGGTGTGTCTCCATCAAAGTGTGTGTTGAGAGTGACTACAGAGAGCAACAGGTGAGAAATTAATGTATCATGGACATTAGGGCATCCCTGTACGTTGTTACCAGACAAAAGGGAGAGGGGCTCTTTGACAGGAATGCATTAGACACATATAATACCTGAATGGGTAGAACTGGGTTAGAGCCTGTGGGTGTCGCTGGAGATGTAGGGAAACTGATTTATGAAGGTGTTCGAGTGAGGATAATATGCTGCATAACGCTCTCCACAGTAAAAAATTTGGGCTCCTTTATGAACTTTCACTAGGGGTGAAGAAGAAACAAAAAATCGTGGTTTTCCTCATACCAGCTCATATTAGGGCAATAAAGAGTGGGAGCAGGCCGAGGTGTGGTGGTTGGCTGTGTGAGTTGCCAAGTGCCCTAGGACTATTAAATATTTTTTTCTATTTTGGCTTCGTGGAGGCTGTTAAAGTCTAAAGAGTTAGTTTTCCTCCAGAGTTGGCAAGAGAGTAAAACATGTAAACACATTAAAAAAGTCAAAATATCACTCAAAAACAAGGTAGTATTATTATTTCATTTGGTGCTCACTGCAGCTCCACAGGGATGACATATCAGATGTTGCTGTCTTCATTTTTGATTTGAGTGAATTAAGGTCCAGGGAAGTGAGGGTGCCCATCCGAAGTCACTGGTAAGGAATTAAGTTGTGAGCAAGACTTAGCTCTTGAGAGGCACAGTTCCCAGCATCTTTCCTGATGGAAGGGTCAGCCTAGTTGGCATGCCAATAATATACAATTTACAGGAAATGTAAAAAAGATATGAATTTACCATTTAAAAAATTAAATAGGCTTTTTTCCAAATTGAAAAACCCTGACATGAAAATATTCTACATATGAGAACCACCAGCTTTTTTTTCTCACTGGAATCCCCAGGAACAAGAAGTATTCCTTGAGTGGGTATGTTCTGTGGCTGCACGTGGTGTGTGGGGTGTGTGTGTGTGTGTGTGTGTGTGTGTGTGTAACTTTCCCCCAAGTTCCAAGCTGTAAGATGGAATTCAGAACACCTTTTGCCTTGAAAACACTTTCACAAGTTAATTTCCCAGGGTAACCTTTGTGATTTTACTTCAAGCATAACCCGTAGTTAAAACATCATCATCTGCCCAAAGTCATTTCCAATATTATGTATTTTTCATTGCAAATGAACACATAATATTTAGGAACTTTATTAAATACGCTTTATGAGCTAGTGCAAGGACCTAATTTCCATTTATAACACTGTTTCTATTACAAAAAGTGTTAGAGGTTCCAAAACACCGACTTACACATTTTGAGAACACAAGCCAATTGTTGGTGGAAGTCTGAATTGCTGTTGGTACTGACTGTACAGCAGTCTCTGAAGACCAACATGCTTTATTACAAATTTCTCTGGAACATGAGGGGCGTTATCAGGCTGGAGTATGCTAGAATTTATGTTAAAAGATGGGCAAGAGGAAAACACATCAAATGTAAAGACAAAGGGAAGATTCCAAACTTTCTGTAGTCTTATTCCCGATTATTCTAAGTTAGTCTCTTCTCTTGTTTTTTGTGCTCTTGGTTTTCCCATTTCTAATCTGCCAGCCCTTTGGACAATAGCCCCAAACCCTGTTTGGTCTGTTGTGCTGCATCCTTGAAAAGCAGAGAGAAGAAGAAGCCACCTTGTCAAGGCAGGAGTTCTCACTTCTCAATCTCAGTCTGGTGTCCCCCTCCTCAGTGTGGACTCTCCCAGTCCCTCCACCAGCAGGGCATTAAGCTGACAATCGCAAAATATTAATTGATGGGGATTTGTCTGTATTTTTGAATCCTGTCAACATTGTTTTTTTTTCTCATATCCTGCTGTGTAGACTGAATTTCCAAACTAGGAATTAAATTTATGTAGTTATTCACATCTGACTTGAACAAATAAATAAATGTTTGAGCTATTGCTCAGCCAGCTAACTTTAGACCTGGGTCCATCTTCCCATCGTAATTTTCCCTTTTGCTTTCTTTGTTAGCCCCCACCCCATTGTGATCACTGTCTTCCTTTTATTGTTGCAAACATTTTTACTCTTGCTTGTGGGCCAAGAGCCTATTAATTAGGAGCTGGTCTGGAGGCCCCAGTGGGAGCTTGTTTGGACTCAGCTCATGAGGCATTCTCACTCTAGTTGATTCATTACATGGCCAGGGGCCAAGGGTTTAGTTTTGCTCCAGCCTTTCCATGAAGGATCCTGAGCCTGGGACTGGGGAGCACTGCTGGTTTTTGGCTCTGCTGAGCTCCAAATGTGTTTGTAAATCTTTTGAGCTCTGTTAAGTAGCTCAGCTCACTAGATCACTTAAGCACAGACCTGGAAATTAGCCACTCTTGAGAACTAATTCTAATATTCCTCATCCAGATTTGAGTGTATCCATTTATAAAATGGTTATTAACATTATTTCCTAATCAGTCATTTTCCAATTGAGCCATTTTGGGGGGCCTATGCTTGCACAGATAACTTCACACTCTTCTTGCAAATCTGGCATTTCAGGGATTCTCCAATCCTACTTCAACCCAGTTCTCCCTATTTTCATGCGTCTATATTTTGTCCTGGCCAAAGGGACTTCACACTATTTCTTGAGATTGCTCTTCTTTCTGACTCAAAATCTTGACTCTCTGTAATCTGGACCTTCTGCTATGCTAGTCAGTGAATGCATCCTAGAGCCACAGGCTGTTGGAAACAGAAGGAATCTGGAGGATCAGAAAAGGCTCAAGGAGGTCAGGTGGAATGCTCCAGGACAGAGAGGTTGCCTCTTCAGTCTCTCACTGCTTTTTAAGGGATTTTCTTAGGACAATATAACAAATTACTTTGAGATGTACTATAACAAGTGGCTCAGTTTTTTTCTTCTGTGTACGAGTCTTATACCACCTGCTCACCATTATGCTATGCGTCAAGATATTCTAATTTTAAAACAATAACGCCTAAAAGAAAAATATTTCCTCTCCAGAGAAAGCCAGATCTTTAAAGTATGAATGAAGTGAATGTGATATTTATAAAACCCTTGGGGATGAAGGGTGAAAAGACCTTTAAGCAAACACTCAGTAATGGAAAAAAATCAATGAAAGTGTTCTTAGAAAAAGAAACTGGCCAGTCTGTCTTTCTTTGTGGGTCTCACATTTCTTTGCTTAAACAGCTTGTCTTTTCCACCTGACAGTTGCAAGGTCTGCCATTGGAAAATGGAACATTAAGATGGTGGAACAATAAATGATTTTTCAGCTTTGTCAACCACTTGTTTTATCTGTCAATAGGTTTCCATGTTACTTTGTGGTGTGTGTGTGTGTGTGTGTGTGTGTGTGTGTTTAAAGTAGGCTCCATGCACAGCCATGTGGGGCTTGAACTCACGGCCCTGAGATGAAGACCTGAGTTGAGATCAAGAGTTGGATGCTTAACTGACTGAGCCATCCAGGCGCCCCTTGTTACTTTGTTTTTGATGATTACACCTATATCATTAAGAATATTTTCACTGGTGAGCATTTTAGAGGGTGATCCCATAAATATTAAATTGCTGGTTAGATTACTGGGCCTTCACACAACAGTCTCATATGCAGCCAGTGATAAAGGACAGAGACAGAAAAAGTCACAAATGCACAGAAGGTGTAAAATAAATTTACAAATGGTGGACATTAAAATGGATTGAGTATCTGAAAGGCACTTCACTGCAACTGCAGCCCATGTGCACTGATTGGCACCATTAGTCTCTCATTCTGGCCTCTTGGGGTTGATACCATACCAGATTGACAATGAACATTAATTATTAGGATATTCATACATGTGTGAGGCTTTGTAGGATTATTTAAAATAGCAAAATTTCAAAAAATCTAGACGTCCATTGATAAGGGTCTAGTTAAACAGATCATGGTACATCCACACAGTACAATATTATGCAGTTGTTAAAGGAAAAAAAGGGCAAATATTCCTGTGTTGATGTGGAAAAATTTCCAAGATATTTTATTTAGCTAAAAAACCCCACAAGATGTTGATCAATGTGCATAGTATGTGATCTTTTTTTTTTTAGAGATTTTATTTATTTATTTGAGAGAGAGAATGAAAGAGAGAGAGAGAGCACAAGAGGAGGGGAGCGGGAGAGGGAGAAGCAGTCTCCCCACTGAGCAGGGAGCCCGACGCGGGACTCGATCCCGGGACTCCAGGATCATGACCTGAGCTGAAGGCAGTCGCTTAACCAACTGAGCCACCCAGGTGCCCCGTATGTGATCTTTTTTTGTAAAGTACACCAAGTACTAGATATATGTGTAAACTTACATGTGCATAGAATATTTCAGGAAGAAAACACAAGAAACTGATACTGACAGCTGGTTGTTTGGTGGGGAGGGGAACTAAGAGGGTGAGGAGGGGAACTAAGAGGGTGAGGAGGGGTAGGGAGACATTTTTCAGGGTGAATTTTTTTGTATGGGTGGCAGTTTTCTTATGTGTCTGCTTGGCTGGGCCAAACTGTATCTCCCCAGAATTTTCTTTCTTGTATGTTCCAGTACAAGGAGACCCCCAAGGAGATTACTATGTGAACTCTGGAGGGTGGAAGTGAAGTAGAAGCTCTTTTGCTGCTCAGTATAGTTGTTGCTTATCTGTGGCTGCTCTCGTTAGGGTGAAGCAGCAGCCAAGTTGGCAATGGCTCACCTTCCTGTGGGTCCTTTTTCAGCTTTTCTGACTCCTGGGCCAACTCTCAATTCTGAGTTTAGTTTTTTTTTTTTTAATTAAAGATTTTATTTATTAATTTGTCAGAGAGAGAGCACAAGCAGGGGCAGCTGCAGGCAGAGGGAGAAGCAGACTTCCCGTGGAGCAAGGAGCCCGATGCGGGGCTCGATCCCAGGACGCTGGGATCATGACCTGAGCTGAAGGCAGACACTTAACCGACTGAGCCACCCAGGCGTCCTTGAATTCTGAATTTAGTTGTATGATGAGGGCACTGGCCTCTCCCGCAAGACATAAACATCAGAGGCAGTGAGAATTGATACATATTTCAGTCCATCCTCATGGATTCTAGCACATCCTGTGGGTTCATGCTTGTCCTTGCTCTCCCCACTTTACATCCATCTTCCTGTGGACTTCAAAGTGTAGCAACAGATGTGAAGACAAAAGCCCACAGAGATTACTTAAGTAGCTCCTCCAATTGGACATAACAAACCCCTGTGTGTGTGTGTGTGTGTGTCCTAATGGTTCTGTTTCCTCTGATTGAAGTCTAATGTAGAATTATTAGATTTTTCAACATGCATTACCTGTTCAAAAATTAAATAAAATTTTATAATAGAAATTTAAGTCAGAGACTGAATCCTACTATTCAGGTCAAGTTAGGTGTTGAAGAAAAATAGCCTGGATTCCAGCTGCTTGGGAAATCTTTAGCATCTTTTAAGAGAAAAGATGGGGCTTCAGTGCATACTGTTAAGTTCCTATGATGGCCAGATCATCACATTTGTATCATTTAACCATTGTGGCATAACCAACCTGCCAAATTTATTCGCACGGCATAGCCAACATTTTATGTACTCACGATCTTGTGCATCAGCCATTTTTGCTGGGCCCAATAGGACAGTTCTGTTGCTGGTCTCACCTAGGCTGACTCACCAGCTTGGCTGGAGCTAGATTGTTTAAGATCACCTCACTCTTATGTCTGGTGGTTAGCGCTGGTTGTTGGTTGGGTTATGTATCTCTAGAAGGCATCTTGAGCTTCTTCATAAACTACTGTGTTCCAAAAACAGCAAGAAAGAGAGTGCAAGTCTCAATGCACAAGCACCTTTTAAGCCCCTGTTTATATTATGTTTGCTAATATCATTTTGGCCAAAGCAAACCACATATCCAAGCATAGAATCAATGTAGAAGGAGCTCATACAAGGTTACACATACAGAGATGCATGATTCTTTGGGGGCCATTAATATAACAATCTACTGCATTGTCTGATGACTGGCAAAATAATTTATTGTACTCTGTCACTGAGGGAAAAGGGAAAAGAGTGGGACTGATGGAATGCCTCTTTAGCTTATGTCTTATATTTTGTGACCCTCATGTTATGCCTAGCCCAGGGCCTTGCATATAATGGATAGTCAAAAACTGTACCCCAATGCCTGTAAGACTTGACCACTCCTAGAATAGCTAGGCTTAGGTAAGAACACCTATAGCCTGAACCCCACTGGATTCCAGTTGGCATGAGGAACCAGAGAAGAAATACTCTTGGTTTCTGTTTTGGGGTGTATGTGCTTCTGGTGAGCTCATGTTAACTTGTACTTCTACCTCTCTGTCTAGAAATTATGAACAAAATAGCATCATAATCATGATCCATCTGCCTTTCTGGGTAGAATGGTTTTATTCTTCTGGTTTTGTACCTCGTTGCAATTTCAAAATGCCCCCAGAAATCATAAAGGTTAAGATCCAACTTGTAAAGTGCTTTCAGAACAATTCCTTCAGGTTCTAAAACTATTTTTCAAGGCATTACAAGCAAATGGTTTAAGAGCACAAATAGTGTTAAAAGGGTTTGTATTAAAAACCAATAGTTTTTTCTTTTCCTTGCTCGCTTCTCAGAGGCAACTATTTTCTACTTTTTATTCTATTTCTTCTGGTAATTACATCATATTTCTACATTTTATGTCCATTTTGTAAACAGCATGCAGTTAGTCTTGCTTTTTCTATCCAGTTTGTTAATCTCTGCCTTTTAAATGGAGTGTTAGCCTACTTACATTTAATGTAATTATGATTTGGTTGGATTTAAGGCTAACATTTTGCTATTTGTTTTCAATTGTTCCATTTATTCTTTGTTACTCTTATCCTTCTTCCTGATTTCTTCTGGAATAATCAAGTGTATTTTAAAATCCCATTTTGTCTCCTCCATCGGATTTTTTAGCTATGTCTTTATTTTTTTAGTGGTTGTTATACAGCATTAACTTATATGTACCTTCAATTAATATTTTCCACCTTATTTATAATGTAAGAATCTTAGGATAGTAGTAAACTTCCATACCTTCCTCCTATCTTTTGCTTTTTACCATACATGTGCTACACAAAATGGCAGACATTTTATTTCTACATATGTTATACAGTCACAGAACATTGTCATTATTTTTGTGCTAACTGGCTGATTATTTTTTAAAGAAATTTAAAAATGAGGGAGAAAGTATTTTATATTTATCTACATAAAAATCTTTTATATTTACTATTTTCAGAGCTCTTCATGTCTCAGTCTAGGTCTGTTTCTATCTGGTATCATTTCTCTTCAACCTGAAGAACTTTTTATATTTCTTGTAGTATAAGTCTGCTAGTCATGAATTTTCTCAGCTTTTGTTTGTCTGAAAATGTCTTTATTTTACCTATACTTTAAAAGGATATTTTCACTGGATATGAAAATCTGGGTTGTCAGGTTTTGTCTTTCAGCACTTTATGCCATTTCATTGTCTCCTGGCTCACCTTCTTCTTTTTTTTTTCCTCCACCTTATTTCTTAAGATAAATTGTTGTTCCCTTGTTTATCATGTATCATTCTACCCCACCCCCCAGCTGCCTTTAAGATTTTCTCTTTTTTTTAAAAGATTTTATTTATTTATATTAGAGAAAGAGGAGGGAGGGGCAGAGGGAGAGGGAAAAAGAGTCTTAAGCAGACTCTGCATAGAGCATGGAGCCTGACGTTGGACTCAGTCTCACGACCCTGAGATCATGGCCCTGAGATCATGACCCTGAGGTCACAACCTGAGCTGAAACCAAGATTCAGTGCGCTTAACTGACTGTGCCACCCAGGCGCCCCAGATTTTCTCTTTATCCTTAGTTTGCAACAAATTGATCATGATGTGCTTAGGTGTGATTTTCTTTGTTTTTATCCCAGTTGGGGTTTGTAAAGATTCTTGAATATGTAGGTTGGCATTTTCATCAAATTAGGGAAGTTTTGGCCATTCCATATTCAAATTTTTTTTCTCTATCTCTCTTCTACAGCTGAGACTCCAATTACCTGTAAGATCACTTGATATTATTCTAAGGTCATTGAAGCTTTGTCCAGTTTTTTAGTCCTTTTTCTATTGACCTATCTTCAAGTTCACTAATGCTATATTCAGTAGTTTCCAATGTACTGTTAAGCTCATCCAGTGAAGTTTCCATTTTGAAATCAATACTAATTTCTTTTTAGTTCTAGAATTTTTGATTGGTTATTTTTCATAGTTTTCATTTTTCTGCAGTGATTTCCCCCATCTCTTCACTCATTGTGTCCATTTTTGTGTTTATAATGTTTAAACATATTTATAATAATTGTTTTAAAGTGCTTACCTGCCAATTCCAACATCTGTGTCATCTCTGAGTTTGTTTCTATAGACTTCCCCCCCAGGTTATGTGTCATGCTTTCCTGCTTCTTCATATGTCTAATATTTTATGATGGTTTACTGGACATGATACACTCTATGATAGTCTAGATTTGTTGTTTTCTTTTATTTTTTTAAAGATTTTATTTATTTGACAGAAAGAGAGAGAGCACAAGCAGAGGGAGTGGCAGGCAGAGGGAGAGGAAGAGGCAGACTCCCTGCTGAGCAGGGAGCCCAACACGTTACTCGATCCCAGGACCCTGAGATCATGACCTGAGCTAAAGGCAGACACTTAACTGAGCCACTCAGGTGCCCCTATTGTTTTCTTTTAAAATGCACTGGATTTTGGGGCAACTGGGTGGCTTAGTCAGTTACGCATATGCCTTTGGCTCAGGTCATAATCCCGGGGTCCTGGGATGGAGCCCCATGTCAGCAGGGAGTCTGCTTTTCCTTTTCCCTCTGTGTGTGCTCTCTTTCTCTCAAATAAATACATAAAATCTTGAAAAAAAAAAAGGTATTGAATTTTGTTCTGGAAGGCAGTTACTTCCCTGTTGGATTATATTAAAGCTTAGTTTAAGTTTTTGTTACAGTAGGTTTGGCCAAGCCTTTACTCTTAAGTTAAAAGAGCTATTTTTCCAAGAGTGGTTTTTCTGGGTCTCAGCTGAATGCTTGAGATATTCAGTAAGATTTCTCCAGTCTGGCTGGTTAGAACTCCAATTTTCCCAGCACTGTCCAATCTCCAGAATATCTCTGTTCAGCTCACATACTCCCAGAACTGTTGTCTGCTATACTTCACAGAATCTCATCCTGTGCAGGTACAACAATATTTAACTGAAGACGCAGGGAGACCTCTATGCAGATAAATGAAACTTCTCTTCAGTTACCTCTTCTCTGTTACCTTTCAATGCAAATGCTAGTTGCTGTGGTAGCCCTGTACTCAAACCTGTTTCTTTCATCCAGAAAGACTATTGCTTTCTATTTGGTTATACTTCCTTTTGCCTTGGTTTGGGAGGTACTCCCAGCAGAAAACTGGGATGAATCTGGAGCTCACTTTGTATATTTCCTCTCTCTCAAGGAACTTGTGCTATTGTCCAATGCCTTAAAAAGTTGCTTCATATATTTTCTTTAGCTTTATAGTTGTTTAAGGTTATAGAATAAGTCCAAACTTATTATTCAGTTGTGGTCAAATGGAAGGCTGTCTCCTATATTCATATTTCTAAATAATATGGGTATACTTGATTAATCAATTCTAGACATAAACCACTGGCTTCCTTTTATGGAATAATAGTTCATTTAAATTCCTCTCTCCTTTTCTTATTCTCGGAATATAATTATATCCCAACTCTGATTACATTCATATTCAGATTTTAATTATTATGGATTTGTAAATCTTGTTCATGGCTAAACCAAATTCTGCAATCTGATCACATTTCCTTCCCTGTTCAAATTTTGTTTTTCCTGGAGGTGATAATGGTTGACTTACTTTATCTACTTAGTTTTCTTTAAATGGCTAAGTTTCCCTCATCCATCAGTAGCTCCTTTACTTTTAAATGTAAGTGCCTCTCAACATTTTCCACTGGAGTCTCTGACTTTCTGCTTCAATCTGAAACGGTTGCTCGGTTGACCTGTGGTTATATAGCTGATGTCATGTAACTCCCCTTTGCTGTCATGTTAGGAATTTCATTCCTTTTCTTTTCTGCTGGATTCTCTGCTTGCTGGATACAGGTTTTACTCTCTTTTGACTTACTTCATTTTTGTGGAAAATATTTTCTAGTACCTTCCTGAGAAAGAGTGTGTAGGGAGTACATTTTTTCCCCATTCTCTTTAAACATCTAAGATATGTTTTTAGGGGCACCTGGGTGGCTCAGTTGGTTAAGCAGCTGCCTTCAGCTCAGGTCATGATCCCAGGGTCCTGGGAACGAGCCCCACATCGGGCTCCCTGCTTGGCGGGAAGCCTGCTTCTCTCTCTCCCACTCCCACTGCTTGTGTTCTTTCTCTAGCTGTCTCGCTCTCTCTCTGTCAGTTAAATAAATAAATAAAATCTTTATTAAAAAAATAAAATATGTTTTTATTCTACTCTCACATTTGTTTGCTATTTGACTGGGTATAAAATTCCAAGTAGAAAATAATTTATACTTAGAATTTTAAGGATCTTATCTCACTATCCTTTAGCATCCAATGATGGTGATAGCATCCAATGATGATTCCATTCTCACACATGACCCCTTAAGTATGACCTATAGTTCCTTTATGGAAGCTTTTAGAATCTTCTGTTCATTTATTTGTGAAATTTAGTGATGCTGTGTCTTTGTCCTAAGTTTTTGTGCTCAGATCCATAGACTTAGTTTGTCCTTCAAGTTTTCTTTTCTTTCTTTCTTTCTTTCTTTCTTTCTTTCTTTCTTTCTTTCTTTCTTTCTTTCTTTCTTTGTAAGCTCTATGCCCAACATGGGGCTTGAACTCATGACCCCGAGATCAAGAGTTAACTGTTCTACTGACTGAGCCAGCCAGGTGCCCCTCAAGTTTTCTTATTATTTTTTGGATAATTTTCTCCCTCCCTGTATTAGTTTGCTAGGGCTGCAATAAGAAAATGCCACAGGCTGGATGGCTTAAACAATAAAAATTTATTTTCTCACAGTTCTGGAGGCTAGAAGTTCAAGATCAAGGCACTGATAAGTTTGGTTTCTTCTGAGGCCTCTCTCTTTTTTTTTTTTTTTTTTTGAGGCCTCTCTCTTTGACTTGCAGATGGCTGCCTTCTCCCAGTGTCCTCACATGGTCTTTCCTCTGTCCATGTGCATCCTTGCTGTCTCTTCTTTTTCTTATAAGAACATCAGTCATATTGGCCCCACCCTAATGGCCTCATTTTGAAATACTGGGGGTTGGGATTTCAACGTATGGATTCTGAGGGGGCACAATCCAGCTCATAACATTTCCACTTTCTCTTTTATATATTTCTGGAATTCCTTGTATTTGGGAGTAGAACTTCCTGGATAGAAGCTCTTCTGTTTGACTTCTCCAGAGAATGACTCTGGTTTTCATTATGGGGACCTATAGGGTAGAGGAATGGTGATGGTGAGAAGTAGTTACGTGACTGCAGTGCAGAGGTGAGGAAGTGACTGCTTCTCACACAGACTTCCAAGCAATCCCTCTGTTTTCAGTACTACTTTTTTATCCCTATCCTCTATATTAACTGCTGTTCCATCAATTTTGTGCTTCTTAACGACTGAGCCACCCAGGCACCCCATTTTTGTTCTTCTTATATTTTTGTTTGAAGTTAAACATCTTTTACTTGCATTTGGTTTCTATATTGTTTTCAGTGTTTTTGGGTAAAAAAAAAAAAACGTTTAGAAGAGAAGCAAATGGAAATGTCTTTACTCTGTTATCTTGGAATAGAAGTTTTGAAATTGATGGCTTTCTCTCCCTGCCTCCTTCCTCCCAGGATCTCTAATACTGCAGTTGTAATTATTCACGTTCCTCAGTTCTTCATTGTTCACACCAGGCCTCTTTTTTCACATTGGTGCAGCACCATGACAGAGACAAAAAGAAGAAAAAAAGCAAGTAAATATCTAATTATAGAAATAAACACAATGGACCAAATGAACATGATGCCGTGAAAGAGGTCAAAGGGAGGAGCTGGGGAGGTATTTAGAGAGGGTGACTAGGGAAGGCTTTTCTGAAGAAATGCCATTGGCGCTAAGACTTGAAAAGGAGTTGGGCCTTTGAAGAGGAGGAGAGGGTGTTTGAAGAACTGAAAGGAAGCCAGTGAAGCCGGAGTGTGGTAGACAAGGAGGAGCGAGGATCTGGATGAGATTGTACAGGTGGGCAGGGTCCAGTCATACAGGGTCTTTTAAGCCAGCTAAGAACTTGAGATTTTATCTGAAGTGCAGTGGAAAGCCATTGAGGGTTGGGGGAGGGGGGCTTTAGGAGGAGAGTGATGTAGTGTCTGTAGTCATAGCTTTTAAAATATCGCTGTACATGCTGCATGGACAACAGATTAGGGGCGCAGGTAGGGGTTGAAGTGGGGGACAGTCAGAGGGCTAGTGCAGCAAGCAGCCTAGGTGGAGGATCATGGAGGCCTTGACTGGAGGGGGCAGCAGTGGAGGTGGAAAGAAGTGAATGGAGTCAGGGTTTATTCTGGAGATACACTAGACAGGTTTGGTGAAGGACTGGATGTGAGGATGGGGCGCCTGGGTGGCTCAGTCGGTTAAGTGTCTGCCTTCAGCTCAGGTCATGATCCCAGAGTCATGGGATCGAGTCCCGTATCAGGCTCCCGGCCCAGCAGGGAGGGAGCCTGTTTCTCCCTCGCCCTCTGCCCTTCCTTGTGCTCTCTCTCTTGCTCCCTCTCTCTCAAATAAAAAATAAAATCTTAAAAAAAAACAAAAAAAGGACCGGATGTGAGGAAAGAGGGAAGATGCAGGAGTTTACAGACAGTATTCACCTCCTCCTGCCCCCACAGCTTACATCTGAAATATTGGTTCCTTTGTCTCGTCCTCTGAAACGTCCATCCTCGGATACGTGCATGGGCAGCGGTGCTGAGGGAGTGAGAGGGTGCTGACATGCTTGGACGGGAAATGGGCCTGCAGTTCTATCAGGGCATTGCTCCCAGGTTGGGGGGAATAGATGGTACTGACTGAGTTGACGAGGATGGTGGATGATGAGAGCTAGCATTTGTTGGGTGCTTACTCTGTGCCCGGCACACACAACACCCTGTGAGAAGTCGAGTCTCTTGTACTAAAGTCACACAGGTAGTGGGTGGACAAGGCAGGATGTGAGCCCAGACAGCCTGGCTCTAGCATCTCCTGTCTCTCTCATTCTGCTAGTTAATTAGCTCTAACTGTAGGCAGATGAATCTTGCCAGAAATTGCCAACTGAGCCCCCTTTTTGGGGTGCAGAACTGGCAAGATCAAGTTCAAATACAATCAGTATTTGAGGTGGAGCTTAGAATTTTACAACCAGAATTACAACCAACCAACCAACCACCACAAAAGCCAGAACCATCAGAAAAAGGACCTACCCTGGCCAGCCTCAGAAGAGAGGATCCCGTGGACAGCCGGAAGTTTCCACCGGCTCTTCAGGTTTTAGGTGAGTCCCGCACTTCATGCACTTCATCTCGGCTTGGATGGTTCACTCCTCTTGTCTGGGGATGGAGCTGAGTCAGTTAGGAGCTAATCATTAACTGGCCCGATTTCTGCCCCTCCTGGGCCTCAGCTCCCACCCCAGCTCAGACACAGGACAATCTGGGACACCACCAACCTTGGAGATGGAGAGGCTGTACGTTTTTAATTAGAGGGAGATACGCTTTATCTCCGGCCGGCCCTTTTCTCCATTAATTTACACCTTCTCTTATCTTTTCCATCTATTGTCTCCGCAATGACCTGTCTTCCCTAAGTGCTTCTGCGCTGTCACTGTGCATTTGAGCGTCGGCACGCCTGTCCCTCGGCTGACCCCTCAGGGAGCCTCATTTGTCTCCCTGCCAGCACCCCTCCTCCTGACCCTGTCCAGGCTCTCTTTGATCTGCCCCTTGCTCCCCTCTGCCTTTACCTACAGTTCTCCTTTCTCTTTTTCGGGCGAGGTCCCTGCCCATTCCAGGAATTCTCCTGACTCCAGGAGACAGTGTTTCTGGAAGCAGGGCCCTTTTGTCCCTCCAAAAGGACGGGAAGGCAGAAGGGGAAGTAGTCCTTTGTATAACCTGAGGAATGGGTTTTAAGAACACCTGGGGGCGGGCCCTCTGGGTTCCTGATCAAAGGAAAAGGGGGTCAGCCGGAGCAGGGGGGCAGGAAGAGGGCCGGCTTGGACACACTCCTCTCCCAGGCAGGCACGCTTGGGACAGCCACTGTGTGCAGGTGCGGCGTGTTATGGCTGATAGCAGAGCGGGTCTGCCGGCTGGTGACCCCTCCCTGACCCTGGACACCGACAAGTGCTGAGGCAGAAGAAAGAACTTGGCCTTGGCTGCCTGGGCACCCAGATGTTGACCCCTAGCGGGGGGCTGGCCTATGAAGGACTCCTGCCTCCAGACGCCCAGCTCTCTAATTTGGCTTTGCTTGGGCCTGAGCTAGCCCTCAAGCCTTCCTGTTAACCTGCCCCGTTTCCAGCCTGCTTTGAAGGGTAACTGTTGAGACCTGGAGGGATTTCCATACCTCCCTTTTTCTCTAGGTGTCTCTTCAGTCAGGAATTTCTCCCTGAAATGCCAGCGCTGGGTCGGCCCTGGGCATTCTGCCACCTACAGCAAACAGAAAAAGAAAGTGCGTCCTGACTGTCGCCACCAGTGTTTGCTGTGGCCTGCAGGGGACGGGCCGGCAGTGGCGGGAGGCGGGGGCACACCTGCCCGACGGAGGGAACCATCCAGTGCCCAGGGTGGGGCTGCTTAGGCCCCTTTGCTGGCCGTGTGCGGGAAGCCAAGCACCACCAAGGCCCCTGAGGACCACTGGGCAGCTGTCTCGACAGCATTACAGTGTTCATTTTCAGGTCAAAAGCTTGAGATTCAAAAGCCAAAAACCAAAACCTGAACTCTGGAAGGACACACACAACTGTTACCTAGAGAGGCCACTGTGACAAGAGAGGGGAGGGTGACAGAGTGGGTGGGGGAGACCAGGGTGAGGGAGGTGCAGGCCTTCAGAAGGCCTTTGGCGGTTGTTCTGCATTAGCCATGGGAAGGTTTTGAGCAGAGGGGTGACACGGTCTGACTTAACTTGTGGCAGAAGCGCTCTGGCTACTGTCTGGAGACTAGAATGAGGGGGCCGCGGCTGGGAGCAGGGTGCCACCCGGGAGGGCGCTGCCATAACCCAGGAGCGTGAGGATGGCCGCCTGGATCGGGGAGTGAGCAGGGGCATGGGGAGAAGGACTCAGATTCTGGGTATATTTTGAGGAGTAGGGTTGACAGGATTTTCTGAGGAATTGGGCGTGGCGTACGAGAAAGAGAGGAGTCAGGAATGACTCTTGGCCTGAGACACTGCAAGGATGGAATGGCCATTTGCTGAGCAGGTGAAGAGATAGTCATCTGACGCACCCAGTCTGCATCCCCTTCTGAGTCTGCAGCGGCTACACGCATGAAGGAATGGGAGGGAAGAAAGCTGCCTTTGGCACCTGGCATGGGGCCTCCCACGTCAGCAAGCAGTGTGGAAGCAATGGAAAAACGTGAAAAAGCACAGAAAAGGAGAGCAAATATTTGCCTAATGGTATCTGAGTAGAGCTTAGGCTTCTGAGGGCCAAGTGGTTCTACAGTTTAGGGACAATGGGTCAAGGAAATGTTGGGGTCAGCATGCACATCCATGATTCTTGTGGATTCTCTTAGGGTTTGGTGTTCCTAACTTCATTTTAAAAGCTGTAAAGTTGCCATAATAATGCCTCCTAAGGAAAGTACATGTCGGAGATGTTGTAAAGATAAATAAGGTGCTCAATATGTATGTCTCTGAACAAATTCTAGGATTAGCGCTGTATAAAAGCAAGATATTATTCCAGAAAAACAAAACACCTTAGTTAGCCAGCTTTACTTTGTCAGCAATCTTAGCTATTTCACCTAGGCTGGGGACAAAGATGACAGAAAGGAAAGGACATCCGTGAAGGCTCAGGGACTTTACCAATTGGAGAATATCACAGATCCTCACTTGGAGCCTAGTTACTCTTAGTTTGGAAATATTTGTATCTGGTTTTAATTGGCTTGTATACAAGGCCAGACAGCAGAGCGGTAGACAGCATGAGCTCTGAATTTGGATAGTGTCAATTCCTCTCTAGCCTCCAGCTGTGTGAGGAAGGGCAAGTGGATTTATCTCTCTACGCCCCGTGTCCTCATCTGTCAATGCAGGATAATAATAGTGTGTGCTTCCTAGGGGTCTTACGAGGATTAAATGGAGAAATATACCTGAAGTGCTTTGCACAGTGCCAGGTAACATGCTCACTGCCTAATAAATAGCTATTAATGTTAGCATTGTTGTCATCCTTGTCAGTATCAGCAACAAAGCAGGTGCGATAAATTTGGAAGGCTCAAAGCAATTTTTAAAAAGTTACAGCTTCATATCGAGGGAAAGAGAAAAAAAATGATAAAAAACGTAAGTTTAAATTTAAAAATTAATAAATTCCGGGGTGCCTGGGTGGCTCAGTCGTTAAGCGTCTGCTTTTGGCTCAGGTCATGATCCCAGGCTCCTGGGATTGATCCGGCTCCCTGCTCAGCGGGAAGCCTGCTTCTCCCTCTCCCACTCCCCCTGCTCGTGTTCCCTCTCTTGCTGTGTCTCTCTCTGTCAAATAAATAAATAAAATCTTAAAAAAAAAATAAAGAATAAAAAATAATAAATTCTGTGTCAGTGTAAAGGAAAACAGCTCAGAGCACTTCAGTAGCTCTTGGAGGTGTTATATTGTACAATATTGAAGCGCTCTCATTATATAATTAATGTTACCCTGAGTCATGCAGCAGATGTTCAGCACACTCTATTTTTTAAAATTTTTTATTGTTATGTTAATCCCCATACGTTACATCATTAGTTTTAGATGTAGTGTTCCATGATTCATTGTTTGTGCATAACACCCAGTGCTCCATGCAGAACGTGCCCTCCTCAATACCCACCAACAGGCTAACCCATCCTCCCACCCCCCTCCCCTCTAGAACCCTCAGTTTGTTTTTCAGAGTCCATCATCTCTCATGGTTCTTCTCCCCCTCCGATTTCCCCCCCTTCATTCTTCCCCTCCTGCTATCTTCTTTTTTTTTTTTCTTAACATATATTGCATCATTTGTTTCAGAGGTACAGATCTGAGATTCAACAGTCTTGCACAATTCACAGCGCTTACCAGAGCACATACACTCCCCACTGTCTATCACCCAGTCACCTCATCC
>NC_138381.1:44685511-44765488 GCF_054177405.1 Leptonychotes weddellii | reverse complement strand
GCAGAGAAGAGAGAGCACACTCTATTTTAGAAGGCACATTTCAGCTAAAACAAAGGTTTTGTCTAGGCGCTTGTGTGGAACACATTGTAAACCATTAATGGGAAATCACTGAAACTCCCCTGTTTGAAAATTTCCAGGGATTTACCCCAACATTGACTTGGAAAGTCATCTACATATGGGATAGATTGTTTTTGGAGAAATACATGTAGAGTACATCATATAATCTCCTTACATATAAGCCAATGAAGTCGTCTCATGTTTTAAATAGAGAGCGGGTTCCAGTTAGGTGCGTAGAATTAGCAGAAGTGTGTGGTGAATAAACTTCTGACGGTGTAAGTCAGAGATGGAACTGGTTAGAGGCAGGAGCTGTTCAAGCACATTAACAACACACCCTCACACTCACACACACTTTTATCACATGACATTTATCTCGGGAAAACATTTTCAAACCACAAATTAGCACCTACAAGATGAGAAATGCAGACGTCCTTAAGGGTGTAATGGGATGGAATATTTACAATATAGAACCTCCTTGGACCCTTCAACATGTGTGAGGGTCCTCGCCTGGTGTGGCTCCTCATTTTCTGAGCAGGCTTCCCAGGGCCAAGTGGTCCCTCCAGTTTCAGTTCTTGGGCTCATTTCTCGCTTTAGTCTATTCCAGTAATTTCCTTCTGATCCCTAGGCAGGTTGCCTAGGCAGCTCACCCGTTGGGCTCCGTCAACCCAAACAATCACAGGTTGGTTCTTTGGTGGGTGCTAGGGACAAATAGCATCACTTCTCTTCGAAACCCCAGCTTCTAACTTTGAATCCTAGCATTAATAGGCGCTTGATAAATGTTTGTGGAATGGGATTGAATTAGCACAGCTGAGAATTAGCAGCGCTCCCTCACTTCCTCAGCCACCTGGGTTAACACTTCCCCCGGAGTGCCTCTGCGCAGACAGCGGGCCTGGCCCTGGGGGAGCCAGGCTGGCCACCTCGCCTCCTGTGGGTGCCCGCCGCCCCTGCTTGAAGGCTGTAGGTCTGACAGAGCACATGTGGATTGCCCTGAAGCAGCATTTTCCCAAGGCTTGGCCGTGCTAATTATTCCTTCCCCTCCTGGTGTGAAAACCTTGGACTAGAAAATGAAATCGAGGGAGGGAGTGTGGAAAAGCAGAGGGGAAGGAAAGCAGTTAATAAGCAGAACAAGGTCACCCATCTGCAGCTGCTGTCCGCACTCCTTATCTGTGACGCCACTAGCCCCAAGGTCACCTCTTTTCATTAAAACAGTTGAATTCCCTAAAATGATAAAATTAACTAAATTCCAGCCTTTTGCCTTAGACATAACAGAGCCCCTTTTGATATGGAGGCTGCCCTGATGGGCTGAGGCTTCCCTCCTCCCTGTGACCCTGCAGTGGGAGAGGGGCCCCCGATGCTAGTAGGGAGGCTAGGGGACAGGCTGGTGCCAGGGCTCCGGCATGTTCTCCCGCCCGGGCAGACATGCACGTCAGCGAGGTTCTGTTTGCTGGGCAGGTGAGAGACAAAGCTGCTACCCCCTGCTCCCTGACAGGACTGTGACAATACCTCCTCATTCCGCGTCTCTGCGGGGGACAGGGGAGGAGCCGGCCGGGAAGACACAGTGCCTTGAAGGCCTCGGTGATACGCCCGGTACAGCGGCCCAGGGCTTAGTCTGTGTGCCCCGGAGGAGATGCAGAGAGATGCCTGGGCAGACTCCGCCCTGACAAAGCGTGGGGATGGAAGGGTAAGGTCCAGTAGGATCCAGGAGTTGTGTGATCCTGGGCAAGTCACTGAGTCTCAATTTCTTCAACTGAGACATAGGAATAGTGACCACTAATGTCCTAGGATTAAAGGAAATAACATATTTAAACGTTCTGGCACCTGCTTGACATACTGTGGGGCTTGATTAATGTTTGCTTGTTCAATGATTCCTAAACAAACCTGTTAAATACCAATGTGGCCACCAAAACCCAAGCAAAGAAAACAAAGCAAAAGCAGGGGAAAGGCTGATACAGTAATTTCTTTTCTTTTTTTTTTTAAGATTTTATTTATTTGACAGAGAGAGCACGAGTGAGGAAGAGAGAGAGCCAGAGAGAGAGAAGCAGACTCCCTGCTGAGCAAGAATCCCGACATAGGGTTCAATCCCAGGACCTTGAGATCATGACCTGAGCTGAAGGCAGACGCTTAACCGACTGAGCCACCCAGGTGTCCCTGATACAGTGATTTCTTAGGATTAAAAAAATATATAGGGAACACCTGGGGGGCTCAGTGGGTTGAGCATCTATCTGACTCTTGATCTCAGCTCAGGTCTTGATCTCAGGGTCGTGAGTTCAAGCCCCCAGTTGTTAAAAACAAACAAATACGAAAGGGTAATAAATGATATTATGCACTTTCCACCCCCCCAAGCCTTCTTGAGATATAATTGACATATAACATTGTATAATTATGGGATATGGTTATGGTATACAATGTGATGACTTATACACATATATATTGTGAAATGGTTATCTCAGTAAGGATAGATAACATCTCTATCACCTCACATATTTACCTTCAAGTGTGTGTGTGGTGAGAGTATTTAAGATCTACTCTCTTAGCAATTTTATGTAATAGAGTATTAAAATACTGCTAACTATAGTCACCATGCTGTGCATTGGATCTCCAGAACTTATTCACCTCATAACTGGAAGTTTGTACCTTTTTTTTTTTAAGATTTTATTTATTTGTCAGAGAGAGAGAGAGAGCACAAGCACGAGAAGCAGGTTCCCCGCTAAGCAAGGAGCAAGATGCTGGGCTCTATCCCAGGACCCTGGGATCATGACCTGGGCTGAAGGCAGACGCTTAACAACTGAGCCACCCAGGTGCCCCAGGAAGTTTGTACCTTTTGACTACCACCTTCCGGTTTCCTCCATCCTCCTACCCCTGGTAACTATCATTCTATTTTCAGTTTCTATGAGTCTGACTTCTTTGGATTCCACAAATAAGTGATATCATACAGTATTTATCTTTCTCTGTCTGACTTTTTTCACTTAGCATAATGTCCTCAAGGTCCAGCCATATTGTCTCACGAGGCAGGATTTAATCAGCCATAAAAAAAAAGGAAATCCATTTTTTAATGTAATAGTATATCTTGGAGATCAGATTAAATCAGTACTTATAGATCTGATAAACCAGTACCTGCAGATCATTAAAAAAAATGACTGCATGATAGTCTATTACTGACTGACGAGCATGATGAGCATACCAGACCTCCGTCGATTGACAGGTGCATGTAATCTTTTGCTGTGTCTGACCCTGTGACCATGAATATCCTTGTACATACTCTTGGAGCACATACATCAGCATACCTATAGCCCCACACTTTCCAACAACTTGTATGAAAATATAGAAGGCACATTAAATTAGCAATTTGGGTGAAAATATAGAAGGCACATTTTTCCAATTGTCCTGAAAGGGAGAGATAGTAAAATTGATGGGCAGAATTCCATGTCAGCCTCCACTAGACTATCATTTATATAGTGTATATATATATGGGTGTGTGTATATGTATATGCATATATAGCATATATAGTTTTATATATATGTGTGTGTATATATATATGTACACACACTATCTCTGTATATTGAATACCTGCTATGTGCCAGATACTGTTGCAGGCACTTGGGATCCATCCCTGAATAAAGGCAACCAAGATCCTTGCCTTCTTGAAGGTCATAAACTAGCAGGGGAAGACAGACAACAATATACATAATAAATAAGGAAATTGCATAGTATGTCAGAGGGAGGTAAGTGCTGTGGAAAATGGGGAAAAGGTGGAGCAGGGTAAGGGGGGATCTAGAGTCCTAGGGCAGGGGGTGATCTGGAAGCTAGCTGAAGTTTCATAGCATACTTTTGTGATTTCAAGCATGGCATATAATGGTCAAGGACACATTTCAACTGGATTGAATGAAAGTCAAACAAATGAGAACTTTTCTACCTGGCTAGGTCTGCAGAATCTCACTATCTTAGCCATCTTCCTCTGGGGAAACTCCAGGATGCCAACATTCCACTGAAAATGTGTGACCCCCAGAGCAGGATCTGGGAGTGACATTTCTGCAGATGGTGACGGTATGCTGTTGTCACATACTGAATTTACAGTTGTCAGAAACCCTAGGGTGTCTGTTTTTCAGGAATAGCTATTAAACCAAGTTATCCTTATTCTGTTCCACTTAAGCTTATATTTTTTCAACCTTAACATAGCATCCTTGTGAGTCTTTTCCCCTGATAGTTTCCTTTTTTTAGTTTAATTCCGTGTTTCTACTCTGTTGAAATGCTGAATCTCAATTCTGAATAAGCAGAGTTGTTGGGTCTTGGAGACTGTATTTTATTTTTTAAATTTTGCCAAACAAAGGAGACTGGACTTTATTCTGAGAGCCACAGGGAGCCACTAAAGGGGTTTGAGCAGGGGAATAATGAGAGCAGATTTGCCTTCTAGAAACATCACCTAAGGAGCAAGGGGGAAGATTGGTTAGAGAGCAGCACAATACCAAGAAGGGAGGCCAGCCTCACTGTCAAGCGGGGAGGGGGTCAGGGCCTCAGCCAACGTAGCAGAGGTGAGAGTGGAGGGAAGGGTTGGGCAGAGGGCATGTGGGGACGGGAAGGGAGTGGATATAGAGCTGCAGAGCCTGCCCTCCCAACCAGAGGGTGACTGGGTGAAGCCTCTTACCAAAATAAAGATTATGGGGAGTAGGGAAGCACATTTCAGAAGAGGTTGATGAACCTGACATTGGGTGTGATGATGGTGAGGAGTCTGGACCAAATCCTGATGAGACTGTCCACTGGGCCCTGGAGATGGGTCTAGCCTGGGAACTTGGATGTGGATGTTATCAGCTTACCAAGGGAAACAGAAAGGTTACATGCACAGAAGAGGGATACCACCTGAAACTAATGTTAACAATGTGTGTCAATAATACTCAAAAAAAAAAAAAGGGAGGAAGGATATGATAGCAACTTTCAAAGACTGTCATGTGGTATGTCCACTAGGAGTTCAGGAAAAGCAAAGATTAACATGAACTAGAAAGACAACAATGATGGCTCCCATCTGGATGGGTAATGAAGAGCTGATCCCCTAGCTTGGCGGGATGGGGGTGGGTGGGGGAATGGGCCAGGTGAGCACAAGCTCTGAGAAGCCCTGGAAGGTGGGATGGGGGGACCAGCAGGAGGTTGGGGTAAGTCCAGGTGGGGCAGGCCACACCCTACTTGGACACTTCTAAGGATTTCTCATCTCACTCAAAGTAAGAGCCAAGGGAAAGTGGCCTTCCAGTGGGCTCTTCTGTGCCAGCCACACATTCTTCCTAGATGTTCCTCAAGCCAGCCAAACACCCTCCTGCCTCAGGGCCTTTGAAACTGCTATTTGTGGCACCTGAATGACCTTCCAGCAGATTTGTACGTGTCTTACTCCCTCATCCTTTTTGGATCTCTGCTTCCATATCGCCTTCTCAGACAGCGGGCCCTGACAACACTGGGCAAAACAGCCACTTCCTCCCCAGCACCTATTCCCCCCACTTCTCTTGGTTTCATTTACCTTCATACCACTTTCCAAAACCTTGCATATAGTATTTTTGTGATTATCATCTGTCTCCCTCAACCACAATATAAATTCCATGAAGATAAGACCCTTATCTGCTTTGTTCACTGCTGTATCCCTAGTGCCTAGAACTGTGCCCGGCACAAAGTAAGCCCCCTGTAAATATTGGTTGAATGAATGAATGAGTGAACAAATGAATGAACAAACTTATGGTCTAAACCGAGGGGTCACAGAAGATGAAGCTGCATAAGAGCAGTATCCAAGTATGGAAGCTCCTGGTCTGGCATGAAAGTTTGCACAAACACAGCTCAAGACATGCAACCTGTTTGTTTTTTCCCCCCTAGACAGACGTAGTGAAAATTGTATTTCAGGAGAAGTAATCCATCAAGAAAAATAAAGCAATTCTCCAAAGGGAACTGGGTTATACTTCCATTTCGGAATAGCCAGTACTTTGACCAGTTCTACTCATCCAGTAAATTTTCCTACAATCATCAGCCTAGATCCAGTTACAGCCTTTTCTAAGGGCTAATCAAACTCCACATCTTACTGCATTTCATGGGAGGTCCCTAGTGTAGAGGAGTGGTGTAAACCTTTAGCAAACAGCGGGCACAGTTGGGGCGCCTGGGTGGCTCAGTTGGTTAAGCGTCTGCCTTCGGCTCAGGTCATGATCCCAGGGTACTAGGACTGAGTCCTGTGTTGGGACCCTGCTCTGTGGGGAGTGTGCTTCTCCCTCTCCCTCTGTGCTCCCTCTTCCTCTCTCTCAAATAAATAAATAAAATCTTAAAAAAACAAAACAAAACACACACACACAAAAACCCCAAAACAAAAAACAAACCAGTGGGCACAGCACGTGCGCCTACCCCAGACGGCCTGGACAACCGTGGACCTTCAATAGTGCTTGTTCAAGGCATGGAGAAATGGATGAGTTAGTGATTCTGTCGTTGAAACAAAGCGAATGTGTGTTAAAAGGACTTGATCGCCTCACAAAACAACGAATGGAATATAAATTAATCTTGTGGTTTAGAGGAATAAGGGTAAACGTTGAAGTTGTATCTTCAAAGTCTGCAGTGGTGAAGAGCACGAACGCAGAAGTTGGAGAGCCTGGGTTGAAATCACACCTCTACTGGTATTAGCTGTGTGGCTTTGAGTATTTAACCTTTCTGCCTCAGTTTACTTGTTTGTAAAGTGGGGATAATAATAGTACTTCTCTCCTAGAGTTCTTGTAAAAGTGTAAAGAAGCACAGATGAAACACTTGAGCCATGCCTGGCACGTACTGAGTGCTCTACAAGGTCTGCTACTTTCACAGCTAGACGTGGGTGGGTTTGAATCCTGGCTTCAGTATCTGTGAATTTCGGTTGCCTCATCTGTCAAACAGTAATAATAGCCCTACCTTGCAAGATCAATGTAGAATGTAAATGAAGTTCCTGGTTTCAGTGTGTGGCACGTAATGCGTGCTAGATAAACGTGCGTCGCGGCGATGGCATGCCCGGAGGGAAAGACCTAATGTTGTCAGCTCCAACACTGCCCATGGGGAGGTGATCATGCGAGGGACTCTATCAGAACATGAAAGAACTCTTCCTGAAATGGAATCGAATGGCCATACTCCTGTCCCAGGAGTCACCACTTCACCCCAAGCTGCTGCAGGGTGCAAGGTGTCAGAATGCACCTCCCCACCTTTATTCCGGTAGTCTCTTGCCCTGCACAGCCCTTGGAGAACCGAGGACCGTCCGGTGTCTAAGGACACACATGCACACTTTGCCAGCAGGGTCTGCAGGTCCCAGACCAGGTGCCCCCATGTTGGCCTTGGTTAGAAACCCAGGCTGTTGTGATAACTATCTCCGCAGCCTTGTATTGCTCATGTTTGCCCAACACATTGCATATTTTCTGACAGTGGACACCAAGTCTTAAATCGTAGCTTTCTCTGGCCTCAACACAGTTTCTGGCACCGTCTAGAAGCTCATTAAGTGTTTGCTGAATTGACTCTCCACGTGAGCTACAGGGACAGACACCTGCTTTCTTGTTAACATAGAGAAACTGGGCTTCCCCCTCTCCCACGCCCCAAATGGAATTAATATACCTCGAAGGGAGAAAAATACAGGTCTGCAGTCAGAAACAACATGCCTTAGGTGGGGCACACACAACAATAACGCTTTTGCTTCTCCCTTTCCAGATGCAGGCCAACTACAAGGAAATACAGCTCACAGCAGATCTATAACAAGGTGATCTTTAGATTTTTTTTTTTTTCCTTTTGCCCCAACCCTGAGCTGTGGCCCTTGAATAATCTTGGTTTCCGGAGAGCAGACTACTGTAATGGTAATCCAGGAAGTAAATTGCCCTTTGAAAAGCAAGGAAGAAACCAATCGACTAAGTATTTATTTATATTTAATGCTCCAGGGCTTCTGTTTTCGGCTTTGAAGAGTTCCTGGCAAACGCTTCTTGAAGTCATTAATCCTAGGGGCAAATCTAAATGTCTTGCAGGCTGTTCCTGGCCTCTGGAGCCTGGCACACTGTGTTTATAACCTGTGGACTTTCCAGAAAGACAGGAAAGGGGGAAGGAGGAGCTGGTGACAGTGGAAGAGAATGGCGGGGGAGGAGCTCTACTTGGAATCTGTGCTGGAATCTTTGGTCAAAAAATGAGTCTTCCAGAATTGATTGATTTGGGTTTTTCAAAGGGGGATGACCTGCCCACACCCTTCTACCCTGAAGTCAGACAAGGATCCACTGGCTCCTCTCTTCCTCCAGCTCCTGTCTGGGGATCCCTGTTGAGTGATGTCAGCTGTAGTCAACGTCAGGGTGATTGGCTCCAAAAGCACCCTTCATTTTTTCTTAAAGATTTTATTTATTTATTTGAGAGAGAGAGAGCACAAGCAGGGGGAGGGGCAGAGGGAGAAACAGACTTCCCTGCTGAGCAGGGAGCCTGGCCCGGGGTTCAATCCCATGACCCTGGGATCATGACCTGAGCCGAAGGCGGACGCTTAACCAACTGAGCCACCCAGGCGCCCCGGCACCTACACCTACGTTTTTTCTTGTAATGCATAAACAATTTTTGTTCATGATAGAAAAATTAGAAACGTCAAAAAGAAATCCCATAAGATTTTCCCTAAGATAATCATGCTTCCCGTATCTTATTTATTTATACACACACATACACATAAACAAGTGTTATTCTATACATACTATGATATAGCTAGTGTCCCCTCACATTAATAGTATTTTATTATAGATCAGTAAATGCATACCAAGAGCATTGTTTTTAGTGGCTGCACAGCATATCATTGTATGACATTGTAAACGCACTTAACCAGTCTCCCTACTTGCGGATTTAATAGCTCCATTTGTTCGCTAGGGTCGCCGTAACAAAGTGCCACAGACTGGGTGGCTTAAACAGCAGGAATTTGTTTCTTCATAATTCTGGAGGCTAGAAGTCCAGAGATGAAGGTGTCTGCGGGGTTGGTTTCTCCTGAGACCTTTCTCCTTGGCTTGTAAATGGCCACCTTCTCCCCGTGTCTTCACATGGTCTTCCCTCTGGACCTGTGTGTGTCCAAATTTCCTCTTCTTGTAAGGACACCAGTCATTTTGGATTAGGGCCCACCCTAATGACCTCATTTTAACTTTACTTCTTTAAAGACCCTATCTCCAAATATAGTCACATTCGGAGGTTCTGGGAGTTAGGACTTCAATATATGAATTTTGAGGGACACAATTCAGCTCATAACAGTAGCTCATACTTTTAGAAAGCTTACTATGGGCCTTTACATATGTCATCTCATTTTCTCCCTCAACAGCCCTAAGATACAGATACTATTATTACGCCCATTTCACAGATAATGAAACTGTGGCACAGAGAGGTTTAGTAACTTACCACGAGGTCACACAGCTAGTGAGTGGTAGAGGTGCATTCAAACCAGCCAGTTTAACTTGAGTCTGCGCTTTTAGGCATTTTGATACCTTTAGGAAGGATCACCCTTGAAGTTACCATTGTTACAACTATTACTATTATTTCCTGTACACTTATTTATCTCATTAATTTCTTAGGATAAAGTGGAACTTCAGGGTTAAAAAAAAATGAGCATTTTTAGCGCTTTTAATACAATTTGCCCTCCACAAAGCCTGTATCCATTTACATTTCCAATAGCAGCACACAAGAGGAGTCGCGACGACACCTCTTGGATGTTGGGCCCAAATCCCTGTGGTGTGTGTGTGTCTACATACACACACCTGAGGTTTCATGAAATGGTTGGCTGAGGGGAAGCACAGACCCAGGAGGAGTGAGCTATGACTAGGTTCTTTGGAGTTCGGCTATTAGACTTCTGTTTTCAGTTTGTCCGTCCTGTTGTACAAAGGAAAGCATAAAATTCTGACTGTTCCAAACGATGAGGGCAGTTTGGTGAGCAATGTCCATAAACACGTTATCTTGGAAGTGAAAGGGGAAGTCCCATGAAAGTACTTTTCATCATATTTTCCCCCTTTAAGTCAGGTTCACTGAGATCTTTTTTACATACAGCAAAATCCGTCCATTTTCAATGTGGTTCCGTGACGTTGGATACCTACAGATAGCTGCGTAACCATTGCTTTGGTCAGGATATGGGACATTCCTATCGGTCTTAACAGTTCCTTTGTGCCCTTTTGTCATCGAGCCCCCACCTCCAGCCCCTGCCAACTACTGATCTGTGTTCTGTCCTGTAGTTTTGTCATTTCCAGATGTTTCATAGATGGAATCTTGTAGTGTGTGGCCTTCTGAGTCCAGTTTCTTTCACTTAGCATAATGCATCTGAGGTTCATCATCTTGCTGCATGTGTCCATAGTTTGCTCCTCTTTATTGCTAAGTGGCATGGATGGAAGGAGTTTGGAAGTAAGCATGGACCTGTTCACTAGTTGAATGAATTGTTTCTAGCTTTTTACTATTGGGAATAAAGTTGCTATATTCCTGCACATGTTTTTGTGTGAACACGTTTTCCTTAATCTTGGGTATACCTAGAAGTGTATACTCCCTCCCTCCTTTCTTCCTTACTTCCTTCTTCCTTTTTTCTTCTTTCTTTTCCTTTTTCTCTCTTTTTGATATAGCCATTTGAATAGGTGTGCAGTGGTGTCTCATTGTGGTTTTAACTTGCATTTCCCTAGTAATTACTGATGTTGAACATCTTTTAATGTGTTTATTTGCCATCCATATATCTTCTTTGGTGAAGTGTATCTTCACATATTTTGCTCATTTTTAAATCAGGTTATTTGTTTTCTTATTATTGAGTTGTGAGAATCCTTTATCAGCTATGTCTTTTGCAAATATTTTCTCTCAGTCTGTGACTTAGCTTTTAATTTTCTTAATCACATCTTTGGAAGAAAAGATTTTAAATTTTGGTAAGGTTCAGTTGATGAACTTAAAAAAAGAAAAATGACTGGTGTTTGTCATGTCCTACATGAGAAATTTTTGCCTAACCCAAAGTCACAAAGATTTTCTTCTATGTTTTCTTTTAGAAATTTTATAGTTTAAGGTTTATGATTCTTTTCAAGTTAATTTTTGTATATAATGCAAGGGATGTGTTGATATGGGTTGAAGTGGTTTTTTTGGTTATGTATAGACAATCATGTCAGCTCTATTTGTTGAAACATGAAGGTGTCTTATGATGCCTGATACTTAATAATTCGGTAAAGAATATGAATTATTTCTGCTGGAGTCCTGGTGGCTGCTGAAAGGCTGTGGCTCCACAGAAGTCAGCCTGAGCCCACCCGCCACCGTTCCTCTTGCTAGAAGATGCAACCCAGAGGATGCTGAGAGGGAGGACCTGAGCACCTTTCAGGGGCTCATTAAAAATGGCACCTGAGAGTGAACCATGTTTGGGGTTCTGGGCAGGCCAGTATGAAATCCAGTGCCGGCGTCAGGGCTGAGGATTTCTTTGGTATCCTGAGTGATGAGTTATCTTCAGGGCTGCTTTGGGGGCCTGGGAACAGACATTTGAGGCTCTTTCTCATGAAAATATGGTTGAAGGGGCGCCTGAGTGGCTCATTCATTAAGCGTCTGCCTTCGGCTCAGATCATAATCCTGGGGTCCTGGGATCGAGCCCTGCATCGGGCTCCCTGCTCAGCAGGAAGCCTGCTTCTCCCTCTCACACTCCCCCTGCTTGTGTTCCCTCTCTCGCTGTGTCTCTCTCTGTCAAATAAATAAAATCTTTAAAAAAAAAAGAGAGAGAAAGATATGGTTGAAAACACTCCTCTGTGGCACAACATGAGAAAGGTTTGGTGGGTCTTTGACCCTCCCTCTGATGCTCATTTCCAGGCATCCATTGGCACCCCAAGGATGCACTTTCCGGGCTCACTGGAGCCACATACAAGTGTGCTCCTTCATCATTCAGATGAAGACTCGGAGCTCAAGGTCATGCAGAGAGTGGGTCCCACTGGCCCGATTTTTTCCCTGATGCCTTCAATACCCACCTGCTTCCTTGGCTCCCCATTTACATGGCTTTCAGCACCTCAAATTTATCATGTCCAATTTGGAACCCTTTCTTCTCCCTCCTGCCCTTCACCTCCCCACTTCAAACTGCTTTTTTTTTTTTTTTTAAAGATTTTATTTATTTATTTGAGACAGAGAGAATGAGAGACAGAGAGCATGAGAGGGAGGAGGATCAGAGGGAGAAGCAGACTCCCTGCCGAGCAGGGAGCCCGACGCGGGACTCGATCCCGGGACTCCAGGATCATGACCTGAGCTGAAGGCAGTCGCTTAACCAACTGAGCCACCCAGGCGCCCCTTCAAACTGCTTTTTGGCTTGCGTCTCCTCTCTTGTTAGTGTTTTGCCAACAACCTGATTACCCAAACAGGAAACCAGGGGGCCCCTCGACATGCCCTCCCCTTTACCTCCTGTCCCAGAGCCGTCACTAAGCTCCATCGTGCCTACCTTCTGAACACCTCCTAAATGTGTGCCTTCCCTTTAGTCCCCTCCTGCTGCTCCTTCGGTTCAGAAAAGTCAACGTCTATCATCTGCACCTTGGAAATGTCCTCCCGGCTGGCCTATCCTCCCCCCAGTCTTCTTTAGCTAAGCTATTGCCTGCACAGCTGCAGAGTGATCATTCCAGAATGCAGTCTTGATAATGTCACTCCTCAGCTTAAAGCTCTCTGGTGGCTCCATGTTGCCTCCCCAATAAAGATCAGACTCTTCAGCTTGGCACCCTGGTCCCTGCCGTAGGCTTGAGCCACACGTCCCCTTGCCCCTTGTACCTTAGCAATAAAGAGCTCTTATTGTGTGTCTGCTTTTTCTCCTAGATGACAGCAATCTTACTGTAACAATTTGTTTACACACCTGTCCTCCTAACTAGACTGTGAAGTGCTTGAGGGCAGGGACTCTACTTTGCTTATAGCATATTGCTCGGGGCCTGGCACAGAGTCATTACAGTCATTCATTTGATAAACATTTGTTTAAGGTCCACCATCACGTGTCGAATTTATAGCATGTATTAGAATGTCATCTTGTCCCTTTGCCAAAGTGTCTTAATAATTTTAAACTAAAGACTTAGCAGTGCCATATACTGAATACTGGCCACTCTGGAGTCCTTTTCCACAGTGAAGGATGGTTGTAAATTAAAGTGCTGGCATCTGAAACTCTCCGGCGAGCATAATCCTGTTTCATGCTCAGTTGTCCATTTTGCATTCTGGAAAATGTGGCAGATCAAATGACAAGGCTTTGGGGGGCTCTTTCAGGCTGCTTTGGGAGGAGGAAGAGGAGACTGGTGGTGAGAGAAAAGCCTGTCCCAAACAGGATTCGTTATTTTGCCACCGCCTCCCCACCCCATCCAGGTTGCTTCCCCTGTGTACCTGATGTCAGTTAATGGCATCACAGGACCTCCAGTCTCCTCCCTGTTGTCTCCCCTCACAACCCACATTCCAGCCTCTCCAAACTTTTCTGAGTTCTCTGAGAACACCTCAGACCCTGTCATACCCTCCTGCTTTTGTGCATACCAAGCCTATGGCCTGCAATGTGCTTCCATGTACCCTTGACTTGGTGGGTTCTGCATGCATCTTTGGTGTGTGTGTGTATGCGTGCATTTGTGTGTGTATATGTGTTTATGCACATGTGGGTTTATGTGCATATGCATGTGTTAACATTTGTGTATCTCTGTTGTGTGTTTACGTGTGTATATATGTGTGTGTATGCATGTTTATACACATGCATATGTGTTTATGTGTGTGTGCTTGTGTGTGTGTGTGTGTGTATGCACACATTCATGCATACTTCTATCCTCCTATCCTGTTCTAGTGTCTCCTCATCCATGGAATTTCCCCACCTCCTCCAGGAAGAACCAGTCCCTTATTACGGTACCTTTTTAATAGGACAGTTAACATTGTTGGGATTATCTGTCCTTGTGTTTCTTCACATAAACTGTGGGTCCCCAAAGCGCAGCGACTGTGTTTTCTTTTTCTTGAGGGGTGCTCCTACCCCAGCACAGTGCTTGGCACAAATATGCCTGAATCAACATATGAATGTTAAGGCCACTCCATCCATCCATCCATCGATCCATCGATCCTTCCATCCATCCATCCAATCAGCCATACAAGGCTGGTATCTGTTTTTCCTAATCTACTTCCTGCCCAATACAGGGACTTTACAGACAAAAATCATTCCTGGGGGTTGTGCCAAATTGAAAGTTGGAGCCCCTCCCTTACTTGCCACGGATGCCCCACATTCCTTCCTAACACCTCCTCAGGTGGCTTCTTTTCCCCTTCTTTCCTTCTTTAGAATACCCTTATCTATCTTTTCATTAAAATGTCATCTGTATAACAATCTGTGTGCTCTGAGGAGTGGTCCTTTGGATGCGGATCCTTGAAACCTTCAGAAGCTTCAGAAAGCTTCCCCATGGTGTCCAAGGCTGTGGTTTCCCTGGGGAGAACAAATCTCATTAGTGTATCTTTTTTCCAGCAACATCATCTCTTCCTCAAAAATGAATAACCAGTCATTAGAAGAGGAGGGAAGACTGAGTAGGAAAGAAATCTGGGGTAAAATGAGGCTAATCTGAGAACCAGAGAAAAAGAGATCTTGAGGCCAAAAGTAGTGGAGAGCAAGCGCGGCAGTCCTTCTGCCGCTCAGAGGACACCAGGGGCTGAGATGTCCGTCCATCTCCAGTGCTGGTCCCACTCCTGCTTGTTGTCACTCCTTCCCATCCCTCCCGACTGTTGTTCATCCCCCACCCCATCTCTCCGAACAGAGTCAGTGGGCCAGCCTCCTCCCCCCGCCGCCATCTTGTAAGTCCTGCCTGTCACCATTCTGTCACCAATCTGGCTTTACTCCTTCAAAATACCTCTAAGATTGGCCCTTTCTCCGCACCCCCCCCAACTTTCCATCCGCCGCAAGCGGATCTGCCTGTGGCCATGCTCCCGTCCTCCAAACACACGTCTGTGATGGCGCCCTTCCGCAGTGCAAGGACCCTTAGCAGCAGCCATGCTGCTTCCTCCGTCCTGACGGAAACCTGCACTGCGGTGTGGGGGGCTGTCTCCAGTCTCAGGCAGCGCCCCCGACCCTGCTGCGCCCCCGTACTGCCTGAGACCCCCGTCCTCCTCTCTGCGCATGTGCGACCCGCGCCATCCGACCGGCCCCTCCAGCCCGCACGGCTCCGCCTCCACCTCGGACGCGCTTGTCGCTGCTGCAGAACGTCACCATCCCGTTTGCTCGTTACCATGCTATGGTTTTCACCCAAAAGCCTTTGCAAAATTTATAGAGCTGCGCGACCTGGAACATAAGTCGCAAAGACCAAACTGGAACAAAGTTAAAGCAGATTTCTACGTGCAGGGAGAGCCCTGGAGCGTAGCGTGGTGTCGGCTGATCCCACGGGTGTTAGTTTTGTCCCCCGATCTGTCTGCGGTGGCTGGAGCGTGGGCGAACCTTCCACAGAGGGTTACCCAGGGCCAGGCTCAGGGTGACGCTCACCAAACACACGTTAATTGATTTATTGATTTATTCATTCCGTCTTTGACAAACATTTATTTACTGCCCACAGAGAACCCCCAAGAAGTTTACTTCTCTGCCCAAACGACACTGAAATTCAATGACAGCCATCGGGCGCCTGAAAGAGGACTTTGACAAAGGAGAGCAGCCTGGGAACAGGTTTCGCTGCCTTGGGCTCACCTTGAGCAGTAGCCAAGCTCAGCACGTTGGGAACGTGCACGGAGAGCACACTTGCGGCACGCTGTTTGTTCAGCAGTAACCTTCCTGAAGCACGTGTCTGTTGGTGAGAACCCGGCCTCAAAGAGTCAACACAAGACTTCTGGCTGATTCTGCAGGGGCACTGGGGCTGTGGATGCCCGTAACGCAGATCCAGAACTTCCTGTCCCGGGTTTAGCAAAACCACAGC
Source organism: Leptonychotes weddellii (assembly GCF_054177405.1). Lineage (NCBI taxonomy): Eukaryota > Metazoa > Chordata > Mammalia > Carnivora > Phocidae > Leptonychotes > Leptonychotes weddellii. The sequence goes on along the minus strand of NC_138381.1, from coordinate 44,749,594 downwards.
ACAGCAGGGAGAATCCTGGCCGGGACTCTCCCTCTCATGGGCCACAACCAGGGCCTGGAGCTAACTGGAGGGCTTCCTTGAGCAGGGGAGCTGTCAGCCCATTTCTAGAAGTGGCTTCCTCCAGCTGCTGCCTTGGGGCTGGTTCTGGCCTCCCTATCTGGCCGCAGCTCCCTAGGACTCAAGCCAGAAGCCACATCTGAGTGGACAAGTGGACAAGGGGCCTCTGAGGGCTGCAGGGTGGCTACCGAGGCTAAGGGACTGGTGGGAATATTTATTCGTAACAGAAACGCAAACGTATCCTCGGTCAGGTTTAAAGGCCTAGTCAGTGATTACATATTTTTATTATTTACCTGGTAAAAATTCCCTAAAAAGAGAGAGAGAAGCTTGATGTTTCCCCTGAACTTTAGGCTCTGTTCAGTGATTTTGTGGCCATGTGGTACATCTGAAACGTCTAGCTTCTGGGCTGGGCTCAGAGCAGGGAAATCAGTTGAGAGACTTAAGCCTCATAGACCTTGGCCTGTAAGAGGGTCTGCTAGGCAGAAAGTTCAGAGCCAGAGGGAGGTAGCAGCCCAACGAGGTAATTCTCCCAGCCTCCAGATGACAAAGGTTGCATTTACACCTGGCTGGGAGGTTTAATCATCTACCATTTCCAAACACAGCAGGCTAACAACCGGCTGGGCTGAAAATCATAAATTAAAAAAAAAAAAAAATTACCAAGAAGAGACAGTACAAGGGGGAAGGAAGGAAGACGTGGGTCAGTGTTTCTGTTCCAGAGGACCCTGGGTGAGGGGCTGTGGGTGGGGGCCTTTGGCGGGGACCCTGGGTGGGGGGCTGTGGGTGGGAAGCCTTGGAAGGGGGTCCTGGGTATCTGGGTAGGGCCCTTGGTGAGGGGCCCTAGGTGGGGGGCCCTGGATGAGAGGTTGTGGTTGGGGACCCTGAGTGGGAGGCCTTGATGGGCACCCTGGCTGGGGGCTTTGTGTGGGGGCCCAGGGCAAGAGGCTGAGTCAGGGTTCCCAGACAAGCAGGAACAGCCCGGTTGCTATGAGCCCCATGAGAAAATGGCCACCTGCGACATGGTCACCTGTGACCATGGCTGTGAGGAAGAAGTCTCTGCCAAAAGGATCTTCCCTCGGGGGCTTGCCATTGGTGCTTATATGTCGCTGCTTTCTTGTTAGGGGAGGCCAAGCCGTCTTTTTGTCACCAGCCCAGGCAGTCTGGCATAGGGTTGCACGCACTCCCCCCACCACACCCCCATCCCCAGTGCCAGCCTGCCTGGGTTCAGATCTCATGTGTGGCTTTGGGCAAATAACCTTGGCTCTGGAATCCTCCATTGCCCCACCTATAAAATGTGGATGATAACAGTCCCTGCCTCATAAGATATTGTCAGGGTTAAATGGGACAATGTGTTGTTGTTGTTACTTCATAGAAAAATGCCACTTGGGGGCCTGTGGCCAACTTTAGCTGTAGGTTGATGGTGTCTGAGCTCAACGTGTGTGAACCAGATGATGATGAATTTATAGATGGGAGAGACTCGGAAGTCCTGCAGTCCACAGGCTATGTGTTATGTGTTAATTTTTCACACATTGCTTTGAACACACCAAGAGAGAAAGCCATAGATCCTCACTGATGAATAGGATCTTCATAATTAAGTTTTTATGCAGGAGAAAAATCAATCTTTTAGCTAATTAGCAATAAATATTATTGAATGCCTGCCGTATACACGACACTCTGGACAGCGTAGGGGATGCGGCAAAGTTAGATCCAGGTTCCTCCTCCCTCAATAAATTTACCATCTCGATAGGGGACAAGACGTATATGTAAATAGATGACTAACAACTCAAGATAACATATGTCAAATACCAAATGAATCGTACTGTAGCACAAATGTATTTGTGTCTTATCTTCTCCTTGCTCTACAAAGACAGAATCCATCTCTGTCTTGCTCACCATGATGTTCCCTCTGCCCACGTGTGCATTATGGCCCAGCCTTCCTGAACATCTACTGTGTCCCAGGCAACGTTCTGAGCCTTTTTGGTATTAACTCCTTGAAGACTATAATATAGGCTAAAATAGAAATACTATCAACAACCCCATTTTCAAGGTGAGGAAAGTGAGGCACAGAGAAATTTAAGAACTTGCTCAAATTCCCACAAGTCCGCTCATCACCCATGGGCAACGTCAGGCACACACCGTGCCTCGTGTGCTCAGCACAGACAATGGGACGGTGTGTCCACGGGGCCCCCAGTGTTCCAGAGACCTGCTGGGCACCTTCACCGACGGCCTCACTTCATCTTCACAAAACTCCATTGAGGAGAGTATTGTGATTTCATGTTGTTTTTTTTAAAGATTTTATTTATTTATTTGAGTGAGAGCTTGTGAGAGCATGAGCAGGGAAAGAGGCAGAGGGAGAAGCAGGCTCTCCGCTGTGCAGGGAGCCCGACGTGGGGCTTGATCTCGGGACTCCAGGATCATGACCTGAGCCGAAGGCAGACGCTTGACCAACTGGGCCACCCAGGCCCCCCTTGTGATTTCATGTTAAAGAGGAAGAGGCTCGGACAGGCCAAGGACACATGCAAGTTACTAGCTGGCAAAGGGTGCCGGCCAAATGTATTCCTATACCAAGGGACTGACCTGGATTGGAACAAATGTTTGAGTTCAGAGGACTGGAGTGGTGAAGGAAGTTTTCTCTAAGATGGAGTGTGTCCGCTGGATTCTGAAGAAGGAACCAGATTCAGATAAGCAGAGAATGTGAGAGAGAGCTAGAAATAGGGCAGGAAAGGCAACACAGAAGTCCTGTGGGCTTGTACCAGCAGGCTGGCTGCAGTGACTAATATGTGCAAGCAGGAAGTGGCAGGGACAGTGAGGAAGGTAGATCAGGGACAGATTAGAAAAGGCCTTGAGTACTAAGCAAAGGAGGGCAGACTCTGCAGGAACAAACTCCACAGAACTGAGCTGGGCACGTCTTGAGTGCTTAATGTTTCTGGATCTCTAGCTGGGACCAAACATTTGATAAGACTGGCGTGGTCTTTAATTTCTTCAACCTATAGTTGTATTGAATTACATAAAATGTTTAATCAAGGCCGCTGGAAAATTACACAAAGCATTTGCTTCATATGGCATGGGAAAATTTAAAAGCCTTGCAGAAAAATGCCAGTGTCCCTGCCTCCCTCCCTCTCTTCTTTCTGCACTTCTGAGTTAGTGGACACTGAAGTTGTACTGCCTTATCATTGAGGAAATGGAGCAGACGACGAGGCCCAAGCTGTGGGCTCGTAAGGTAACAGCAGAGCTTCATGCTGCTAGCAACTGTTCATTTCAGTTCCTGGGGTTCCGGACTTGATTCTAGGGCGTTTCACCATAAGCGTCTTTGCTGCAAGCGTTTTTGCCATAAACATTTTTTGCCAAATAACTAATTGGCCATAACGCATTTTTGCCATAAAAGAAAAAAATAACTGGTTAAGAGTTTGGTTTGACAGTTTGTTGGTTTCATCAGCCAGTTGACAGTATGGTTTCATTTCTCCATTGACACAACACTCCCATTTTTATATAAATCTTAGCCATCATAATGATCTATATGGTGGCAGAGAGTTCTGAATGCACATTTCCCACAGAATTTTGGAACATTCATCAATGAGCATGTGACAATATGCCGAGAACAGACAACAGTGTGGAAGGCTTTCATAACGCCGTCCAAAGCTCAGGGACAAATATGCATCCTAATATTGGAAACATACTTCTCTTAATGAGGGAAGAAATTTTAGTGAAAAAAAAATGTGAGGTGAAGAGACCAATCAACAACAACAAAAAAATGTGTAATACTATGAACGAAAGACGTTGAAGACAAGTGCTTGGGTACAACCCACAAAATAAAATCAGGTATTTGAGCAGTATTGCCATGAATCTACACACGTTTTAAATGTATTCAAATATTTTGTATTTTGCAATAGTCTTTTTAATTTTGTTATTCATTTTTCATGTTTCGTTATGTCCTTTTTAATGAATGTCCCTCCTTTAATTTTCGTGATTTTATCTTTTACGGCAAAACTGCCTTATAGCCGGGACGCCTGGGTGGCTCAGTCGGTTGGGCGTCTGCCTTTGGCTCAGGTCGTGATCCCAGGGTCCTGAGATCGAGTCCGCGGGGAGCCTGCTTCTCCCTCTGCCTCTGTCTCTCTCTCTGTCTCTCATGAATAAATAAATAAAATCTTAAAAAAAAAAAAACTGCCTTATAGCCAATTAGTTATGTGGCAAAAATGTGTGCTGTGGAAATGCTCATGGCAGAGATGTTCACAGCAAAGGTCCTGGATGCGCCCAGGACCCAGAGCAGTCGGTACCACTGCCACTAGGGTGGGCTTCCAGCTGTGGGTGTGAGCTTTGCCACAGCTCCTTGCCACTCTGTTTGTTTTTCCACCCGTGGAACCGAGGATCCTAACGGTTCTGCGCTCTCTGCTCACACGAGCATGGTGATGAATAAGGCAGTGTTTGCTGAGGCCAATGGGAACCTAGACATCACACAAGCACCTCAGTTATGACTCCGGGTAGAACCCAGATGGTGGTGGTGTTTCTCTATTTGCTCTGTTATAAAGCAGAATCTCATTCCACCCCCGGACCCTGCTCTGCGTATTACAGTGAGGCCAGGATATTGGGGATGGAGGTGGGCAGAACGTGGTGGCGTGATGGAGGAAATAAAGCCACCAGGACCGTATCTTGCTTTGTGTTGGCATTTCTTATTTTGTTGGCTGTGTTTTCTGGACATTTGGAAAGTTTAAACAATGTCTGTAATTGGGTATCTTACAGCTTTCTGCGGAAAGTATACAAACGTTGCCGACATTGAAAGTTGGAAGGTGAAGACACCGGTATTCAGCTCCCTCATTTGGTATATAACGCTTTGTATTTCTTTTTCATTCCTTTTGGGGAAACATATTTTTAGAGGAGAAAAGACAAAAGTAGCTCCTTAAACTACACAAAAATATTTATTAAAGGTCCTCTGTAGCTATTGTAGGATCTCTCTTATTTGTTCAGAGGCTCTGAAGAGTAAAAATCTGTGTATACGGTGTTAACTGTGGGTCCTGTGGGACTTGGAATGGAGGGGCCAACTCCTCCGAAAATCCTCCACGTATTTTCCAAATGGAGACTTGAAAACCTTTGCTTGAACAAGCCAGCCTTCTTGTTTTCCTGTCCTCTATCAAGATTCAAACTAAGTTGGCCACCCACTGATATGAATCTGTAAATAGACTAAATCCTCCCTTTGAACACACTGGTCCCTAACTTGCTATCTTATGAAAATGTTTGGGGGATGACAACATCACAGTGCTCAGCAGAGACTAGCGCGTCTGCCCTTTGCTAAGGAGACCTGGAAGGCTGCGGGTCTCTTGGAGAGGGAAGGGGATGCCGGGGACTACAGACCACAAAACATGCCTGCACAGAATCGAGGCTCCCTGACGCCTTCCTCTCACTGTGTGTGTGTGTGTGTGTGTGTGCAGTTTGTGTTGTACATGGTGTGGGTTGTGTGGTGTGTATGGTGTGTGTGAGGTATGGGGTACGTGTCTGTGTGTGTGTTGTGTGTGGTATGTGTTCTCTGTGTGTGGTGTGGTGTGTGTCTCTGTGTGTGGCACGTGTGTTGTGTATGGGGTGTGTGTTGTATGTGGGGGTTGTGTGTTGGTGGTGGAGGATGCTATTTCTGCAGAGATCTATATTTCTAGTTAGCTTTGTGCCTTGTGGTGGGAAGGAGAAATGTGGAGAACAGAGTTTTTTAATTTTTTTTTAATTGAGCTATAATTGATATCTAACATTATATTAGTTTCAGGTGTACAACATAATGATTTGATATTTGTATATATTGTAAAATGATCATCACAGTAAATCTAATTAACATCCACCACTGCTCATAGCTACAGAAATTTCTTTTTTCATGTGATGGGAACTTTTAAGATCGACTCTCAGCAACTTTCCAAATATACAACACAGTACTGTTAGCTCTAGTCACAGTACTGTGATTACATTCTTATGACTTATTTTTTAATATTATTTTTAACTGCCACATTTCTAAAGCCCAGTTTTTCATTCTGTTCTCTTCCCATACCTTCCAGTGTTCCCTATTCTCTCGTTTCTTTATTTCACTGTTTTCTTTAAATAAATCCTTTCTGCTCCTACCTCCTTTAACTTTTCTCCCACTATCCCTTTTTCTCTATTTCCTTATTTTTATTTTTCTCTATTTCTCCTAATTCTGCTAAACTTTCTCCCTCCTCCCATTTCTCTCTTGCTCCTCTCCCTGGGAGCTGGACGTCAGAGAACTTGAACTTGACCCAGAGCCCAGCCAGAGGCATCGGTTGTACTCTATATCATGTTTCTTTAAAATAAAGCTTGCCAGCATGATAGCCTTGTGGAGTTGTCCATGGCGCATGTGTCCAATCCTCTGCTGTTGTTCTGAATTCTGAATTCACGTTGTGATTTTAATCCTTCTCATCAAATAGAGGTGGCTGTCTTTCTAGTTGTTGGTGAGTTGCTAGAAGCAAAAGAGTAAGAGTGTGACAAGGAGTTGGTGAGGAGTTTGAGCTGGAGAAATAAATGATCAGTTGTCTTCCTTCCACAATCTGGGCAGACCTGCATTCTGTTTACCTGCTGGGTACAAAAGGGATCCCCAAGTTTTCTAAATTTGAAATAAAGCTTTAGAAGTAATTTGCAAAAGATGTCACAGCTGCAGAAAACTGATAAAGTAACCGGGTTGGGGGTACAGGAGTCTGGAGAAAAGAGAAGACCGTCTGAAGTTAGGAACCATCTGAACATTTTTTCTCTGTGCAACCTTGAGCACCTCTGAACCCCACACCGGTCATTATTTCCTATCTGCCTTTACACTTGTGTCCATGTCCCAGCAACACAGGACTTCAGCACAGTGGTTAAGACTCTGGGGTGAGGCTAGGTTTGAATTCCAGCAAAATGACCTATCTCAGCCTGTGACCTCAATGGAAAGTAGGTACAATAGGACCTGTTGTTAAACTAGATGATCCAAGGGAAACGCTTGGCACTGTGTCTGACACTAATAAGTGCTCAGCTTGTTATTACCCATCATTGAGGAAGTCTTGGGTCTCAAAAGGAGTTAATGGAGAGCTACACATGCACGTAGTCCTCCCTCCTGCAGGGAGAGTGAAAGAAACTGAAACCACACGGGATCGCCTGCTCCCTAGGGACGGAGCCTGTCCTAACGGTGCCCGCTTCCTAGTGAGTCGGGAGCCATTTTGAAGGAAGGTGAGAAAATCTTTCACTGTTATATTGGTTACCTACTACCATATAACAAATCAACCCAAATGGGCTAAAACAACCATTTTTGTTCACTCATGACTCTGTGGATCAGCAATTTGGGTTGGGCTCAGCAGGACAGTTCTGCTGGTCTTGCCTGGGTCTACTCGTGGGTCAACTGGGACGACGGGTCTCCAGTGTCTTCACTCACATGTATGGCGGTTGGTGGGGCTTTTCGTGGGCTCTCTCATCCTCAAGGAGGCTGGCCTGGCCTCCTCACAAGGTGGCAGCATTCCAGAAAGGCAAGAGCAGAAGCTGCAAAGCCTCTTGGAAGCCTAGACTTGAAGGTTGCCCTTCCGCCACAACGTGCCTTTGCAGGTTCAGACTGGGGTAAACAGGTTTTTGATGGGAACCACCGCCATGTCCTGCTGCAGAGGGATGTGCATTCAGGGATGCGAGAAATTCTTGTGTCCACTTTTGCAAATAATCTACCAAAGTCCACCTCTGGCCATAATCAATCACATCCCTTCTCCATAAAAAACACTTACCCCCAAAAGGCTCATCCCATTGGCTTGAAGTCTATGATGTAGACATTGAAAATAGGGCCGATTTGGACGAGGCCCCTCTGGTACATCACACAAAGTGCCACCATGTATTTAGGGGGCAGAGTGGTGCAGATTTCCGTAAACTAAACATACAAGTTCTCTGCACCATTCTGCCCCGAATAAACTGTGGCAGGAGAAGCCAGACAACACTAGAGACATCACCATTTAGAAAGGGAAAAACAAGTCACAGCACAGTAGTGAGTTCAGGACAATTCTGAGACCCAGAATTGTATTTTCAGGCCCCTCTACAGTAAGGGCAGGAATTTTCCCCGTAAGGACCCGGTTTTACTCGCTGGGAGTAATCTCCTAGTTCATTGTTCCTTTCGACTCTTGGTTCTCCCCTCTGGGCTCTTGGGTCTACCTTCTCAGATGTTGCTTCCTTTCCTGTAAGAATTGTCCAGGCTCTTGGCAGAGCAGTGTTCTCAGCTTGCTTCCTGCCCTAGAAACTTGGGGGACCCAGAAGACTCTTTTCATTTCAAACTCTGTCCCTTTTAGTCTGATGGAGTATGCCTCCTCTAACAATGGTGTGGCTTTCTGGAATATCAGCCTGCAGTCCACTCCAGTAGATAGACCTCTCTTCATTTTGAGAGTCGAGCAACTGTAGGAAAATGCCTCCACGATCTGGAGAGTTCTTTCATCCAGTTGAGAGGGTCTGCTGAGTATTCTGAGGGATCAATAGAAGGTATTTAAGCTACACCTTTGGTTTCATCTTTTCCTGAAGGCATTTCTGGGACTCTTTTGCCAAATGGAGAGACTTGGTGAAAAATGATTTTGTCAATCAAGCACATAAGCAGACCTTCCATATTCCCTCAAGTGTCTGCTTGCAGACTGAATGGTTCCTCCTTGAGCTTATTTCTTTCTCCAAGAGAGAATCTCCTTACTCAGACCCACAGCTCATTAGGTACATTTTTTCCCTTCTGAGTTACTGCAGGCAACCTTTTGCTAATTGTTCTGTCACTCTATAGGGTAGATGGCCTTTTTTCCAGTCTCTTCTGGCAGTTTCCTTACTGTGTTTCTGGTCCAGGTAGTTCACTAACAGTTTCTTCATCACCTTTCCCGCCTCTATCCTCCACCGTGTCCTAGAGCCAATGCCACTAATTTTAGGTTATTTATGGCAACACCTCACTTCTAGTACCAACTTCTGTATCAGTTGTTTATTGCTGCATAACAAAGCTCCCCAAAATGCAGTGGCTTTAAATGATAACCACCTATTTCCTCACAAGTCTTTGGGCCAGCAATTTAGGCTGGGCTCGGCTGGGCAGTTTTCTGTCAGCCTCACCTGGGGTCACTCACGTAACTGTGTCAGCTGGTGGGTAGGCTGGGCCCGGCCCATCATGTGGCCTCATTCACATGCCTGGGGTTGGTGTTGGCTAGCCCCTGGGCCTCTCTCTCTCCACATGGTCTCTCATCCTCCACGGGGCTAGTCGGGGCTTCTTCCCAGGGGCGGCATTGTCATAGGAGGGCAGGAGAGGGAACTCCTGAGCATCTCCAGGCCTAGGCCCAGAAGTCAGACAGTGTCATTTCTACTACATTCTGTTGGTCAGAACAAGTCACGAGGCTGGCCCAGATTCAAGGGGCAGGGACGTACACTTCATGGCTCAATGGGAGGTTGGCAAAGTTCTGTTACAAAGGGGAGTAACTTTTGCAAACCATCGACCACCACCACAGTCTTGAACATAATGTTCCCAGCCCATCTGTCCCCTCCCGATTCTACACGTCACGTAAAATATTCTTTCTCCTCATATTTATTAACCTGTACGCCATTATCTGAGCTTCTTCCACCTTACCTCCTTATTCAATTCCCCCACTGGCTGCCTAGCTTAAAAGTATCCAGGCATCAACTTAAAGCCAAAACCCCTCCGTGTCTCCTCCCTTTCCACACCTTTCTCATGAAAAGCCAATAAAAAAGGTGAGGCCTTGTTGTAGTAAATTCTCTCAGGTGCTCCTGCATTATTTTTCCTAAGAGTCCACACACACAAGTCACTGTTTAACTTCTCGGGTATTATATTTTACTGTCTTGATGTCTTAGTCATTTTCAGCATCCTGGGAATAAAGTTGGAAGTAGGTAAGAATTATCCGTGACACACTGCCGAGTCTGAGGCTTAGTTAGAAATAAAACCAGCTATCCCTGACTCCCCACTGCCTCTCCTACTCGGGTTAGAATGTGAATACAATGTATTCAGATGTTGCTTCCACATTGCATGGATATTCTGACAATCACAAAATTGCTCAGTCGACCAATTGTTAGTGAAGCTGGTTTACATCGTGAAGCTATTTTCTGAAGGCTTCAAAATAAATTAGTCACGATGATTAAAATGATTTATAAGAAAATCCTCTTTCATAAGGATGAAATGATTTCAGACCTTTAGAAATCAACTGGGAAGTTTGGGGCATTATAAGGGAATAACGGAATAATGAAAACGTCCCATTTGACTATACATTATGCTATTTTGCAATTTTCCTCTAAATAACCTCTAGGTTATTTATGGCAGCACCTCACTTCTAGTACCAACTTCTGTATCAGTTGTTTATTGCTGCATAACAAAACTCCCCAGAATGCACTGGCTTTAAATGATAACCACCTATTTGCTCACAACTCTAAAAAGAAAAAAGGAGAAAAGAAACCCCTAAACATTTTCTACCCAAAAAAAGCCTCAATAACGATGCTGAGTTTTTCTGTGCCCCCTGACTGTCCTTGCTCCACATTCCCAGCTGCTTTTTGTGATCCAAATGACTGTTTACTTTCAAAAGAAACATGCAAAAGGAAACACTGAAGGGCACCTCTTCTCATCACTGACCTTCAAAACGTTTTCGCTCATTCTGTTCAACTTCTCTTTATTAAGAACCGACTAGGCAGCCACACCCTGTAAGGGGCCGTGGAGAAGGCAACAGGCGTGAGAACAACTAGGACGTTGTCCTTGTGTGTCACCGGGACACGCTCTCTCACAATGCCACACAACTCCACAAATCAAGCAGCTTGCTTGCCTGCAGGCGGGAGTTAGCATCTGCCTTTTCCCAGGCAACTGTACTGTGTGTCTGGGCATGCCGGTGTGATGGTGAAACCCTGGACTCAGGAGCCTGACTGCCTGGATTTGAACCTGTGATCATGACTTACTAGCTGTGTTACTTTGGTCAAGTTGCCTAACCTCTCTGTGTCTCAGTTTCTTCATCTGTGAAATGGGAATAATAATAATCATAATACCCCCCCTCTTTGGGTTATTGTAAAGATTGAATGATTAGAAGTGTGCTTGTTGGCACTCAGCAATGTTATACATATTCAATAAATTAAGAAAAAGAAGAGGGTTTTTTTGTTTTTGTTTTTATTTTTTAAGAGAGAAGCACAGGAGGGACAGAGGGAAAGGGAGAGAGAGAATCTCAAGCAGACTACCTGTTGAGTGTGGAGTCCCACACAGGGCTCGATCTCTCGACCCTGAGATCATGACCTGAGCCGAAATCAAGAGTCTGATGCTTTAACCCACTGAGGCACCCAGGTGCCCCAAAAGAGACATTTTTTAAAGCCTCTTTGATGGATCTGTGCATACAAAGGGAACATTAATACATTAAAATATCCAATCAATGTGAAGGTGTGTTGTGAAGAGGGGCTTTGTTTCCTAGCCAGTGTCCTTGTTGAGAGAAACTGTTTTCTGGAGTGTAAGACGAGCCTGGGCACCACTGCGACATGCTCTCTCGCAGCTCCACACAACTGCAAAGCAGGCAGCTTGCTTCCCTGCAGGCGGGACTTAGCGTCTCCCTTTTCCCAGACAGCTGTACTGTGTGTCCAGGGACGCACGGTGTGGGGGTGAAAGCCTGGACTCAGGAGCCTGTAAAATATAGAATATGTATGTATATAGTAGGTAAAATATTTTAGGGCCCTCTTTAAAGGAAAGAGCCCATGTTATTTCTTTTTCTCAGGCATTTCCACTCGCCCATGTCAATTTTCCCGTGGGAGACAGTATCATTTAGTATTTAAGGGCATGGGCTTAGGACTGAGATCCACTCTGTGACCTTTGAGCAGGTCTCAGTTTCCTCATCTGTGAAATGGGTGTGGGGTTTAATGTGAGGGTTAGAAGAGACAAACAAGTAAAGTACTTAACACTTGGCTCTAATAAAATTTATTATTATTATTGGAAATGTTTCCCCTAATCCCAGATCATGTTATTCAGACTGAAGCTCTGTGAAAGCAGGGACTTTATCTCGCTCCTCTTTTAAGCCTCTAAGAAGGTCATTTATGATAATTAGCAAGTGATAGCTGTTGATAATATAATGATGATTGATGCTAGAAATTCTGGAATTTTTTGGAGGACCAAAGAAAGAACAAGAAGAATCCTGGCCAGGGCGCCTGGGTGGCTCAGTTGGTTAAGCGACTGCCTTCGGCTCAGGTCATGATCCTGGAGTCCTGGAATCGAGTCCCGCATCGGGCTCCCGGCTTGGCGGGGAGCCTGCTTCTCCCTCTGACCCTATCCCCTCTCATGCTGTTTCTCTCTTTCTCTCTCTCTCTCTCTCAAATAAATAAATAAAATCTTTAGGAAAAAAAAAAAAAAGAAGAAGAATCCTGGCCAGGAATTCCAGAAGATCCATTCTGAGGCCAAAGGGAAAATAGAAGTGTGGAAGAAGTCTGTGCTTTTCATATCCAAAAAATTCTTTGGTTAGGAGCCCCATTCTTGATCAAAAGGAGCTATTAATACCTGGTTTATGTTACTGTTGAAATATCAGCTGTGTGTTATTATATTTAAACTTAGTTTTTTCCAGGGGCGCCTGGGTGGCTCTGTTGGTTAAACATCTGCCTTCGGCTCAGGTCATGATCCAAGGGTCCTGGGATTGAGCCCTGCATCGGGCGCCCCGCTCAGCAGGGAGTCTGCTTCTCCCTGTCCCCCTTACCGCACTCGTGCTCTCTCTCTCAAATAAATAAAACCTTAAAAAAAAACCCAACAACTTAGTTTTTTCCAGATCCCATTTTCTAGCTTTACATGAATGATAATTAATGTTAATAAGCGAACTGTCTCACACACACACAAAGTCCCGTTCTTGGCCTTGCCACTGAGTGGCTGGGAAAATCATCTGGTTTTTCTAGGTCCTGGTTTCCTCATTTAAAAACTGCAAGGGTATCCTGAAGGTCTTCTTTACCTCTGAGATGCTTGAGGAAGGTCCCAGATGGAACTGGTTCCAGCCAGGTCATCCACCACTTAATACTGGAAAGGAAACCAAACAGCCAAAATGAGGAATTTCCTTTCAACAAATATCTTGTAATTATGCTGATTTTTAAGCCACATAATCAGTCTAAAAGCAAATCCCATCTCCATGGAATTTATAAAAGGATTAGGAAATGGAGAAAATGGGGGCATGTTAGCAAGCCCATTTGATTCAATTTAAGCCCGTTTCCCCTTCGTCCTTTACTAGTTTTTAAACCGAATAAGGTGGAGAGCACAGACAAGTCACTGGCTTCCACGCCTGCATTTAATTTTCTCTCTTCTGGGCGGGGCAGTATCTGATCGGCTTTTAGGGTGCTCATCCCCTCAGTTCTGATGCTGAAGGAACAAGAATAGAGTATCTCTTTTTTGGGAGCGGCCTGTGTTGATACCTGAACAAGAAAAACCTAGGTTAGGAAAAGCCACAAGGACTCTTCCAGCCTCCATCTGGAAAAAGGATGGACGCCTCTTGGGCTCTCAGTTGTGCTGCGGGCTTGGAATCTAAAGCAGTCTTCTACTTTGCTCTCGTTTTATTTTTGTAGGTAACTGCATATTGTGAATAATCAGGCTGTCGAATGAAATCCTACTCCACCTGATCTGCGCTGAGACGAGTTCGGACGCCTTTTTGTCATTGTGGATGGTATAGATTAGCTGTCAATTTGTCCAATGTCAGCCACATCCAAACCTCTTTCCTGAGATTTGGCCAAACTCTGGGTCACATTGTCCCGTACAAAAATAAAGCAGCGAAAAGAAACGATGTCCAGGTTTTTGTCTTTGGCTTTTGGCTTTAACTTTGGAGCTAGGACACGAATTGATTTTAAGATGGCACAGACATTTGTGTAGTTCTTGGAGGGGATTAAGCAGCCTCGTGTGCACGAAATAAATATTTCCCTGGAACGGTTTTCCGAGCAGGTCCTGTTCGCAAACTTCTTTTTTTCCAGATAACTTATTTGTAAATGCTTTAAAATGTTCAAACTGCAATTTTTTTTTATTGAAGTATAGTTGACATGCAATGTTACATTAATTTCAAGTGTACACCGTAGTGATTCAACGACTCTCTACCTTACACTATATTCACTGCAAGTGCAGCTGCCATCTATCACCATACAACGCTATCATAATAGCATTGACTATATTCCTTATACTGCACCTTTCATCGGCATGATGTATTCATTCCGTAACTGGAAGCCTGTACCTCCCCCACTTCACCCATTTTGCCTGTCCCCCACCCCCCCGCCCCCTTCCCTCTGGCAACCATCAGTTTGTTCTCTGTATTTATGAGCCTGTTTCTGCTTTCTATTTTGTCAAACCACAATTTTAATTCTCTCAGTAAATTTTGGTGTCGTCATCACGATTTTAAAATGAGCAAGTTGTGATTTGTACTTTCAGTAGTTTCCCCAAGATTTGGGGCTGCTCACCGGTCCACTATGGACACCAGATCTCAATCCCTGTTCATGGGCGACACGGAGGTGTTCTGGCTCCACATGTCAACTCCGGATCAGCTCCTGAGCCTCAGAACTTCAACTCCACTCTCTTCTGTGAATCTACTGATGCCCTCGTCAGAGTGCTTACTTTATAATATTTTAATTGCCTGCTGGCTTGCCAGCTTCACTCTGTGAATTAAGGGTAGGAAATGTTTCCATCCTTGTTTTTTTTAATGCCCAGAATAAGTGTCTAACACATACGGGAACTTGATAAATGTCTGTCAAGAAACAAACAAATAAATTCATCTTACTAGGCGGATTCTAAAACCTATAAAATATTTTACAGTTTTTGCATTTAAATATTTTAGTGTAAATTAGAATTTTGACGACTCCTGACAAGGAGTATTAAGAGGTTTTGTGTATGAAACCATTCATTTTTCCTTAGACAAATGTTGTCCAGTCACTCTGATCTAAGCCTTGGAATCTTATCAATCAACAAATATTTGAGTATCTACTATGTACAAGACACTGTGCTAGGCGCTGTAGGGGATCAAAGAAATCTAAGAGGCAAACCCTTCTCTCAAGGAATTTATAACTTTGTGGAAGGCTTGGCTTTTCTTTGTCCACTCAAAGGTATTTCAGTGGAGTTTATCATACAAATAATAGTTGGAGGGTTGGGAAGACCCAGAGTGAATGTGAAGACCTTTTTCAGAAAGCCATCCCATTGTCCATTTAGGGTCTTATATTTCAAGGCCCTCGGCTTTGGTTGGTGAGGGAGATGAGCATATCCTTTAGAAGTTAATTCTCCAGATAAATAAGAGGGTCACTGCAGAAGCCTACGTGTTACAAAATGCAGGAGGTGGGGAAGTGTGGGGAATAGCAACCCTTTCATCTTCAAGGCGAGAAAAAATATTGCATGGGTCCAGGACAAGCAAGCCATAAATTTCAGGCTTGAGCCCCAGCAGAGCTGCCTCCTCACTGTGGCCCAAACCCAGGCTGTGAGGACTGAGTCACTCTCAAGGCACGAGACAAAGAGGAAGAGCTCTTCTCGACAGCCAGGGGCAGCCAAGTTCCCAGGGACTGATCCTGTCTCTCTCTTCCATCCAGCTTTCTCGAGGGTTCCAGCATCAGAAAGTGACAAAGAAGTAAAAACAAAACAAAACAAAACAAAACAGAGGTGATAGCCAAGGACATCTCACACACTAGGAGGAAAGGGTCCTCTTGGAAGCCAGAACTTGTAAAATTCTCAGAGCCAGACAGAGAAAAGGAGCAGATTTTTCTGGGGTTCTGTTGTTTATACTTGAGTGTTTGGTCTTAGAAGACCCAAATGGGCCTGTAAAGGCCTTGCCATTAGAGATTACAAAGAGAACTACTTTGGTGTAGCCAGACACATCTGTTTCTCTTTATTTTCTTTCCAATGTCTTAACTTTTCTATTCTGACAGTATTGGAAGCTGTCGATACGGTTTTGTGTCTCAGAACTTACATGTATTTTAGACAACGAAGTCCAACATCTATTAAATACTTACTACTGCCCAGCCCTGTTGTAAATGCGACAGCCCTATATGGTGGGTACTATTATTATTGTCATCCCCATTTTCCAGGTGAGAAAAATGAGACACAGAGAAACTGAATATAGCTGGTAAGTGGTGAAATTGGAATTTGAATCTGTCATGTGTCTCCACAATCTGCCCACATGACCACTGAGTTAGAGTGACTTTTAATAGCATAGAGGATAGGTTCATATACATAAGAAAGGAAAAATCCAACCAAATAGTAGAAAATTCTTTCTGAAGGTGTCCTTGGAGACTCAGATTCTTTTTTTTTTTTTAAGATTTTATTTATTTATTTGACAGAAAGAGACACAGCGAGAGAGGGAACACAAGCAGGGGGAGTGGGAGAGGGAGAAGCAGGCTTCCCGCGGAGCAGGGAGCCCGATGCGGGGCTCCATCCCAGGACCCTGAGATCATGACCCGAGCCGAAGGCAGATGCTTAATGACTGAGCCACCCGGGCGCCCCGGAGACTCAGATTCTGAGGGCACAGAGGCAAAAGGGATCAGCAAACCACTTCTTACCCTGCCTGTCACAGTCCAAGTCAGAGGATAGCGGGTAGCCACACATCCCCAGATGCAGCCTGTCGGACATGTTCATGGAAAAATGGAGCCTGCCTCAAATAGAACTGAAAGAGCACTGGGGTATGTGTGTGGGGGGAGCAGAAACAAGTATCAAACACTAGGGAACAAGATAAGTCAACGTGAGTGGATAAAAACTATGGAATTCTGTTCAGCATTTGGAAACAAAGAATTTGATGTAGATGTACCAGCATGCATTTTATTAAGTGTAGTGTTGGTTGAAACAGTAAGAAATAGAACAAGAACTCTAGTCACTAACATTAAGGTAGATTAAAAATATATACACAAGCACAAAGTATTTTACAAAGATATATACATATGCTTGGAAGCCTAAGAAGGGGGAGAAATTGGGACTGAGAATCTGGAAAAAAAAAAAGAAAAAGAGAAAAACAAAGTCTGGAAGTGATATGGTCCATACTGGAGATGTGGATGGCAGGTTGTTAAATTTCATGTCATGTCATGTCATTCATTCATCCATCCATTCATTCATTCATTCACCTAACAAACACAGTGTTCATGGCCAAGGGGGTAAGAGGCAGGTGGTAGAGGGGAAGATGCAAAGGCTCTGGGAGCATGTAGATGGAGTTCCAATCCTGGTTCCATGTGTATTTGCTGGGTGGCCTTGGGTGACCTCCCAAAGATTAAATTTCTTAGGCTGCAACATGGAAATAGCATCTAATTCATAGGGTTGATGTGAATAATGTATGCAAAGCTCCTTGCATGCAGTACTTGACCCAGAGTATATGCAGCAAGCCCACAGTAAACAGTTAAGAAACTCAGCTATACTGGTGATCAAAACAAAGACCACCCACCCTGTGGTCTGGTGGAAAATATGATCTTAAATAAGTATACAGGAAGATTTAATGATCGAAATTGGTGCTATAAAGGAAAAGGTATAGGGTGCTATGAGAGAATTTAAAAAGTTTGGAACTTATTCTGGGGGCTTATTGTAAGGACTTTATTTATTTAAGATTTTATTTATTTATTTGACAGAGAGGGAACACAAGCAGGGGGAGTGGGAGAGGGAGAAGCAGGCTCCCCGCTGAGCAAGGAGCCCGATGCGGGGCTCGATCCCAGGACTCTGGGATCACGACCGGAGCCTAAGGCAGACGCTTAACCGACTGAGCCACGCAGGCGCCGCTTGTTAGGACTTTAGGGATGTTTAAGATGTTGACTCCTTTAAGATCCAAGCTGAGGAGACCAACCATGAACAGGCGCACAACGGTGTTCGACGGTACCTTCGGTACCAGCAGGAGGGATGATGCCAGGTGGCGCACGTGTCCTGAGAGCCAGCCGGCACAGTGTTCAGAGCGGGGCAGAGGTCTCCGAGAGCTGATGGAGCTGGGGTAGCCTGTGGGCTGGTAACAGGGGTGGAGGGCTGGAGGGAAGTGCAGGCTCAGTAAGCGCTGGAGGTGAGAACCCTGGAGGCAGGGTCCGCCTAGGGACTGGGAGTAGACCCCATGGCCCGAGAAAGCAGTCCTGTTGAGCCCATGCCCCCTTTTGATAAACAAAAGAATCCCGTGCCCTTCCCCCACCCCCCACACCTAGAGATATTGATCTACTTTAAATTGGGCTGGCCCCTGGTTATCTTCTGTGGATTTCTATTGGCCAAGATTTTATTGAGCTTTTCTTTCTGTAATTCATATTGGAACAGCAATAGGCATCTCTTCTCATTTTCCACATATAAAATGTATCATGCTAACCATGCTTTTTAAGCTATACCTCCTCCTCCCCCTGATTTTCCCTTAGACCACTGATGGTAAAATAAGTAGTGTGGGTGGGGGGAGAGATAAGCTCCTCTGGAAAGTAGGTTAGGGCCAGATAAGAGGGCCTTAAATGTTGCTAATGTCTCTGCTACCCCCACCCGAGGCACAAATTCTTCTTACAAGAAGAGGGCCAAGGGGGGCCTTTTGGGGGCCCACAGGAGTGAAGTGAGCTCACTTCCGTGGGACTCCCCCCTCCCCCCAGCCAGTACTTGGCCCTAGATGAATGAGGAGAGAGGAAGCCTAATATATAAAAGAACTCGCTTTTGTCAACCTCAAGGCTGGGGAGTTGAGAGGTCAGTTTTCCACAAGATCTGTCTCTGAGCCCACTAGCTTTTCTTATCCCAGAAAATCAGAAGAAAAGAATTCCCAGTCTGCAAGCTCCAAAAACCTCACTCCCTTAAGAGGAACTCACTTGCTGTCTTTAGTTCTAACTTAGAATCTCTAGGTAGTACTGGGTGGGGGCAGGCAGGGAAAGTTCTTAAATTCATTTTAATATTACAAATGGCCAAAAAATTAATGTTTCGACCCTGGACGAGACACACAGGCTAAAGAAACTTAGGTTTTTTGCTTTGGGCTAGAATCTCATCTACCCAAGGTAGTAACACAGGTCATCTACGCTGATCGCAAAGATGTCAGTTATTTATTTATTTATTTTAATTTTTTTAGTTTCAGATGTAGTGTTCAATGAAAGATGTGTCATTTAATAAATGCAGCTTGTATGGTAGACAGGATCTTCAGTGCATGGAATCTATGGAATTCTAATAATGATAAGAGGTAGTGGTTGAGCAAAGTTTGGGGTCCTCTGTTCTAAGAGTTTTGTTGAATAATTGAGGGGAGAATCCATTTCTGCTAAGTAAGAGAGAATAAGGGAATGGGAGAGGGGGAAAGCCTTGCAGAATCATCTTCGACCCAGGGAAGGGTCATGGTCCAGACCATGGAATCTGAAAGAAAGGAAGGTGGGGCACAGGTGTTCTGCCACTCATTTCTGATTTGTCTTTGAGTGAGTCGCCAGTTGTAAGCAACCTTAGGAAGATATTCTGAGTCTCCATCAGGCTCCTATCCAAATTTGGCATTAGCTGGTACCTACCTCTTGTTCCATGAGCAGGACTGTGTTTACAAGGACAAGCTAAGCAGCCTGAAACCTACTTCCCTATTCCTGCCCCCACCGGACTCCCAGCCCAGGGAACCACATTGAAGATAGCTCTGTGCGGGAGATGGTATTCAATCCTTTCAGTTTTGATGATAGGAAAGATTTTCTTTATCCACCCATTTTCTCATTCATTCATTCATTCATACATGCAACAAATAATATTTGTGCAAAGTACTGTTGGGCCATGCGGACCTCTACCTTTGAGCCCAAGGTCCATGAAGTTGATGATGCCCTAAACATTGTGATATCAGCTCAATGATAGTAATGTGGCTGCTGGTTCTGACATAGCTATTAAAGCTTCAGTGACGAACTGGGCAGTGCTTGGCCCGGTGGTTGGAAGACTCCTATGCCCAACTGGCTGGGAGAGGGGCCGGCTGGAGTGGGAGGCAGCTGTGGTGTCAGGAGGAAGTGAGTCGTCTGTAACCAGGACTAGATTCGAAGAAGTGGTCTGAGCAGCATCAGCCTGAGACACCGCTCTCTCCCAGGGGTGCACACCCCTACAGCTTCTGCTTACATACTTGGATAAGGGCTTCCTCTCAACCTCTTTCAGGAAGTGGGTCAAGAATGGATTGAGAGTGGGTCCTGAGTGCAAGATTCTCACACACAATGCTTTTCTGAGCTGTGGGTGTCTTAGCAGGTGGTACTCAGGAGACCAGAGATCCATGTGCCCTTCAACTTCTAGCCTTTGTCCCCTAAAACTCTCAAGTTTGGGTAACTGAGCTCCTGGCAGGTGTTGGCTGCCAACAGAGCTGTTGCCTGCATTGTTGGGAGGGTCGGAGGCAAGCTTCCTGGTATCAGCTAACCCCAGTGCTCTCTAAAAGGCAGTGAGTGAACATCGGTGCACTTGACTGAGCACAAGCTCTACATTCTCCAGATGTAGCCAATGGGACTGCCAACCAGAGGCTGAGAGAAATGGGCTACTCTTAGGTGAGAAGGAAGGAAAACAGGGGCCCCATTGAGGACCTACCAAGGTAGCTCCCACTTTGGCATCTAGAATGGTCAATTTTAGCTGATTGTGTTCATTTTGCAACCGGGTTATGCGATTCCCAAGCATTACCTCTTATCTCTAAACAGAGGTGTGGAAACAGAACCGGCTTGGCACAGACCAGCTGCCTAAAGGAACGTCTTTGTGTAAGGCTCAAGGCTTGTAGGGTGGAAAAAGACACAGGATGCCGGCCCCTATGCCCCTGCCTCAACTCATCTATTTTGGGTTCCCTTCATTCAAAGGAGACCAGACACAGGTCCATTGCATTAAAAAAAGCGGTCCCTGTAGAGAGAATTAATACTTGTGCCATGATGTGGGGCTTTGGCCTCTGCCTGGGGTTAACCTACAGCCCCAAATGAACTGCTCAAATAGGTTGTGGACATTTCCCAAATGCGTAGTGAGGCTTACGCACAAATATGCAGCCGGCACTGTTCACTGCCTCTTGGGAGTGAGAAGCAAGATGGCGTCACGCCAGCAGCCTCACAAAGCAGCGTTGTTAGCGCTCCTTTAGATGCTCCTGTGTGGCTTCATCGGAGCAGAGGAGGCTCTGTTTACGCCACTGACTCCTATTGATTCTCCTGGGGGAGGGGAACTACAATGCCGGTCTCTGTTAGTCTCTGGAGTGTGTTGGGAGTGTTTGGTCAAGGCTTGCGGGTGTCCTGTGATCCTCCTGGTTGATGTGATACTGAATTATACCATTGGAGGGTGAGCTCGTTGCTGGGCCTCTGAAAACAGGTTTTGGACCAGGTTTGGGGCAGAGGGAAAACTTCAGGCATTGGATCTATTGAGAGGCCCATTGTCTCTTTGCAGTGAGTTGAGGGTAATGTTTCTCAGAGTTGAGTCTCTGGCAAATTGGGGGCTCCAAGAGCTTCTCCAACATATACATGACAGTGAAATTTGAGAGACTGAAACACATCTTTCTCCAGTCGCTTTAATCGCTTTAATCGTAGCAACGGTCTCTTTTGTTGAAAAACTTCAGCAATTGTTTGGCTGTTGTTTTATTTTCCCCCTTCAGAAAAGCTGTGGGCACTTCAGGCCCTTTGTTCTGCTTAAAGGGATTTCATACTGAGTAAAGGGAAGCCATCAGCTAGATCAGGAGGTAGGGCCCCAGGTCAGAGAGGACCCAAGGCCAGCCCCACCTGCAGAGCCTGAGTAGCCAAGTCAGTCTTGAATCTCCTCCCACTTTCTTCCAGGGACTGGCCTCCCCTCTGGGCTCTGCCTAAGATGTACTCCCTGTCACATTCTTACACGCCTTTCTTTCAGCAGAGCTCGGATCTACTGCAGCTTCTTGCTGGTCGGGCTTCATCAAGGGCAATGCACTGCATTAGTAAAATCAGGATATTCCCTGTGACCTAAAACAGACCCTTTCAGGAAAGTATCCTTTGAATCTTGACCCCTGGCCCCCAACCTCCCAGTTGAACATGGCATAAAATCCACACCATTCTTCTGCCTTGAAAGTTCTCTAGTTTGGCTGAAGGGTCCCTTATTGGGTCCCTATGTTCAGAATCCTGTGACATGTGGGCCTCTCTTCAGTCCATTTTCCACCCTGTGGGCAGAGTGAATTTCCTAAAATCTGCACGTCATTCCCCAGTTTTAAAGGTTTTAATAGCTTCCTGTAGTTTTTGAGAAAAGGTAGAAATTCTTATATGGCATTCAGAGGGCTTAAGGATCTGGCATCTTCCTCCTCTCTCTTTCCTCATCCCCAACCCCATCACAAACCAAATTTCTTCAGGCTGCTTCTGCTCCACGGCTCTGGCTGTCTTAGGCTCTCCTGCAACCCCTTTATGACTTTTCTACTGTGACCAGACCTGCCCTTCCTTCCAGACTGTGAACAAATGAAGACAGACATGGCATCATCTGTCTTTCTATCCCCAGCACCTTACAGAGGTGGCAAATACAGGTGCCCAGTAATTGTTTGCTCAGTCATTTTAAACAGGGATCTTCCCCGTATGGGAAGTGTTCTCGACAACAATTAAGAAAGTGTTCTTGACAACACTGGACTATTTTGGGTCGGTCTGCTGTTTTCCTGAAGAGGCTGTGCTTGGTCACAATTGCTCCACAATCATGGAGAGGAAGGAGAACTCCAGACCTGGAAAGGAAAGCAAAGCATTTTCAGGGGGGCACTCCTGGAGTAACTAACGGCTTTTAAAAAGGAATTTGACCAAAAAATTCCACTTCCAGGATTCTAAGAGCTCATGGGAATGCCATTTTTGAGAATAAAATATTGGAGCTGAAGACCCAAGGAAATTTATATCACAGAAAATGATGTGACTGTTACTAAGAAGGGAGTCGATTTGTATTTCCAACATGGTGGGATGTCCATGGTATTGGGTAAGAAGTGAGTTGGTGAAAAATTTGAACAGTGTCATCCTCAAATATCTGAGGATAATGTTTCGTGTATAGAAAATGGTCTGGAAGGACACACATCAAACGCAACCTATGTCCCTTCCTGGAAATGCGACACAGAAAAGAGCAGGGGGAATTGGTCAATTTTACATGATATTTCTTGGAGTGGCTTGAGTGCTGAATTACCTGGGTCCAATGGGGGTGGTGTAGGATTAGAATACATGACTTTAAGGCTCTGGAATTATTCGCACCGGCACGACTGATTTTTCTCAGCCTCCTGCCTGCTTTTTGTCTGTCAGAGGTTACTGTCCTGCCTTCATGGCATTTAAATTGGGCTTCTGGAAGATGGCAGCGGAGAAGGTGGTGGTGAAGGAGATTCTTTTGGTCAGGGGACTTCCCTGAAGTGACCCATGAGGGGCCAAGGTGGGTCAGGACCTACACAGCTCATGTCTGAGGTGTGGAAGACCTTGTGGCAGCACCTCGTTCTGGTCAGTTCTGGTGTCAGAGAGCAAGTCTGGGTTCAGGCTCCTGGGCACGGGGTGTGCTGGGGAGGAGCAATATAAATACTAATAACTATCATTTATTAATTCCCACTTATTAATACTGAGCACTTATTATGTCAGCCCTGGGCCAAATGTTTTATAAACATCTGGATTAATTTTTCTTCATATAACTGATTGGGTTTTTTTTCCTTTCCTTTTACCTGACATGAACATAAAGCTCCTAGATAATACGTGACAAAGCAGGATTTGAACCCAGGTCTGACTGAATCCAAACTCCGTGGCTGTTACCACTACACGGCCTAGGGGGGTAGACAGCGAGTGAACCCCAATCACACGGGCAGGCGGTGGGGGGCTCTGGGGAGGCGGCGACCCATCATGGCAAGAGCACAGACCTCGCAGGCACACACCCCTCGGTTAAGTCCCGACTCTAACTTGATCCCAGCGAGGGCAAGTGCCTCTCTGGGCCTCAGTGTTGTCATCTCTAAAGTGGGCCGACCATCCCCACTTGGCACATAGGGAAGAGAGCTATGGCAGTGTGGATTTGGACACCACTTCCGCCCCTAATCCTCATGAGCGTGTTTGTCACAGAGCGCCAGGGTCAGCCGCGCCCTTCCATAGGCTTTATCCCTTTTGACCCTCCCAAGGAGCCCTCAAGCTATCTGCCGACTCCCTATCGCCCTGCTTCAGGCAAGACTTGTTTACCCTCAGTCTCTGCTTCTTCACCTGCATTTACACCTCAGAGCGCTGGAATCTGGTCTGGACCCACCACTCCGCCTGGTCGGCTCTGGCCAAGGTCACCTACGTACAGTTCGCTGGGGGCAAAATCCGGCAGATACTTTTCTGTCTCTGCCTCGCCTGACCTCACAATGAACACGTTCCTTCAGCTTCCAGATCTCGCTCTCTCCTAGTTTTCTTCCTTCCCTCAAGTTGCTGCTTCACTAACTTGTTCCTTCCTGTTTACCGGACCAGGGGCGCCTGGCCGGCTCCGTCGGTGGAGCGTGTGACTCTCGATCTCAGGGTTGTGAGTTTGAGCCCTACATTGGGCATAGAGATTACTTAAAAATAAAGTAACAAACCCCCACAAAACTTCCCAAACCCACGGATTTCTCTTTGCCTGGCAGCCACGGTAATTTTCAAATCGGGTTGTGCCTTCCCCTGCTCCATCCAACTCACCTTGCGCTCTTAGGATGAAGACCACAGTCTTCACTCAACATGGCCAGGAGGTCTGGCCCTTCAGGCTCTTTGATCACCTTTCAGGCTTCACCGTGTGCCCGCTCAGCCCCATGCCCTGGGCTCTGCCTGCTGGGCCCCTGGGGGGGGAGGGGGGGGTCTTTCCCCTGGGCCCTTCGCACAGGTGCTTTCTTTCACTACCCGCTCCCCCCACGCCCTTCCACTTCATCGTCCCCCTCCTTACCTTTGCCAAACCAACTTCCAGTCTCAGTTTAAATATCACTTCCTCAGGAAGCCTCTTCTTGATACCCCACACCAGCTGGGGGCCCCTGCTTATATGTTTTTCTTGCCATGCTGCACCTCTCCTTCCCAATGTTTATTGTAATTGCAGTTTTTGTGTGATCATTTGTTTAATATTTTAAAATAATTCCCTCCCAAGAGGGAGGCTCACTGAGAGTAGGCCCCATGGGTCTTATTCACCCCTTGATGAAGCCAGCGCCTATAAGGGTCCGGTGAATGGATCTGTGCAGATGCTGCCCGTTCGCTCCTCCTGGCGGCTCCCCTCCCCCACTCCAGTCCCCATCCATCCTCCAAACCACAGAGTTAGGATTCGAAACACAAACCTTGACCCTGTCATTTCCCTACTTAGAAATCTTTGCTGACCTCCAACTGCCCGAGATCTTCACTCTGTTTTTCTCTCTCTAGTCCCATTTTTTAAAAACAAGCTCTGCCGTGGAATTTAACTGAATTGCTTCTAGTTTCTGTAATTGGTCATCCCCTGTCCTCTGTCAGGTTCCATATGCCTTAGTTCCTACTGTCTCCTCTGCCTAGAATAGAATGAACACACGCTCACCCCCAGTCTTTTTCTGGCTACTTGGTCTCCCTTGCCTACCTGTCCCCCATGTGCCCCAGTAAAATCCAGTGCTACCCCAGGGTCGGCCCACCTGTCTGTCTCCTCCACCAGGCAGCAAGCTCCTGGAGCGCAGGACCAAGACTTGCTGAGTACGGTGCCCTCAAGCTCCTGAAACACAGAACCTGCATCCAGAGCAGGTGTTCCGTATATTTGGTGAACGAAGACTTACCTGATTTGTGTAGTCTGTGGCTCATAAATGAAGCCTGCTACCCTTCGAATGGGTGGTCCTGCCCTGCTAATGTCAGACCAAGGTATTGGTTCCTCTAGAATATGGAGGCACAGTCGCTCCAAGGAGAGATCTGTGATGCATTATCTGGTGGTGGAGGGGGGAGTGCGAGAGGAAAGAGCACTTTTGGGGGTACTCATGTCTCTAGTGTTCCTGTAATGCATGCTATTCCTCCTTTTGCTAAGACAAAATGAAATATTTTTCTGCATTCCCCATCTGCTCTCTTTACTCTTTATGAGGGCTGATTGGAAGGATCTGTTAGGGCAAGGGATGGAATATGCTGTACAACTTAGGCTTCTCTCTAGGTTTGTGATGTACACAACCGCTTCTCCTTTTGTTTTCTGTCCTAGACAACAGGAAAGTGGTCTGTCCAAGGAGAAGATCGCTTCAGTACTTGGGGTTAGCACAGCCACCTGGGTGTCCCAACTCTGCAGGTTCTGCCCCACCCAGCTCGCCTCCTGTGCTCAACTTCTCCAAACAGTGCAACTCTCTTTTCCCCAAAAGTCCCCCAGCATGCTCTTCCTGCTCTACGGAAGAAGTTCTCAACCCAGGCTGTGCACTAGAATCATCAGGCTTTTAAGAAACACAGATGCCCAGCACCTTCCTATCTACATCCTTTGAATCAGAATTTCTGGGATGGGCTCGGGCATGAGTAATTTCGAAAGCTTCCCAGGTGATTCCAGTGTGCAGGCAGTGTTGAGAACCACCCCCCTAGACCTTTGCTGGTCTTCCTGATGGAGGGTCCTCTGTGCCCCGGCCAGACTCCTGCCTACGAGATGCTGCTTATCCCTAAGACAGCAGATGCAGATGGTCCTCTCATGTGACCTGGAGGACACTCTGGACCACTCTCATGATAGCTCATTATGATTATTTGTGATAATGAGGACCCTCGGTAGCATAGGTCAGAATACCCAGAGCATTGTAGGTTTTTAAATAACTATTATTTAGATTGAATTCAGTGGAAACTTCAGCTGCTTTTGAATTCCCGTGGATTATCAGGGAATTTGATCCTCCCTTCCTCATCCACTCTGGGCAAAGAGGCTGCACATTTTTCTATTTTGCTCTGATAATTCACCCTTCCTGATGTGGGTCACGTTGACTGCAGTAAGTCCAGTCAGGCTCAAACATCAATTTACAGCATTGTTTTGAGGGCCTTAGAATGCACTTGGAATGGGTCAGGACAACATATGTGAAGATACTACAGCAGTGAACTGAACACTGTTTTGCAAATAGATTGATCAATTGATGAATCTCATAGACTTTGTCCTAAAAAAAAAAAAAAGAGAGAGAGAAAGAAAGAAAGAAAAAGTCCCCCCGAGTCCCAATTGCTTTGGCATCTGAAGCTTCCTTTTTCAAACTCAAAACTGCCTATCATAACTGAAACCAGTTTCCATTACTCCTCTTTAAATATTCCACCCCAATAGATGACAAGCCACTCTGTTATGAATGTGCACGTTCTTTATTCCCAACTCTTTCCTCACACCCTTCCCTGACCTGGGATGGACTTCATGTTATCACAGGAAATCCTACCCACTCTTCAAAGTCTAAATCAAATGTGAGCCCCTGTGGGGGGGGGGGCAGCCAGGAACAATCCCTTTCTTTTCTGTGTTTCTAACATACTTATTTTCTTACTATTTAATCCCTCGTTCATTCTGTAAATATTTATTGAGCACTAAATATGTGCTGGGTTCATTTATCCATGGTCTCGTTCTATACTCCATTATAATTATTTTTGCTTTATCCTCTTGAGGGCAGTGGCTGAATTCTGTCCCTTTTCCCTCTCCCCTCCGCCCTCCCTTCTAAGAACATGGGGTCAGGTGTAATGATGTGGTTGTTTTCATACTAGACAATAGGAAAGTGGTCTGTCCAAGCAGAAGAATGTCTTCAATACTTGGGGTTAGCACCAAGGCCCATGAACACCTACGTGTCCCCAACTCTTCAATGATGTGGTTGATGGAATTGGGTCTTGTTAACAATATTCTTGATAATGAGAACCGGGCACAAATTTTCTTCTGGATAAAGGAATCTACTTGACCTATCAAGGCTCTGTAAGTCGTGACATCTGTGGAAGTGACTTTAGAATGCAGGAAATTTTCCCTTTAAGGCTCATCAGTTAGTGCCACCCTCCAAATTCTTCCAACTGTCTTTTTTTTCTTTTTAAAGATTATATGTATTTATTTGACAGAGAGAGACACAGCACGAGAGGGAACACAAGCAGAGGGAGTGGGAGAGGGAGAAGCAGGTTATAAGAAATGCCTTCTCCAGAGACACTTCCTTGGCAGTGAGGACCTGAATAGATTGGCCACTGAATAAGGGCGAAGACTTCACCGTTATCCTGCCTCCACTGTCTCCGTTCTCTTCGTGTGATTTGCACGTGGCTGTTCCCTGCCAAGGTCGGTGCTCCGGGTCGGCAGACGTTCCGAGCTAAATCCCCAGACTGTTCTCCCCAGGAGCCTGCGCACGGCTGGAGCGTAAGTACAAAGCTTCGCCAGTCTATTCCTGGGACGGTCGAAATTCACCCGAACGCTCTTGCCGAACACCTCCCTTGGATTTTCTCTGCTTGTCTTCCACTGCATCTTTTGCTAGCCATCGAAGGCTTTTCTGGCAAGGTGTTTTGCTTTCCCAGCGACCAAAGGGAGAGCTACTGTTTGGTTTCTTCACCAAACTGGGATTTTTTCTAATTCTTAGCAAAGACTCCCAAACACGCTTTTCTACAATGCTGGAAACAAATCCCTCGCTAACCCTCATTACAAATTTAGGATACAAAAAACTCGCAAGCCCCACATCCGTCCCAAGGTCTGTTCCAAGTTTATAAGGGCAGGTTCTGCCTTTCTGCCTCCCGACGCGGAGAGGGCTTTCCGCTCTCCTAGGCTTGTCAAGGACAAGGGAGCTAAAGACTGGGAGAGAGACGTAGCAAACTTATGACCAAAACTGAGAGAAATGAAAGATTACTGAGAGAAAGGCAGCTTCTGGGAGAAATGAAAGGCTGCCGGATGGAAGGGCAGCCTTCAGGTGACTTTGTGCAAGACCTAATTTCTGTGAGAAACAGTTTTTACAAAGTCAGGAGGAATTAGTGTGTTAGTACAAAGATTTTTTTTTCTTCCGTCTACAAATGATCCAGGAAAATGGATTTTTAAAATGTAAACATTCTCTTGTAGTATTTACAGCTTCTCTAATACGGGAGGACAAAGGTCTTATAGAGTTTAAAGTAAAAAAGCAGGAACAGAGAGATAACAATTCTTTTACAGTTTGATT
Source organism: Leptonychotes weddellii (assembly GCF_054177405.1). Classification (NCBI taxonomy): domain Eukaryota; kingdom Metazoa; phylum Chordata; class Mammalia; order Carnivora; family Phocidae; genus Leptonychotes; species Leptonychotes weddellii. Next base: position 44,720,705 of record NC_138381.1, on the reverse strand, counting down.
GTAATCTAAATATAACAAGAAAATCACTCTTTACATAAAGCACTGTGATGGAGAAATATCTGGGTGAGGAGATTATTGGGTCTTTTTTCCTTTTTCCTTACTTTTTCTTCCCTATAAGTTTTCTTTGTCTTTGAGAAAGGCCTTTAGTGATGAAGACAAATAGTGGTTGAATGAAAAGCCAGTGTTGGGCTTTGCTGATAGAGGGTTTGGGGAAATGATTTGTTAGGGCAGAGAGGCTAATAGATTAAGAGAGAGACCTCAGAGATCACCCAGTTCAATCCTTCATTTGATGCACAAGGGTACTGAGCCCAGCAGGTGCACAGCCTGAGGAAGCACAAAGCCTCCTTTCGGGAGATTTCAGGACTCACCTATGTCATGATATGGAAGAGGGACACTTACTATTTTTTATCAAACTGCTGGTCTAATGAACCCCTCATCGCCCCCAGGAAAGAAACCCTTCAATTACCTCCAAATGACCTCTATTCTTTTTGATAGCGAAGTCACTTGCTAATAGAAAGTTTGCTGTTTGGGGAAGTTCTTATTCTATGCCCCTCCCCACTCCCCCTGCCATCTAGTTCAACATTTGGTGAATTTGTGTTGTGCTGGGTTTCACTCTATTGCTGATCTTTCAGGGGGGTCTGTCTGTTTAGGTTTGGTTCCCTGCCCCCTAGATGCCCAAAGTCTCTCTCACCCCCACTGGAGAGCAGTGTGGATGGCGCTGGCTTTCTTGTGCTCAGGGCACATGTCTGTGGACTCACACGTGCAGTGTGACAGCTGACTTCTCCTGCCCCTTTGGCTCCGTCCACTGGTACCAGCCGTGGGCCTCAGCCTTTGTTAATGCTGTCTATAGTGGGGGTCCCAGTCTGTGAGAAGGGTGAGCCCCCGCAGGCCCAGGAACCCAGTGGTGAGTTTGGCCATGTTCTCCCTCCAGGGAGAGGGGCCCATCGCCACTCTCTCCTCCTTGCCTGGACTTCCTGGGGTCCTTTCATAGCTGCTCCCCAGTCTGCCTGCCCCCACAGAGCCCTTGGATGACACTGACTGGGTCTCATTTGTCTCTGCATCCCTGGCTTTAACCCCGGGCGGGAACTTAATAGATGTTCTGCAAGAAGTGATGCTACGTGGCATCCAAGTCTGTGAAAACCAAAAACCAAACACCAAACAAACACGCCTTTCATCTCAACTAATTATGAAGTAAGGAGCTGCTGAGCCCATTGTACAGGGGGGCCAGGGTAGCGTGAAATGCAGTCCTTGCTCCCCAAAGCCTTCTAGGGAACGAATATGACAAACAGAATTGAGTAGCTCAATCAAAATGTGCTCACCAGCGGCCCAGTGATGGGGACTAGACCCTCAACTTCAGCAGAGGGGCACTAGGAGAGAGTCAACGGCTTCGGCGTCATCTTTGACATTGTTATCGCCCTTGATACAGTCCAGCCGGCTTTTGGTAACGTGTAGGTGAAATGTCACGATTGGTCTAGCCATTCGCAGTCTTACCACCCATTCAGTCTCTGTGTATCTCCTGGAAGGTCTTCCTGCAGGAGGGAAAACGCCTCGAAGCTTTCAAATAACATCACTTGGCATCACATTCTTTTCCGAGGTCCTCGACTGGTTATGAAGACACTGACTTATCTCCCGCGTCCTTCTCCACAATCCTCAAGACATCGTCTGGGTGAGGGTTTATGTCCTCCTGGAGAAACTGCCCTTTACAAAAGATACATTGTGTGACACCAGCAGCCAAACTTGCAAAACGTGTACTGAGCCCCCAAATATATCATATTATGCCTAAGAAAATAAGCAAATTACATACAACGTGTTTGATAAAATGCACTCCCCTGCCTCTGCAAAATACTCCTGGGTGGAGAGCAAATTCTGCCCTTGTTTTGTCTGTTTTCAGGGAGGGAGACTCAGGCGGGGGACGCTTTATTTGCTCAGCATCCAACGCCAGCCCTTGCTCGTGACCGTCCAAAATGTGGCTGTGAATAGCAAGTATATCACAAGGGTTCTCAAATATTAAAGTGGGGTTGGAACAAAGAGCAGGCACCAGACTTCCTCTGTTAACGATTATCCAGCGTGTCACCTGGGTGCCAACATTCCCATAAACCCCAGCAGCTCTGTCTCACCTAGGGTAACTTAACGGCTTTGAAACTCTGCCCGGGGCCTAGTAGCATTCCATGAAACAACTTCATCACAGGGGAATGAACTTTATCTCTAAGACTGTAAGTGTGTTTGCTTTAAAGATGATTTGCCACACTCAACAATTCCCACATTTCCTAAATTAAACCTGATCCCTTGTTATAATTATATCTCTGACAATTTCATCTAGAGGCATAGATCCACTAGGGGAGGGTGAAGCTCTCTGGGTTGCCTTTTAAATGAGCCTGCAGGCTGGTCCCCAGTTTGGGGGAAGCAAAGAGAGGAAGGTCTCTCATCTGGGGAGGGCTGAAACCAGAACCAGCACCCAGTGAGAAAGACAGGTTGGAAGAATCTTCCTCCTGACCTCCGCCCCATCTTCCTCTTTCTAAATCCTAATTCCTTGTCTCTTTTTCTTTTAGAAATTGAGGCTCTCAAGGTTCATGATTTATGATAGAGAAAATTAGTTTCTCTTTTTCCTTTGCCAAGGCCAGTAGGAGGAGAAACCAGTCATGGCAATGACTCCATTTAACTCTTAGTGAAGCCAGTCCCCTCCCCGGTCAACCTCTGCTCTTGTTTTTTCTGTTCATTGAGCAGCAACTCCCCGCAGCTCCCAATCACACAGCCTGGTTTTGAGAAGGGAATGGCCTACATCCCTGGCTGAATTTTGGTCCTTTGGCTGCACTCGCTTCAAGGCTTTAACAATCCAGTTAAAGGATAAGGGCTAATTCATGAAAACCATTCGAGAACCAAGATAAGACGGCAGCGTTCCAAAGGAGAGTGGGTGGTACGTGGGTGCCGACAGGGTCTGCAAGGCCTTGTGGCAAGTGCTGATCCTTGAGCTGGGCCTTCAGGAGGAAGCAGGGTTTGGACAGGCACAGAACAGGTGTTCTAGATGAGGGAAATGCCATGCCATCGGTAGAAAGCAGCTACGTGCTTATTTTATAGATGGAGATTTCGGGTGCCATTTTGTAGAAACATGTGGCAGAGTTAGGCGGCTTTCAATGCAGACCTCCAGCACTATGTTTCTGGAATCGGACAGCGGGTTTTGGGTAGAAGCTGGATTAGAGGACTGTGGAAGCGCTTTTCCAGGTCTGAAACACAGGTCCTTCCCAGATACACAGATGTGGGTGGGTGCTGCCGACCTGGGGTCGCTTACTGTTTACCGAGACCACTTAACTGCAGGTGACAGCAAGGACTGCAAGGTCAGACATAGCTAGGAAGAAATTCCGACTCTACTCTTACAAGCTTGAGCTATTTGGGGTACAGGACTTAAACTCTTTACAAAACGGGAATAATGATGCCCTCTTTCCAGAGTTAATCTGCAGGAAACTCTGAGCTAATGTATGAAATGCCAGGGGCTCAATAAATGCTAATGTCCTTTTTTTCCCTTCCTGTTTCGCTCTTCTGGAGGATTTTTCTCCTCCTCTCTTTTATTTTGCCTGGCTGGAACTTCCTTTCTCACCTCCCCCCACCCACCCCAAATTGTCCCTGGGCTCCATCTGAAGGACCCAAGTGTGTGTACTGGAAAGATTAAGCTGTCCTTATAAAGGAGAAATGTATTCAAAATGGGGGCACATCAAAAGTGAATGTAGGTGACAAATGTTTATATTTGGAAAGTGCTTCTGCTTTGATCCTGGTTTCTATTTTTTGAGAGCTTGACAAATGTGCCCTCTGGGCCTTGGCTTCAAACGTCTTCAGTCGGCAGAGCACTTTAGAGGAGGTGAAACTCATTTGAGCCAGCCCTTGCTGTTCCTCCTGGCCCAGGAGATCTGCAGTCACAGAATAGGTGTCCCCTTGTCTCCCCAGTGCGCAGCCCAGAGCCAGTGTGGCTGCGCTGGGGAGCCAACCCTCCCCTCACATCTGTCTCTTAAGGCTGCAGATGCCGGAGGTCGTGGAGGCTGCCCCTGGCTCTGGCCTCCAGAGGCTCTGGAGTGGACTTGGCCGTCAGGAGTGGTTCCCTGACCCCCCTGCCTTCCTTCCTGCTCCGTGAGGTCACACGGAACCTTTGCTGCCCAACCTCTGGCCCCCTGCTTGGGAAGGTGCCAAAGGTGATTCCCCGAGGGGAGAGTCATCGGGAGTGGCTGTGCAGTGGCTCAAGTCAGGCGAAAGTCTCCATCCTGTCATCCCCAGAACTGGTATTTCCGGGGTTTGGAAGAAAAATCTCGACAGGCTTTAAAAACCATGTTTAGCCACCAAGACTCGCCCAATTCTTGCAAGGAGGTTATAAAATGTCTCCGTGGGGGCACCTGGGTGGTGCAGTCGGTTAAGCGTGCGACTCTTGACTTCAGCCCAGGTCGTGATCTCAGGGTCTTGAGACTGAACCCTGCGAGGAGTCTGCTTGTCCCTCTCCCTCTGCTCCCTCGGCTCCTGCACATGCTCACTCTCTCTCTAAAATAAGTAAATAAATAAAATATTTAAAAAAACCCCCACAAACCATCCTTGCATGCGTGGCGGGTTGCTGCAGTGGTGTGAGCAGCTTCGAGCCCGTTTTCAGTGCTCCAAACATGAGCTCCCTTGTCCATAAAGCCGTTTCTTTCAGTCCAATTTCTTCCCTTTCTTGGATCTTTGAACTGAAAGTAGGACAGAAGGACACTGAGGTGGGTATCCGCTGTTCCTCCCGGGGCAAGTGTGCAACCAGTGAAGACTGGACAACCTCGAATATTTACAGCAGAGGGACTTCGATGCCAGAAACTGGTTATGCAGGTCAAGGAATGGCTGAGAAGCCAAACAAGGAAGAGTGGGGCAGTCAAGGAGGTTAGCTACAGCAGAAAGCCAAGGACAAAGGAAGGAGGTGGCATTACTTACAAGTAGGGGCTGGGGTCATCGGGCAGAAGCAGGTCCGTCATGCCCAAGCTAGAGCTGAAGGAGATGCATGCTCTACTTGCAGAGGAAGGAGGGAGGACAGCGGGGAGAGCAATGCTCTTCCTCCTCCTCCTCTCCCACGGGAAGCTCTCATTGCCCATTGCTGAACCCAGGCAGAAGCCAGGTGACACAGATCCTGGGAAATAGCTTGCAGGGGTCAGGCCCTCTCTCCCCACCCTTAAGATTTAGAGCAAAGCAGGGGAGAGTGAGAAGGTTCTCTGGCTCCCAATGTTTAGAAGCTTTGGGGCTTTCTTCTCTGAAAATCAGAAAGCCACAGGAGGCGGGGCGGGGTGGGGGAAGCCAGGGTACTGGAAAGACAATGGTATGACGCTCTGCCCCGCTTGTGCTAAGTGCGGACAGAACCACAATCCCGTGGGGGAGGCTCACCAGGCACCAGAGTTCTCACATCCCTGAGTAACTTCTGGAGCTCCCTTGCCAGTGACTGTGATCCATGCCTCTGTTCTCAGAAGGGCTGGCTTAGGCAGGTGGCATTTCCAAGAATGCTCTGGCTGCGATTAGCAGGTTATGAATTCCCCCAGGGGTCACTGAGAAATGGGACATGCCTTGAGAACTAGGAGGCACAACTGTTTGGCTTCTTATGGTAAATGCTGGGTTATGGTGACATTTGGGGTGTGAGGACACCGTTGATTCTGGGAATCTGTGGTCTCTTCTGCATCTTTTATTTGATGGCTCTCTTACGTGGTACAGACACTGCCTACTTTCTTATCTAGATGTGTCCTGTGTGTGATGTGTGAGATTATATTTATTGAGAGGTTATGGGGGGCGGGCACGGGTTGCCAAACAACTCTCTGGAAATGCAAGGCTTCGGAGTTTACACTTTTGGGTCACCTTGGAAAGGATGTTCTGCTGCCCTGGGCCTCGTTTTTCTCTCTTTGGCAAATGGAAATTATAGGCACTTCCTAAGAACTCTACCATCCTCAAACATGCCCCTTAAGTGCGCACATTTTGATGGTGTTTAATAACATATTTCTTCCTTTTTTGTAAATACATGTTCATCGTAGAATATTTGGAAAACAGAAATATTTACAGAAGAAACTAAAGATTACCTACACTTCCATAACCTAAAAGTAACCAGTGCTAATCATTTTGTGAATTTACGTTCAGCGCTTTTTTTTTTTTCCTAATGGAGTATATATTTTAAATTAGGGCCATACTATGTATATTGTTATATGCTTTTTTTTAAAAAAAGATTTATTTATTTGAGAGAGAGAGAGAGGGAGAAAGCATGCTCGCACGTGCATGCACACAAGTTGGGGAAAGGGGCAGAGGGAGAGAATCTTCAAGTAGACTCCCTACTGAGCATGGAGCCCAACACAGGGCTCAATCCCGTCACCCATGAGATCATGACCTGAGCCAAAACCAAGAGTTGGACGCTTAACTGACTGAGTCACCCAGGCACCCCCGTTATATACTTTCTCATCTAATATTCAGTAAAAGGTCTAAAAGTCTCTTATTTTTATTAAAAAAATATGTTTTTAAAATCAGCGAATAACATCCTAATTGCATGGATTTAGGTTAGTTATTCCTTATTTTTGGATGTTTATACTGTTCCAGTTTTTTCTCTTATAATTATACTGTGATCAACATTTGTCCCATAAATTTTGAAGTCAGTGCATCTGAAAATGTAAATGCAATTGGGGTGCCTGGCTGGCTCAGTAGAAGGGCTTGTGACTCTTGATCTCAGTGTCTGTGAGTTCAAGCCCCATGTTGGGTGTAGGGATTATTTAAAAATAAACTTAAAAAAAAATTAAAAAAAATATAAATAAAATTAAGAGGTGTTAAACTATGAAGAAAAAAATATTTGCAAAAAAGTTACAAAGGATCAATATTCTTAATATATATAAATAAAATTAAGAGGTGTTAAACTATGAAGAAGAAAATATTTGCAAAAAAAGTTACAAAGGGTCAATGTTCTTAATATATAAAGAGCTCTTTTCAATCATTATGAAAATCACTATTGCCTTAATAGAAAAATAGACAGGGAAATGAAATAGAAGAATTATCCAGTACCAGTAAATACATGAAAAACGTTCAAAGCGGCTGGTAATAATCAAGACATACAAATTAGGGGAGTCTGGCTGGCTCAGTCTTAGAGCATGTGACTCTTGATCTTGGAGTTGTGAGTTTGAGCCTCACATTGGGTATAGAGATTACTTAAAAATGAAATCTTTAAAAAAAAAAAGGAAACAGAAATTAAGACAACAATGTGACCTAGTTTTTCCTGGAAATTTGGCAAAGATAAAAACAAAACAAAACACAGATAGTGTAATGCTGGTGGTAGTAGTCATGTAGGTGAGAGAGATGTCAGGATCACAAAATTCCTTGCGGAAAAGCAGATTGAGATATTATTTTTGTTTTAGAGAGATTTTGTTTATTCATTTATTAGTCAATAACTATCAAGTCCCTACTATACTTAAACATGTTTTTAGGAGGAGCCTGGCTGGCTCAGTTGGTTGGGTGACCGACTCTTGGTTTTGGCTCAGGTCATGATCTCAGGGTTGTGGGATGGAGCCCTACGTTGGGCTCTGCTCTCAGCGAGAGTCTGCTAGAGATTCTCTCTCTCCCTCTCCGTCTGCCTTCCCAAATTTGCACGCATGCACGTGTACTGTCTGTCTCTTTCTCAAGTAAATAAATAAATCTTTAAACAAACAAACAAGTATGTTTTAGGTGCTGAGAGTCCTACTCCTATAAAAATATGTGGGATATAGCCCCCGTCCTTATGGAGGCTATGATCAAGTAAGAGAGGTCACAGGTGTCCAAATAACGATAATGCAAGGTCAAGTGGACTGATAGGAAGAGCATTGGATTTGGAATCAGAAGACTTGGGTTCTAATCTTGGTTTTGGCCTCCTATTAGCTGTGTAACTTTGGAAAAGTCACTTTACCATCTCAGGCTTTGATTTCTCCACCTGCGAATACGTTGTAGGAGAACGAAATGAAACCAGAGATCTCAAAATAATTTGTAGGTTGCTCATGCTTTTCACATCTGAAGCTGGTAGCTCTGTAATCTCAAAGGAAGAAGTCATTATTTCCTTTTGGGGAGATTGGGAAAGCTTGTGGGGGAAGACAAATCATCCTGTGTTGTGTTGGGGGGACAGATTTTTGACACCAAGACTGTAGAGAAAGGATGGGCCATGTGGCAGGAATTGAAGAAGCAAAGTTAGGGAAGCAGGAGAGAGTAAGGAGAGTTTAGGACCTTGTGAGTATAAGGTATCTGGCTGAGGTGTAAGAGACCTTTGGGTGTTGAGATAAGCCTGGGGAAGCTGGGCTGGGAACTAACGGTGAGAGAGCCTGGATGCGAGGGAGGCCAAGGAGCCTAGACTTTGTTCTGCAGATAATCGGAACTACAGAGATGTTTCTGCAGAGGAAGTACTAAGAGTTGAGGTTGATGTCTGGCGTTGGAAGAAAATGGTAGGTGACCCCAGCATGCAAATCTAATACCATTCTCCAGGAAAAGGAACAAGAACTCTTTGGAGAGGAGGCTGATGCTCAGGCTGGGGCAGGGAAATGCAGGATAAGCCAGAAGCACCTTGTAGTGCTGGAAAGTAGGAAAGTGCTAAACCAAACCAAACCCAACCCAAACAAAAGGATGGGGGCATGTCAGAGGGACACGGGAGCCAACCTGAAAGAGGTCTTAACGGCCAAAGCTGGAACAATTTGAGCAACAAAATAAATCACGTCGTACAGGATTATAACCCAAAGCATAACATAAATATCCATGTGTCCATACTGACAAAAATAAACGAGAGGAGAAAAGCAAATCTTTCTTGTCAAGAATGCCAAATAATTGCCATAGATACTCCTCCTACCGGGAGGTGGAGTTGAGCTCCCCTCCGGCCCCTCCTCACCTTGAGTGTGAGTTGTGGTTAGTGACTTGCTTCCAGCAGGTAAAGTATGGCAAGAATGGGGAGGGGAGTAAATTTACTAGGGAGGAATATGGCAAGTACACTCTTGGCTTGGGGCTCAAGGTCAACATCTTCAGCAATAAGTTGTATTGTTAGCATGTACCCTTGATGTGATGTGATGAGAAGGACACTTAACTCTGTGGTCCATAACCCTAGTATAACCATAAGAAAATTATCAGATAGACCTAAATTGAGGGTCATTCAACAAGATGCCTGACCAGTGCTCCTCAAAACTGTCAAGGCCTTTGACGAACAAGAAAAGTCTGATAACCTGTCGCAGACCTGAGACATGGCAACTAAATGCAATGTGCTATCCTGGATGGGATCCTGGAACAGGGACAAGATATTAGTGGAAAAGCTAATGAAATCAAAATAAAGCATGAAAATTTTTTTTTAAAAAGATTTTATTTATTTATTTAGAGAAAGAGTGTGTGTGTGTGGAGTGGGGAGGGGCAAAGGGAGAGGGAGAGAGACAATCTCAAGCAGACTCCCTGCAAAGCATGGAGCCTGATGCAGGGCTCAATCTCATGACCCTGAGATCATGATCTAAGCCGAAATCAAGAGTTGGATGCTTAACCAGTTGAGCCACTCAGGCGCCCCTAAAGCATGAAATTTAGTTGATAGTCTTGTATCAGTGTTGGTTTCTTAGCTGTGACAAACTATGTTAGCAATGAGGGGGACTGGGTGAGAACTATATGGGAACTCTCTGTACTATTCTTTTTTAATAAATCTAAAACTATTTTAAAGTGGAAAGTTTATTTAAAAATTGCTTTTAAAGATGAGTGAATGCTGTAAAATTCATTGTAGAAGATAATAAACAATTTTATGGTGACTTTGATAGAAGGTACTCCCTGGGGACAGGCATAAGGAAAAGCTGATTGGATGGAATTTCTACACTGGGCCATCTCATAATTTGACTCTCATCTCCCTTTATTTGATATTGAAGGCTGTGTTTTTTTCCCCGTAGCTTAGAAATTTAACCTGGAAAAACACACACAGACACACAATGTCTTACTAAATCCCTCCAAAAAATTCGGGTTATTTTTCTTCAGATCCCTTCACTACTCCTTTGATAAGTGTTAAAGATATAACTAGCCAAGTTTTCCTGGACCCTTATCTTTCTTTCTTTCTTTTTTTGAACTGCAAGGATAAAATATGACAGAAAGTTTCAGTCTCAGGTTAAGTTCATAGTATATATTATATTAACTTCCATTATTCAAGTTCTCCTCAGAGAGAGACTTTTCCCATTAAATGTTTATTTCCCACTAAATTTAGGGTAGGCTTTAAACAAATTTAAAGTAAAATAATTTCCCCCTTAATCCCATTACCCTACCACTACAACTTCTAAATTTCTTTATGCTTCCTGCCACCAAGCCTCTGAGTCAAACCCAAGAAGTATCACAGGCATCAAAGAATGTGTTCTCTGTGCTCACCACCTTTCCTTCAAGAAGAGACTCATTTCCACCAAATTTGCATTTATAGGTATTTCCTGTTTACAAGCTGGCCAATGATAAAAGGTAACTACTGGGTCTTATTTCTTTTCAAAGACATTATTTGATAAACTCACTTTGATTCCACCCTTCCATTTACTCCTTCTTAATGCCCTATGCCTGAGAGACAGGACTGGCTATGTAAATTGCAGGACGTGGAGCAAAATGAAAATGCAGAGTCCCTTGTTCTAAAATTATTAAGAATCTCAAGAGAGTGACAGAAGAGCATTGAGCCAAGTATGGGGTCCTTCTAAGCACCAGGCAGCACAGGTGGCGTGTCCCTGAAGCTGGCACTGCTAAGGGGACTTAAGTTAGAGGGCTTCTCATTGTGCCCCTTGGACTTTGCTCCAAAAGAAAAGGGGAGGAAGCATTTTAGATGCCACCATCTATCATTCATTCAGAGGCTAGTAGGAGCTGGAGAACCACGGGGGTGTGACTGTACGGAACCAGGAGCCCTTTGTCCAGCAGCTCAGCCCCGTCCTGTGGTTAGAGAGGCTGGGGGTTTGCAAGGAAGGGACACAGGATGGCCTGGAGTTAAGTTTCGGTAGACAGGTGACAGCACCTTCCTCACAACATCTGTGAGGGGAAGGAGGAGAGACACGGAAGCCCGCTAGGATCATCTGACTCTGGGCCTCTGGCGGGGGAGGCCTTGGACCTCAGTTCAGTTCAACAGTTTTTGAGCATCTACCGAATGCCAGGGACAAAGCTAGAAGCTAGCGGTAAATGTGAATGAATGAATGAATGAATGAATGAATGAATGAAATATTTACCCTCAAGGAGAGAGTCTAGCAGGGGGAGGCAGATATATAGATAAATAATATCAGAATAAGTATGTTAGATATTTTAAAAGCCTCTTGACCCTGCTTTGGTCTTGGGGACCTGGAACCCCCTGACCTGATCAAACGATGTCTATGTTCCATCCTGGATATGGCAGGTAAGAGATGCTGCACATTCCCTTTAATGACCTGGGGAAGTGCTCTCATGGAGGCATACAGCAGGGTTCCCCACGGAAAAACAGTGTTGATGTTTTATTTAAGTTCTGTCTAAATATATCTTAAAGGTTTTAGGTATACACATGAATGATAACCTAACATATGCCAGAGCATTTTGGGGGCACCTGGATGGCTTATTCGGTTAAGTGTCTGCCTTCGGCTCAGGTATGATCCCAGGGTCCTGGGATCAAGTCCTCCGTCGGGCTCCCTGCTCGGTCGGGGAGCCTGCTTCTTCTTCTATCTCTGCCTGCCACTCCCCCCTGCTGTACTCTCTCTCTCAAATAAATAAAATCTTTTAAAAAAAAACATATGCCAGAGTTTCTAATGGCTTAGATTTATTTATTTATTTTAAAACTTTTTAATTTAAATTCAATTAATTAACATATAATGTATTATTGGTTTCAGAGGTACAGGCCTGTGGTTTAGATTTATTTTTAAATTCACCAGTTGAGGGGCGCCTGGGTGGTTCAGTCAGGTGAGTGTCTGCCTTTGGCTCATGGGCTCAGGTCAGGGAGTCTGCTTCTCCCTCTGACCGTCCCTGCTCTCATACTCTCTCTCTCTCCCCCACTCTCTCTCTCTCAAATAAATAAATAAATCTTAAAAAAAACCTCACCAGCTGAGATGATTAAAGAATTGGCTTCTTTCTTTTTTCTTTCTTTCTTTGTATTTATTTATTTTAAAGTAGGTCCCACACCCGGTATGGAGCCCAATGCAGGGCTTGAACTCACGACCCTGAGATAAAGACCTGAGCTGAGATCAAAAGTCAGATGCTCAACCGACTGAGCCACCCAGGCGTCCCTTTACTGCTTTTTTAAAAACAGCAAATTGAAGAATCCCATCGTAATGCAAAAAAATGCATTTCCTATGAATATCTATCACAACTTGAAATGATCTTTTACAGTGTTTTCTCAAAATCAAATTCTTCCCTGAAGTGAGTAGCTTGCCACTTCATATCATGTGCTAGGTTGTGGCTATCAAGAGGAGCTGGTGGGTGATTCCACATCAATTGTTATAAATTTAGTCAGCTTACCACGGCGCCTGGACATGCAACAGGTCAGAACAGTCGTCTCCCAGGCTGTGGAGTTTTCCCAATCCAAAATTGCTAACGATCCTTTTTTATTCGAGAATCATCTGGTCATGATGAGCACGCTCATCGGGACAACAGCTCAAAGGGTTTAAAAACTGGGACCATTGCTCACACGCAGAATGTCTCGTGCCTTCATAGCAGGGGTCGCTGGAGATATTCATCTCTCTTCTCCCCTGTGGCTGTCCCCACGCCCTTCTCTGACCTGACTGAGGCCCACTGGATGACACAGCAAGTCATCTCAGATGCCAGGCCCCACCCTATCTCCTCATCCCTGGGCCTGGGTGGGTGCCTGATACACATGTGGCCAACAGCTTTGCAAGTACTCTCTGATGAATCTTGCAAAGGCTCTGAGTTGTGGGGAGGCAGAAAGAAAGTCCATTTTGCATGAAGAACCAGAGACCCAGTAAGCTAAGTGAGTTACTCATAGTGACACAGCAAACTGGGCTGATGCCCGGGCCGCCGACCCAGCCTCCTGCTGCTTCCCCATCACTAGGCCTGCAGACTGGAGCCCTTGCCTCTGTGCCTTGAATAACCAAAGAGCGAGAGCAACAAATGTTGGCTATAAACTCTCCCGGCCCATTAGTTGGCTAGGGAACTTGCTAAAGAAGAGCAGCATCAAAAGCACTTGACAATTTACCATCAACCTTTCCTGAGAACACATTTTTGGAAACAAGATGTTAAAAAAAAAAAGAGAGAGAGAGAGAGAAGAGGGAAACAAGACGTTAGAACCCTCAATGAGATACAAAAGAGCTATGTCAGCTGAAGCCCAATCTATGTTTAAGTATTAAAGCTTCTCTTACTACCTGTCCCCTCTCCACGTTTCTTTTATTATAAATAACACATAGACTAGAATAGCATGTCTAGGATTGTAAGTCAATTTTCTACGATTTAAGAAGTATTTTAAAAACAAAACAAAACTCTGGAAGATAGTTTGAGGAAATAAAAGTCTTAACCTCATGACAAAAGAGGTCAGTAGTAGTTCTAGGTGTCTCCAAAAGGGGAACTAGGACATCGTCATTATAAGGAAAAGCAAAAGGACACGCACATTGTGACCGTTCCCTGAAGGACAGCAGAAAGGCTAAAGCTTGTGAAAAAGAAGAATTAGCAGAATAAAGCACAGTCACCCTGGAAAAATGTACTGGGAGAAAAAGAAAAGAAAAGAATGAAAAATCTGATGTTTCAATTGTTTTTCTGAAATATAATTTTTTAAGTAATACTATTTTTTCTCTCTCCTACACACACACACACACACACACAACTCATGTGCGCACATACACATAGACAGATGATAGTTAGAAAGAAAAATTTTGGTTTTTATTTGGTGGTGGAAAAGTAAGTGGCAATAGAAAAATACATACATATGAATAACGGAGAAGTTTGGAAAAGATTCGAGGGGCATCCCCATCTCTGGTAGATAATGGATAACAAGTTGCCTCAAATGGTTAAATTGTTCATTTGCTCAGCAGTGGAGCGGACTGTTCTAGACCAGCCTGGGAATGGGCAGACAGCGTGATTCTAAGCGGCAACCAACAGTTATGTGGCTTGTGGGGACTTCATCCTTGTTTACCTTTTTATTATCAGGTAACATTATAGTTCGCATTCTGCAATAGGATTTGGCTCTCAGATCCAATAACTGTGCTTTAAAAAAATTAAAAAAAAATAAGAAGATAGTAAGAAGGGAAAAATGAAGGGGGAGAAATCGGAGGGGAGGACGAACCATGAGAGACCATGGACTCTGAGTAACAAACTGAGGGTGTTGGGCGGGGTGGGGGATGGGTTAGCCCGGTGATGGGTATTAAGGAGCGCACGTACCGCATGGAGCACTGGGTGTTATACGAAAACAATGGATCGTGGATCACCACATCAAAAACCAATGATGTATTGTATGGTGACTAACATAATAAAATTAAAAAAAGAATAAAAAAAATTAAAAAAAATACTTAAAATCTCTTCATGGGCAGGGCTGCAAAAGGAACTTTTAGTCAGTGGTTAAAATACAGAAAAGCTTGTACAATGGTTTGGAAGGTAAACCTTTCACTTCTGCCCTTCTGTCTGTCGTTTTTCTTCTCATTTCGCAGATGCGCTGCTTGAGAAGCACCTAGCTTCCTGGTCAGAGGGTTACTGCCCAAACCTCTGCGCAAAACAAACAGTGGTTTACCCACAGGCTCGCCTGTGGTGGTCGAAGGAGAGAGGCCTGAAGGAAAGCCATTGGGGAAATGTTAAATGTAAAAGGTATTAGAGAAGAAAATCAGAGCATTTTAGTGAAATACTGACTCAGCCACTCAGTACAATGCCTCCTACCCCCGGCCCCCAGCCCCTTCATTTTGGAGCTGTGTCTGGGGTAGATGTGGACACTTTTCTCAGTGGGATTTGGTTGGAGAAAATTAGCACCTCCCCACCCTCCCACCCCTCCTCCACCCCTGGTTTGTTGGAGGGGGAAAGCTCTTTGGGCAACGCTGTTCTCATGAAATGAAGCTCAGCTCCACACCTGCGTTTGTTTTTTTTTAATTGAGATATAATTGACATATAACATAGGATTAATTTGGAGTGTACAGCATAATGATTTGATATAGGTTAACACTGCAAAATGATCACCACAATTTGTTTAGTTAATATCCATCACCATGCACAGTTACAATTTTTTTTTTCCTTCCGATGAGATCTTTTAAGACCTACTCTTAGCAACTTTCAAATATACAATGTCAGATCATCAACTATATCACCATGCTGTACGGGCTGTATGTTACATCCCTGGGACATCTTCATCTTATAACTGGAAGTCCAAACCCACATTTTACAGCTCAGATTTATTTCCATTCTAACCCAACACCCCTTCTCAGAGCTCCTGACAATGTTGGTGCTGCTGTGTCCGTTTGTGTATTGGAATGTGAATGGGAGCTAGACATCACCATGGGGGGAGGTGGAAGCCTCTTTAGGCTTGAGTCATTCTTGGCTCAGGGGTTTTCGTATGATGAGGGGACCATCACTCTGCTTTCTGAGCTGCTCACACAGGCTGGAAAAGGCTTTGAAGGACAAGATTCCTTTCCAAATAGGAAGTCTGAGAGCTTTGGTCGGCAGGACCTTATACAACCTTTCTTTGACTCACCAGAGCTTTGGAAAAGTCCCTGTAGACCAAAATACCTGCATCATGGTGGGCGGATACACAGGTAGATGCCACTGATTTTATCCTGGGCTGCTTATGATGTATGTAATCTTATGTTCCAGAATTAAAATTTAAAAATGAGTGTGGGGGCGCCTGGGTGGCTCAGTTGGTTAAGCAACTGCCTTCGGCTCAGGTCATGATCCTGGAGTCCCGGGATTGAGTCCCACATCGGGCTCCCTGCTCAGCGGGGAGTCTGCTCCTCCCTCTGATCCTCCCCCTCTCACGCTCTCTGTCTCCCATTCTCTCTTTCAGATAAATAAATAAAAAAAAATCTTAAAAAAAAAAATGAGTGTGAATCATATTCTTCCAACCAAATGGGGGAAAACAGGCTGCTTTTCTTGAGTTAGCTTTTATTTTCTTGTATCTTTTTTTTGGTCTGGAAGTATTAAGTATCTTTTGTGGAATCCAGTTCTGATGAAAGGTGCTCTCCAATGGAAAAAGTGGAAAATAATGCTAGGAGTTCCCCCACTTCTATAGATATTTTTGGCTAAGTCTTTCTGAGTTCCCTGGACTTCCAAAAACCCAAAACCGCAAGAAAAAAACAACTATGAACCTCTTGTTTCTTGACATTTAAACCTGTTGTGTCCTTGGCGTAATTCATTTTGGGTTTCTTCTCTCTCTCTCTTTTTTTTTTTAAGATTTATTTGAGAGAGAGTGACAGAGCAGGAGCAGGGGGAGGGGCAGAGGGAGAAGCAGACTCCCTGATGAGCAAGAAGCTCGACCAAGGCTTGATCCCAGGACCCTGAGACCATGACCTGAACTGAAAGCAAATGCTTAACTGACTGGGCCACCCAGGCGCCCCTCATGTTGGGTTTCATAGTCTGATTTGAGACCTGGCTTTTCTTAGTTTCTTTCTTTCTTTCTTTCTTTCTTTCTTTCTTTCTTTCTTTCTTTCTTTCTTTCTTTCTTTCTTTTTCTTTCTTTCTTCCTTTCTTTCTTTCTTTCCTTTCTTCTTTCTTTCTCTTTCTTTTTCAGAGAGGGAGAGAGAGGGTGTGGGGAGGAGCAGAGGGAGAGGGAGAGATAGAATCTTAAGGAGGTTCCACGCACAGCACAGAGCCCAACGTGGGGCTCCATCTCATGACCCTGAGATCACAACCTGAGCCGAAATCAAGAGTTGGATGCTTAACCAACTGAGACGCCCAGGTGCCCCAGACCTGGTTTTTCTGTAGGTTTCATGACACACCAGGAATGGGGCTGTTGAAACACATGGACCAAAGCAGTGTTATGACCAGTTGGGTTAAGAGGCTCTTGCTAAAAAAAAAAACCCTAGAGATTTTAATCCTCTTTTCCTTGCTGCAGAATGGGGAGAGTGCAGAGGGTGGGGAAGAGGCAAAACGGTGGGGAATGAACAGCATTTCCATGAGTAAGTTTAATTTGACCTTCAGGAATTTATTAACTTGTTTTTGGGTTGAAGTTCTAACCTGAGATCTAAGGGTCCCATTCAAAAAAATGCATGATTCAGGGATGGGTGGGTGGGAGGTACATTAGTCATGGATTCAGTTATCAAGAAAGCTCAGGTTTGGGATAAAGTGTGGCTCTGTATGCAAGTGTCTCCCGATATCTGTCGGCTTGATATTCGGACTCCCCATTGTTCTCCTTGTGAGATTACACCTTCCAACCCACCCCCTGGTCCCTTTTTGAGTTTCTCTGTTCTCAAATTCCTCTGAAAATAAGGCTACCAGAGGGGCAGGCAGGCAGCTATGGTGTCTGGACAGCTGGCCTCCATGTTCTCTTAGCCGGAAGGTGTAGGGATACCCCCAGTGGCCCCTTGGCCAGCCCTGCCCTGGTGCAGCCGACCTGACTTTGATGGCTGAGGGCACGGCTGGCCAGGGTATGGAAAGAACAATAAGGAAGAGGGACTGCAGAGGGAGATCAATCAGCTCATGCAAGCTCTGGCCAGCAGGACTCTCTGCCGATTACTCAACTCTTCCTTTTCTTCCACTCCAAGGGGCAAAACGGTCAGGATTTCATGGCAGAACTCTCCTCCTAGACTCCTCTCATTACGTCTTCACAGGCTCAGCAAAGATCCAGAAAGGACTCCAGTTTTGGAATTCTGCGATTTTTGTAGGAACTGTAGAGGCTGCTCCCTTGTTGACCGGTCTAGTGCCCATGCTGTGGGGAGGTGAGGGGTGAAAATAACAGGAGCAGAGCGAGTCCTGCAGCGCCCTAGGAGCCCGCACCTGCCAGCTCAGCGAAGGAGGCGGTTGCTGGGCGGAAGCAAGGACTGTCCCTTCTGGAGCCTCATGAGAAGCCTGGGCAAGAGGAAATGTGCGAAGTTGAAAGGGATTTCATCCTCAAGCAGAAAGCATTTAGCAGATGTCTGAACCCTCCTTTGGAGGAGGGGGAGATATTATGCCAATTAAATTAAGACAATAGCATCTTGTTCCCCCTGCAGTGAACCCTGATAAAATCGCCTGTCCAGGGGAAGGAAAGTATTTCATTATTGCACCTTTGAAAAAGGATAATCCTTTCTGTATTTCCTCTCTGGGGGATGGTGTCCTTTGTTCTTGCACCTCTGACTCACATCTACTCCCTGCCTTTAGTTTCAGGGAAAAAACTTGGTAGTTTAAAAAAAAAAAAAAGAGTGTGTGTGATTAAATGACCAAGCTGTTAGACAAACAGGGACCCATCTCAGGATTCTGATCAATAAACCAGGGATGATGGGGCAGTAATCTCACAGTGTCCTCTGGAAAAGACCTTTTAGAACCTGGGGGCCACGGGTTACCACTCTGATGACCTCACTCCAGGACAGAAAGCCAGAAAGCATAACAGGGGAAGGAGCTGCTCTCAGAATCACAACACTTTGGATGGTAAAGCCCATCAAACCCAGCGTCTCCATTTTACAGCTGCAGACACTGAGGCTGGGGCTGGTGGAGAGACATTCCCAGGTCTGCTGAATGAGTCTAATGTGCTTTGCAGCACTTGGGAGGGCTTATGCCCCAAATGTTGTAGGTTCCAAGAGCATCAGGGAACAAAAGGGAAAATTAGAAGTTCTGCCTAGCGTAGTTCTCCAAGTCACTGCGTTCTTAGCATGATCAGGAAGTTTCAAGCATCCTTTCATCTGTTGTAAACATCGTTTTAATTATAGTGTCTCTCACTGAGGGACAAGAGCCTTCCCAGGCAAGATCGAGGAATGTCTATTTCTCAGAGGGTCTTGCTTCTTCAGGGTGACCTTTTCTTTCAGGTGCAATGCAAAGACCTGGCCTTTTCTCAGAAGGGCAGGTGACTAGCTTTTTCAGACTGGTCATCACCTTAGTATGGTCCTAACTCCTAAGGAGTGGTGGCAATCAGGTTTCAGACCAGAAAGCTGGTCCTCATCCCACCCCAAGGTGTGTGTGGGGGGACCCTTTCTGGGAACAGTCTGGGTATCTTTAGGGAGACTCACTACTTGATCTGTGTTGGGACCAGTGGTTTTCTTGAGGGCCCTGATCCCAGGGACCTGTGCTTGTCTTCACCGTGTGCGAATGACCTGAAATGTTGATGTTTGGATGAGCGGTAGGTTGGAGAGGTTTGATGGCACTAGCGGGGGGAGTGTGTATGTGTGTGTGTGTGTGTGTTGAGGGTCAGGGGGCTGCTGGCCTGGTCCTGGACCTAATCTTTGGGGAAGGACATTGACTGGAATGGGGGTGTTGCTCGTGGAAATACCTCTCTAACAGCAGATGTTCTTTGATGGTGAGATACAAAGATCTCCCAGTACCAACAGCTCACCCCTCTTAACCCTCAGTACTGTCATCACATCATGCCCGTGTCTTAGGATTTGGAGAATATTTGGAACCCTCCTCTGATACTTTAGCCTTTCCCATCAAAAATCCTACCCGATTCTCTTCCTTTAAAAAAAGAGTAAAATATCTGAGATCCTAGTTGTACTTTTATTTGGAGTTAATAGTAATTTTGAGACTTTTGATAATAAAGAAGAGTGTAAAAGATAAAAGATGGAGAGATCTTCGCTGCTCAACAACTCCCCGATCCCCTGTTCAGCTCAGAAATAGGGCAGAAGGGCCCCAGGACACAGAAACGCACACGTGAATGTGTCGCATGCTGGACAGAATCACAGTGCTGGGAAGGAACGTATGCATGACCACCCTTCCACTGTCCGAGCCCTGACCTTTCTATTCGTTACACTTCTCCAGTATGGAAGACAACAGTCCTGGGACGGAAGGGGAGAGGGCTGGGGCGGGGGCGGGGCAGCCAGAGGAGGGTTATTAGGGTTATTTGTCAGCTGCACCGAGCACAGACAGTGGTAGAGCATCAGACTACTCTGAATTATGGACAGTGTGGTTCCCACTCACGAGAGGCCGAAGTGAGGCTCTAAACTGCCTCCCCAGAGTTGATGGCTTCCCTCCCCCGGGCAGATAGGGCCATTCCCATTTTCTGAATTGTGCAGAATTGCAGGTTGTCATAAACCTCTAGAAAAAGCTGCCTGGAAACCCCAACACAAGGGTTGCAGGGCACCACAACGCCCTACCCATCCAAAAGCCTCTGCCCTCAGGCATGTGACTAGCTTGCAAGAGGTGAAAGATCAGCCTTTTATTATTTGTTAAAGACTCAGCAACCCGGAAAGAAACATGGATGCTGATGTTGATTTGAGAACTTAGGGGTATCTTTCAAGTCTAATAAATGTGATAAAAATAAACAACATCCTTTCATAAATTTAATGGAGCATGGCTCTGTTTATCTTGTGTCATGTACTTGAGATTACCCCACTGGAAGAAGAAAACACTTGATTAATGCAGGGAGTCTATTTTGTAATCTGCAGTGGTTGGAAAATATTTTTCTACTTCCTGCCATGCCCTTTTTTGCTTCTCTAAGGAAGTTATTGATGGTGTACTTTATAATAATGAGAATGCAGCACTTTCTAGTGAGAAATCCAACAGGTTTCTTCGTTGCAGCTACTCTTCCATTTGGTAGTTAGTTAAAAAGGGGTTCTCTGCTCTTTTTTCTTTCACCCTGTGGCTGAAGTTTTTCTTTGGGTGTTTATGATAACGAGAAGCTAAGGGTTTGAAGTGAGCTGTCTTGCTCAAGGTCATGCAGCTGGGAGATGGGGGATGACGGGCTCCAAGACCAGTTCTGTCTGACTCCCATCCTCACTGGGATGGCTATGTCAGTCCTGCACGGGACCAAGGCACCAAATGAAGGGCATTCATCTTATTCACTCATTTATTGTGCTTGAGTATGATTACAGCATCTGCTGGGGGCCAGCCATCGTTCTAGACACTGGAGATACCGAACCAGAGCAAACAGAACCCCTGCCCTCCCGAAGCTTACATGTTAGTGAGGTCCAGTGAGGTGAGACATAAAATCAACAAAATAAATGAGCAGGTATATACTAGTTAAGTGGTGACTTATGCTATGGAGAAAAATAAATCAGAAAATGAATATATAAGATACGAGAGCAGGAGTTACAACTTTACACAGAGCAGTCAGGGAAGGCTTCATTAAGAAGATGAGAATTTAGGGCGCCTGGGTGACTCAGTCGTTAAGCGTCTGCCTTTGGCTCAGGTCATGATCCCAGGGTTCTGGGATCGAGTCCAGCATCGGGCTCCCTGCTCAGCAGGAAACCTGCTTCTCCTTCTCACACTCCCCCTGCTTGTGTTCCCTCTCTCGCTGTGTCTCTCTGTCAAATAAATAAATAAAATCTTTAAAAGAAAAAAAAAAGATGAGAATTCAAGAAAGAGCTGAAGGAGGTGAGGGAGTAAGCCACATGGCTGTCTGAAGGAAGGACCATCTAAGCAGATGGAATGTGCAAAGACCCTGAGGTAGGGCTATGCTTGGCATGTTTCAGGAACGAAGAGGAGGCTAGCGTGGCCGCAGAAGTACTGAGCAAGGTGGGGAACGGCAGAGGAGATGAGAGAGGCCCATGGAGGCTGGCTGGCGAGAGCCTTGTAGGCCACACAGGGATCTCACCATTTATGCAGAATGAGATGGGGAGCCACTGGAGGGTTTTGAGCAGAGAAAGGACACGCTGTGACTCAGTTTCAAAAGGATCTTTCTGGCTGCTGCGTGAAGACAGACTCAAGAGGGCAGGGTAGAAGCCAGGAGCCCCACGAGGAGGCATTTGCCGGAAACCAGGTGAGAGATGGTGATGGCTCGGACAAGGGGGGGCGTATGAGGAGTGGATGGGTCCTGAAAATAAATGGAGGTAAACTGGAGTCTGCTGATGGACTGTGGGGTATGGGATAAAGGGAAGTGTTAGGATGCCTCTGAGGTTCTCCTCTTGGGTGGATCCCAGGAGAGGAATTATGAGGCAGAGACTTAAGGTCAAACCAGAAATGTATTTTACTGATTGATTGATTTAAGTAATCTCTACTTTCCATGTGGGGCTTGAACTCACGACCCCGAGATCAAGAGTCTCATGCTCTACCGACTGAGCCAGCCAGGCGCCCCCAGAAACGTAGTTTACTGTAGAAGAGATCACGGAGAGTGACTTGAGAAGGGCAGAGGGGATTTACACTGGATCTGAGAAATGGGCTTCTGTGAAGGTCTTTTACTCCAGGCAGTTGTCTCCTTCCTCTACAAGCAGGAGACACTGAAAGGGGGCTTCCGAGAGTGTACTTGGTGGATGCAAATTGACAAGAGGTTCTCCTGGGTGATAGAAAATTCTACAAAGATAAGGCCTTTTTCCTGTCTTTTTTCTTCTGGAGAAAATGTTGCCTAACCCACCCTGAGGGAAGAACATTTTGTCACAAACCATCGTCCCAGAGGAACCTACAGTTGTGCCTGAATGCGGACAGATCAGTTAGCGGGTTATGGAGGTGGATATTCTAAGGGTCAGGGTGGGTTCTGAGATATGCAAAGCCTGCCTGCTAATGGAGATAATGCTTATCAGAGCAGAATCTTGCAGGTTCCTAGAGGAAGTAGGGAATAAGGAATGGGGGAAGGTTTAGGGGGAGTTGGGAGGAACTTTATCTACTTTGGGAGGCCTAATCCAGAAGCCATTGGACGCTCTGAAAAGCAAGGCGTTGGTTGGGGGGGGGGGGCGGGAAGGAAGGGGGTCATTTCCATGAATCAAGGTACTTTAGGGATTGGGAAACTAAACCATGCTAGCATTTCCAGGAAAAGCTCTTCTTCTACCCTCACCCCCAACCCTCACCTCTCACAGTGTTCTAGACTGAGACACTGATCTTAAAATTAAACCTGTTCTTTTGAGGGCATTGAAAGAATTTCTTGACACTTAGTTGGGATAATCATTGAACTCTGGGGTGTCCCAAGATTGGAAACCTCTGGGAAAACCAGGGGTCGATGGTATAATGATGACAATAATTTACCTTTACGGAATGCTTGCTAAATGCTGAGCTCTGTGGCAGGCAACTAAAGTGCATTTTCTCAGCTAATCCTCATGCAATCTGAGCAGACAAGTGCTATTATTATCCATATTTTGTAAATAAAGAAATGGAGACTCGGAGAATCAGGTGATCTGCCCAATCTCATGGAGCCAGTTAGAGGCACATCTGAGAGCCTAAACCCATCCAGTGGACTCTTAACACCTGTCCTGTCCCACTGAGACCAGGCACAGGACACACAAAAGGGGAACTGATGGGCTATTTTGGGGGAGGAGGAGTTTCTTTTCCCTGCAGTCTCAGAGTTGGGCCACACAAGGCTGAAAGCCAGTTAACCTTGATTTCAAATTAAAGAGTCATTAGTTTTCTCAACATTTGCCTCAGAAAGAAGCACCTCCCTTCTTCCTTCTTGGAGTAATTAAATTTTCACATTATACTTTAAGGGATATCCTCTATTTACCTAATGCTTTCCTGCTCAGTCCTTTCAGACTATGAATCTTGTATATTTTATATACACAAAGGTGACTTTTCCTTCCTTGAATGACCAACGCTTATCAGCACAAGCAACCGATACCGAGCTCATAAATATGTCACTCGGAGTTCAGTCCCTGCCCTTCTCTTCTCTAAGAGTAATTCTCATATGACACTTTTTCTCCCCCTTCCTTTCCGTGACCCCGTGGAGACTGTGCTTGGGCCTCTGAAGCCCCCTCGGAGTCTGGTTGGACCCCACTCCCCATGGGCACGTCTAAAAATGAGCGACTGGTGCGTATGCACCAGAGTCATTTCGGCAGGAGTCTGCAGACAATATAAAACAAGGCCTGTGGAGCCAGCGCCTTCCGATTCCAATTAAATATTTCCTGTAAGTCTGTGCCAAGTGTGCATCTTGTAAGAACATTTGAAAGCAGAAGTTTGAACTCACAGGGACCCCGTTGCCTTAAAAACCTGTTTCCTGTTTGACAAGATTTTACTAGTAGGAGCAAAGTAGCACATTCAGCAAGAAAAGTCATTGTTAGTGGCCGAGATGTGTAAAGGTGGTGGTTTCCTTCCCCGCGTGCCCCCCAGCACAGCCTCGCTGGGTTGCAGATTTCTCTCTTCCAGATAGATCTCTCTCGGAACATTAGAACCCTATTCCAAAGGGCCCTAATGACCTTTCCAGGGTTAGAGAAAATATTTGCTTATCTCCGCGTCTGCACATCCTACCCCTTGGCATCTTGTAAAGTTTGAAAGGCTCTTCAGGAGAACCCTGTAGATGTTATTCATCTCCATTTTGCAGATGAGGAAACTGAGGCTTGGGGTTCATATGCCATTAAGTTTTGTATGGAGTGCTTTAAGATTGGCAGGGACTAGGTGTTCGAGGTCCCTCTTGTGTCACCACTTTGCACAAATTACTAAAGTTGTCTCAGTTTCCCAATCCATAAAACGGGGTAAATGGCAGCAGGAATGTGACATCATAGATTTGAAATACCTCTAAGTTGGTCACAAGAAAGGCCATACAATAATCACAAAGTAGTATTATTATTAGAGTATCATTATCATTATGAAAAAAAAAAAACAATTTTAGGACAGAAACTCAAAGTACCCCGTGATCTGGCCCTAGCCTCTTAATCTACCACCCTTTTTTCCAGCCACGATTCCCTGCTGCCATGCCCTGATCACTCACTCACTCACTCACACACATGCTATCCCCTTTCTTCAAACTTTGCCCTTTGGATCTTTTCCCACATGGTCCCTTCTAACTGGAACCCTCACCACCGCTTCTGTGAAGCCTTCCCAGCTTGCCTGGGGATCAGGCTGGTGCAATACACAGTTGGTTATCAGAACCAGAGAGCTGCGCATTTGAAGCCTCGTGTATTATCAGTGTGGTTTAGGCAAGTTACTTAGGTTCCCCGAATCTCTGTGCTCCTCTCCAAGATGGGCTAACGCCCTTTACCTCACCGTATTATGGAGACTCAGTTACATAGTGCATGCCACATGCAGGGCCCAGGATAGGCACGGAGTGCACCTGAGCCCCTTCCTCCTCAGGTAAGATTCCTCTCTCTCTCTCTCGTGCTGTGCACATACTTTGCTTGTCCTTCTCTTATAACAGTTCTCGAAGCTCTGTCTTGAGTTACTGTCCCTAGTGTATGTGTCCACGTGAAATTGTGGGCAGGCTCTTTGAGATCCAGGAAGATACTGACTTATTTTTATGTCCACCATTGTCCTTACCTCGTAGTAAGTCCTCAGTGCTGCCGATAGAACTCCAGAAATGTTATCAATTGGCTTTCTTGGACCTGCTTGCCTTGTGGCGCAGGCCGGTGACTAATACTCAGGGCTAATTTGTAGAGTTTGGGAAGCTGAGACAAAGAGGGGTGAAGTGAGTCAGCCGTGAGGCCCAAGCATTCCAGAACTCATTCCGAGGCTCTGCCTCCAAACGCCCTTCTTTTACCACATCAGCTTTGGACGAATTTAAACAACTGAGTATTCTGCTTGACCACGTGAGTGTAATTTGATAAAGTAAGACTCAAGCATTCATTTAACAAACCGGTAATATTAATACTTTTAATGGGTAGGTACTACATTCTAAGCAACTAGACCTCTTACTTAATATGATATTAAGCTCATGGAAATCCTGAGAGGTATTTTTCACCCCCATTTTGCAGCACAATGATGCTTAGACAGTACTTGTGATATCTTGTGCTAGGTTCTAATGGTATCCATTAGTGAATACCAAGCTCCTGTTTGTTAAGATCACAATATATTATCAGAGACAGGCAAACAAATCATTGAACTCATTAGGAGGTACATACACGAAGCTATAAAGTGGGGACACAGAAAGGAGAATAGTTACACTGGGAATGAAAAATTATTAGTAAAACAGGCACTATTTGAACAGAATCCTGAAGGATGAGAGTCCAGAAGACAGATAAGGGAGAAAAGGCAATTCTAGGAATAGGGAACAGTGTGTTGAAGAAAGAACAGGGCCTATTTCTGTTGCAGTGGAAAGAGGACGTGAAACTTAAGCTGGGGCAGGAGTATGGGCCAGGCCAAAGAGCTTGGCCTTTTTTCTTTAGGCAATGGGAGCCATTGAGGGTTGTACACTCTGGTGTTTTCTTTTTTTTAAATCAATTAATTTGAGAGAGATAGAGAGAGAGTGAGCAGGGGGGAGGGGCAGAGAGAGAGGGAGAAAGAAACTCTAAGCAGACTCCTCGCTGAGCGCGGAGCCCAACTCGGGGCTTGATCTCAAGACCCTGAGATCACGACCTGAGCTGAAACCAAGAGTCAGGCACGTAACCCACTGCGCCACCCAGGTGCCCCGACTCTGGTGTTTCCTTCGGATGACTTAGTGGTCTTAGAGTTGGAGGAGACGGTGAAGATGTTCTAAGCATGTTAGCTATAAAGTTATATCAATGTTGAAAGTGATTCTCATGAAAATATGGATGAGTTGCTATCATTATTATGCCTGCATATTAGCAAAATTCAGCTTTTTCTATCTCAGTGCCTATTTCTTCTTTGGATAAAATTGAGAGGAAATGTGCTGTGTGTCTAAAACACTTGCTCACCGGGGCAAAAGATCTCAAAGAAGTTTCATTTTGTGGAATGTTCTGCCCCACAGGTAATAGGTAATCTTTTGAATGACTGTATTTCTTTCATTAATGGAAACACAATTTGTCTGAGGGTGTCTCTCAGGACACGTTGCCCGGCACTCTTCCCGGTGCTGGCCATCCCCGGCACCCTATGGCATACACAGCTCTCGTGGGCATCCAGCCATCCTGGCCCAGCCCCCTTCGCCCAAAATGACCGAAATCTTCAGACACATACTGCATATGCATTCTTATACTTGTGAATAGGGATGTGGGATATGGGGAGAGATTATCCAGAAACTTTGATAGAGCCCAAAGCTTGCAAAGCTTTCCCAGGGCTGGCCGGTCAGTTTCCGTCAAGCAAAGTCCTGGGCTGCGGAGCTGTGGGTCTGCAGCCCGTGCAGCTCCTGGCTTGGCCCCCGGGAGGCTGGGACTCTTGCCCCTATTGCTCCCCATGGCTGCCTCATGTGACCAACCTGCACAGGAAGTGTCCTTGAACAGCTTCTCTTTCTTTCTTGCTTTTAAACAACACCTGACTCATCTCATGTGAAATGTTCTTCATGAAGTGAGCTCACCAACAGATGGTGCTGCTGGAACCCATCTGGGCATGAACAGCATCCTCACCCCTTGGCAGGGCTGGCTCCTCCCGGCTTTCCACGCCAGGCTTTTAACATTCCTTCCATTTTCAAGTGATTGAGCTCTTGCAGCAGCCTACGAGGGAGGCCATCGTGAGCGGGAGGGCAGGTGCTTGCTGGGAAAGTGACTTTCCCAAGGTCACCTGGGTGGGCTCACTCTTCCTCTATGTACCCCCCACCTCCAAACCCCACCTTCCCCATGTGTGACCTGCACAGGCCATCACAAAGTTCTACAGGCTTCTTCCACCATCGCCAGGCATTAACTCTGGGTCAGCGGAGCTTCCAGAACCTTGGAATTCTGCCCTGCAGGCTAGTGTTGGAAACTTGCCCATCTCATGGTGGTAGGTAGATCTGACACAGGCCTGCTAACTTCTTCATTTGGTGAAGAAGGCCTTTGGGGTGACTGACCACTGGGTTGGATGTTGCCCCAGGTGTGGTTCCTGTGGAAGTGGTGAGTCACAGCCCTGGTAGCTGGCCTGCTCCTTCATACACCTGCCTCTGTCTGGAGGCATCTCATTTCCTCATGAAATGGAGAGAGGAAAGCCCCAGGGTGCTGGGGCATATGCTGCTTCAGCTCTGCCAGTTACATCATCCTCCTCAACTCCCATTGCCTTTCTTTTTTTTTTTTTTTAAAGATTTTATTGATTTATTTGAGAGAGAGAGAATGAGAGGGAGAGCACATGAGAGGGGGGAGGGTCAGAGGGAGAAGCAGACTCCCTGCCGAGCAGGGAGCCCGATGCGGGACTCAATCCAGGGATTCTAGGATCATGACCTGAGCCGAAGGCAGTCGCTTAACCAACTGAGCCACCCAGGCGCCCACTCCCATTGCCTTTCACCAACCACCACCATTACTGTCGGAATCACCCCGAGAACAGAGGAAGGAAACGGGGGAACGTGTAAGTGTGCCATCACATCAGGCTCTGGATCCGCTCAGGTGAGTTCAGAGATAGTTCAAAGAAGCAACAACAGTTCAAAGTTCAAAGGTCAGAGAGCCTGAAGTCGGTTTATGCATTGGGTGGAGGGAGCTGGTGCGGGGTGGGAGAGGCGTGGATGTTGGTGTCAGGCAGACGTTAAGTTGGAATCCTGACTTTTCTACTAATGAACCCTGTGGCCTTGGCAAGTTACTTGAGCTCCCTGAACCTCGGTTTCCTCATCTGTAAAGGGAGAGGCCCAATGTTTTCCTCATAGATGTGTAGTAAAGATTAAAGGTGATGGTGAATATAAGGCACCAAGCTGTCATTTGTCCTGGCTCCAAGTCAGCCATGCCTTGGGGAGTATGGACAAGAGTGTTGGCAGAGCTCTGACCCCCTCTGATCTGGGCCAGAGCTTTAGGAGGCTGAAGGGACTTAAAGGTATCTGGTAAACTCCCTGCTCTCAGTAGGCACCCAAGATAACTTGTGAAGGGGAGCCAGGAGCCTGTTAGAAGGGGGCCCCAGGGCACCTGGGTGACTCAGTTGGTTAAGTGTCCGACTTTTGGTTTCTGCTCAGGTCATGATCCCAGCGGCGTGAGATGGAGCCCCACGTCAAGCTTCCCACTCAGCATGGAGTCTGCTTCAGATTCTCTCTCCCTCTCCCTCTGACCCCCCCACTTGTGCACTCTCTCTCTAAAAATGAATAAATTCAATCTTTAAAAAAATTAAATAAATAAAATAACAACTCTGTAGGGTAGGTATTATTATTAAAAAAATAAAAAAAGAGTCCAACTCTTGAATTCAGCTCAGGTCATGATCTCAGGGTCGTGGGATCAAGTCCCACATTGGGCTCCACGTTCAGCAGGGAATCTGCTTGAGATTCTCTCTCCCTCCCCCTTGGGCCCTCCCCCCCCAGGCTCTCTTTCTCTCTCTAAAATTAAATAAATCTTAAAAATAAAAAAAAGGGCCCAATGACAAGTTGGAGGGTACAGTGGACTGAGCTGTCCCCGGTGATGGGGAGTCACCCATATAATGGTGCCGTCCCTGCTGATGCCTGCTGACCATCCTTTCTAGGTTAACACTTCAGGATAATTCCTCTAGTCCTTCTCCAGCCTTCTTTTTTCTGGTCTTCAGAGTCCTCTTTATCAACAGCACCTTGTTTTGGATTTCTTAAGCTTCTAAATGTTTAGGTATATTTTTTTAATAATTTTTTTAAAAAATATTATTTGATAGAGAGAGAGATAGCAAAAGCAGGAACACAAGCAGAGGGGGTGGGAGAGGGAGAAGCAGGCTTCCCACCAAGCAGGGAGCCCGATGCGGGACTCGATCCCAGGACCCTGAGATCATGACCTGAGCCGAAGGCAGATGCTTAACAACTGAGCCACCCAGGTGTCCCTAGGTATATCTAAATGACAGACATAAATGTGTGTGTAAATTCAAATGTTCTTTTGCTAGAAAAATGAAGTCCAGTTGACTGAATAAAGAGAATGCTCAATATTACATTCAGTAACTCATCTAATTTCTTGGGAGCCATATTTGCTCGAGGGCCAAGCATTAGTCATTGCTTAATTTTAGTATTTTTCATAAAAGACATTAAAATGATGAGCCAATGAGTTATAAATCAGTTTTTAATTTTAATTTATTTTTTAACAGTTTTTTTTTAAATTAAAAACAACAACAACAAAACCATTGCATTGCTCTGATTGTATATAGAGGAGGTGACTTAATAAACATTCAAAATAAGGCACAAAAAACACTGTGAAAATAAGATGTGGAACCAAGATGGCAATGTGAAAATGTTTTTGCCCAGTTTAGAGTTTGGAGAGATATATTTATGTTAAACATTTCAATGAGCATGGAGAACAGGTACTTTCTGAAGATACTATTAAAATTTTATTTAAATATTGGAGATTGGTTTATCTTATTTTTGTCATCTACCCTATCTGCTGATTATTGCTGCTTCTCATGAACTAATGATTCTATGAAATTCCAAGGAGATACCTGGTTCTTCTGATTACCTTGTCCCTGTCCCCAACTCGGGATGACCTCCAGGGTCCTCATGGGCAGTTCCCCCTTTCTGTGAGCCTGGCCTGCCTGCCATTTCCTTGCTTGCTCTTGTTCTTTTAGGATCCTACCTTTCACTGACTCTAGGTTCTCACTTGCAGCATGGGAAGAGGTAATGCAATGGCTCAGGTCCAGCCACCAAGAGTATGGCCTTTGTGAAAGATATATGTCCCCAGATTGAAACCAGGGGCTCCCTCTCCTGGTGTCACCCTAAGAACCCTGACATTACAAGGATCAGTGGGGCCTTCTTCAAGGGAGATGGGATGGATGGGCTTCCTACAGCTTTGGGGGAGTGACAGTGGAGTCCAATGACAGAGTGGGAAGAGCTACTCTCATCCAGTGTCTTCAAGGCCAGCACCTGCCATGGGCACTTGAAAGTTCCCACCTGGATCAAGGCATCCTTAGCAACTGGACAGCAGAAATCCCCTTCTGAGTCAGAAGCTGCTGGTCTCCTCCTGTGCAGAATCCATACCTCTAAGACAAGGGGAACAGCAAGGTCACCCAGACCGTATAGAACGGGGAGACTCTCCACTTGATCTTAGCCAAAAGGCCAAGAAGTGATAGAACGGGGAGACTCTCCAGGGTTAGTGTTATGCCCCTCCATGGGTAAGTGTGGTCATTGTTGTGCAGGTGAAAATATAGCCAGAACTCTCGCTTTCAAGTAATTTTTCTAATAGCTCATTTCACAATAAGCCAAAACTTGGTTTCCTTATTTCATTAGTTTTATGAAGACCTCTTAGCACATCAAAAAGGTATTTACCCATTGGATAAAAAATCCAAAAGATAACGAGGATAAAAGAATGAAGTAGAGGATGGAAGTAAGGAATGTGTATTTCTTGAACACTTACTATTAGCACTTATATGTCAAGCACTCTAAATGATCTAATTTAAGCCTCATCACAAGTGGAAACGCAGGCTTTTGCATCTCCATTTCACAGATGCGGGGTCCAAGACTCAGGGTGGGGGTTAAGTGATTGTATGAGCATGCTGCTGAGGAGCAGGATTTGAACGCAGGCCTGCCTCCTCTGAGGCTGTTGTCCTCCTCCGTGTCACCTGCTAATCAGGCAGAGAACAATACACGCACGGGCTGGGTGAGGCATGTGTGGGGACATGGGGACACAGGCATTTCTCTGGCCCTCCATGTCCTCAAATGGGGCTAAACTGTATATGCCTTAGTTTGCAAGACATAAAAGTACTGCCTATGTAGGTTCTCAATAAATGCTGACTGAACCACATTGTGTATGCCTGAAATTATGTAATAGACAGTTGAGATGGTCCCCGCCCAGGGAGGGAAAGAAAACAATATACGGTGTTGTGACTACACCCACTTGCATTTAACGTGTCCATCCAAGGGACCTGAGCCTTCAGTTTGTTGTTCATTTTAATATTTGGTCATTTTAGAAGTGCATTTTAGGGGTGCCCAGGTAGCTCAGTCAGTTAAGTGTCTGCCTTTGGTTCAAGTCATGATCACAGGGTCCTGGGATCGAGCCCTACATCAGGCTCCCTGCTCAGTGGGGAGTCTGCTTCTCCTTCTCCCCCAGGCACCCCCAGCCCTCATGCTTTCTCTCCCTATCTCTCTCAAAAATAAATAAAATCTTTTAAAAAATAAAAATAAATTTAAAGAAACCTTAGTGTCATCATTTTTTTTCCTTTTTAAAAAAATTTAAGTTCAATTAATTAACATATAATGTATTATTGGTTTCAGAGGTAGAGGTCAGTGTAGTGTCATCATTTAAAAAAAAAAAGTGCATTTTTACAAAAGTAGAGTTTTGGCTCCATGCCCAATGTGGGGCTTGAACTCACCACCCCGAGATCAAGGGTTGCATGCTCTACCGCCTAAGCCAGCCAGGTGCCCCTTGGCGTATTTTTTAATAAACAAATACAGTTGGCTCTTCTGTTATACTTTTAAATACACATCTGGGATTGTGTAAATCAAACTGATTTCTCTTCAGGTGTATATTTTTAATCGTTTCTATTTCCACTGAGGATTAAAAGGCCCCCGCACTGGTGTTAAACTGAGGGTTAGCATTATAGGTGTGCAGGCAGCTGGGGAGTTCTCCCTGTGTCTGAGATGCAGGCCTACTCTCTGGGGAGCATTTCCTACACTGTGCCGTGGCTTACCTTGTATGGCTGCGGCCACACTTACTTTATCTAGAGTTATCTGGAACATTTGGGCCTCCTTGATTTATGTGAGTGAATGAAAGAAAACCATGAATATATCTAAACAATAAAGATAGCAGGTGTGACAGCTGAACCCAGCAGTGAGGAGACCAGATTCCTGCAGTTTCCTACCTGCTATGGCCACGCTGGATGTGCCCTGTGCCTGGGGGTGACTGGCATCACCCCTGGGTCATCAGGCCAGAGCACTTTGGGGATCTAGTCTGAGGCCGGGGAACGTGCTTCCACCACAGAAGCACCAAGAGGGCATGTGGCTTTGTGTGACGTGGTGGCTCATTTCCTTAACAGATAAGCCGTACCTGGCTTCCTTGAGGTTTAGAGATCTCAGAGTTAGCTTTTGTCATTAAGCTTGCAGTGGGGGGGAGAGGGGGATATATATGTCACTTGGAGTGGCAAAATAACAAGAGTGAAATCCTGAGGTTTCTCCTTCTGCATTTTTTTTTCTTTTTAAAGATTTTATTTATTTATTTGAGAGAGAGAGAGAATGAGAGACAGAGAGCACGAGAGGGAAGAGGGCAGAAGGGGAAGCAGACCCCCCGCTGAGCAGGGAGCCCGATGTGGGACTCGATCCCCGGACTCCAGGATCATGACCTGAGCCGAAGGCAGTCGCTTAACCAACTGAGCCACCCAGGCGCCCTCTCCTTCTGCATTTGAAGCCCTACCCATGAGGCATCCTGGAAAGGGAAACTTATAGGGTTCCAAGGAATAGTTTCCTTATAAAAGACCTACAACTTACATACACAGAATCGTCCCATAAAAATCGGCACCCTGGTCTAGGGGATCAGGGGCAGGAGGCAAATGCCCCTGTGCTCGTCCACACCTCTCTGGCTTTCTGAGACAGCTTTCCTACCTTTTAGCCTATAGTTCACTTGCAGCAGAGTTCATCTGTAGGAACTATTCATGGGAAGCAGGGAGCTGGGTGCCCAGGACCCCGCCAGGGACAGTTACTTCTCTAACACTGGCTCCGGAGTCCAGAGTGAGTTCCAGATAGTGCCTTAATAGTGGCTTAAAGCACTTTCTTTAAAAGCCTTATTGATAAACAGTCGGATTTCTATTTGGGAGGGATAGACCAGGGGTTCTCAACTCTGGCTGCCTGTTAGAATCATCTGGAGAGCTCAAAATCTCAGGGATTTTATGGTTTCTTCGATGAATTGAAAACAGAGAAAAAGATGATTCTAACAGACTGTTTCTCTTGGAAACCAACCTCCAGCACCTTGCTTGCTCTTAATTGACTTACTGGAGTTGACCCAAATAGAAACATATCTCATCTCATCCACCCACCGGCTCTATCACTCACTGAGTAAGGAAGATGGAGGGCTTAGGAAGCCGAACTTGGCACCTTTCATGCCGGATGACACATAAGCCGATGTAGGATGCTCGGAGAAATCTGCGGTCCTAGCATTTCTAAACCATCTCTTCTCCCAATCCACACACCTGCTTCCAGAACCTTCAATGGAAAGGAAAGTCAAGAGCAGGAAAACAGCCCTTTTCTCCTGCGGGAGGCATCTTAGTGACAGAAGTGGAATTGTCTGAATGTCACTCTGCACTTAGGAACAACAAAAACAACAACAAAAACCAAACCCCAGACTCTGGAGTGTTCGAAGAAGAGCGTCCATCTCCTGGTGATGAGGAGTCCAGCATCCTGGCTGAGAAAGAATCTCCAAGGATGGACGACTGGAGAATCAGAAGAAAGGGGGAGCTAGGGACTTACTTGTTCTTGATGGCAGATCTTTCAGTGGGTTTGGCTTGTGCTTCTATAGAGTAAGACATGAGAAAAAAGGGGAGGGGAAATTAGGTTTTGAGAGAACTAGAGGCTCAAGCAATTTTTGTTGTTGATGCTGCAGGTTGCTTCTTTCGTGGTTAGTCCATAAAAGGAAACAGGAATTTAGACCCTTACTTCTCTGCTTTTCTGAGCAGCCTGGAAAGGTAGAGCTCAGATGGAATATATGGGGAAACTCTCCGATGGGTTTGGGACTCTAGTGTGTGTTTTTCACTCCAAAACGCCTCTGTTGTCATCCCTCTAAGTAACTATATGTAGCTTGACAGATGTCTTGGTAGTAACGTTGGAAAGGAAAACCAGAGAGACAAACCGCTTCGCTTAACTGCTGCTAGCATCAATGTCACTTAGAAAGTGTAGGACACTTAGGAGAATCTTAATTCAAGTCACACAGAGGACACTTTCACACCCTGTCCTCTAGGGCCTGGCTGAGCCGGATCAGTGACAAGGTTTGATCTTGTCACTGTTGTAGAAATATTGCCAAAGATAAAACAAATTAAAAATAAATAAAAACAAACACAAACTTCGGAGTGGACGTTAGTACGGAATATAAAAAGGTTGCAAAGGCACCGCGGTCATGTGACTTCCAGCTTCCGAAGTCTGTGCTGGTGCTTTGTGAGTATTTAGGTAGGAAAGAAGGGTTTGGTCAGGCTAGACGGGAGACTAGAGGAAAGGGGTGGGGGAGCTGCTCATTGCACTGGGAACACAAGAGGGGAGCATGACCAGCAGCTGCCAGGCTCAGGTTGGGGAGCCGGGCATGATCCAGGTACGGGGGCAGGTTGTGTAGCCCTGAAACATGGGTATAGCAGTCCCGGGAGGGTGTTCATGCTGTTAACTGTGCCAGGCAGGCCCCAGGCCCCTTTGAGCTGCCTGGTCCCTGCATCCTTCTCGAACACTTTCCAAGTTCATAAACAAACACTTTCAAAGAGCAGTTCACATATGTGGGGGACAAAATTGAACTTTGCTTTAACCTTTTTTTTCTTTTTTTTTATTATGTTATGTTAATCACCATACATTACATCATTAGTTCTTGATGTAGTGTTCCATGATCCATTGTTTGTGTATAAAACCCATGGCTCCATTTAATACGTGCCCTCTTTAATACCCATCACCAGGCTAACCCATCCCCCCGCCCCCCTCCCC
>NC_138381.1:44676097-44685011 GCF_054177405.1 Leptonychotes weddellii | reverse complement strand
CCTCTCCCCTCTCATGCTGTTTCTCTCTCTCTCTCTCTCAAATAAATAAATAAATAAAATCTTTAAAAACAACAACAACAACAACAAAAACCATAGTGATCTGAAGGGGCACCTGCACCCCAATGTTTATAGCAGCAATGTCCACAATAGCCAAAATATGGGAAAAGCCCAGATGTCCAACAACAGATGAATGGATAAAGAAGATGTGGTATATATATATATATATATATATTCAATGGATAATGAAGATGTGACATATATCTGTTGTATATATGTGTATATGTACCTATATACATATATATTCAATGGAATATTACTCAGCCATTCAAAAAGAATGAAATCTTTCCATTTGCAATGACGTGGATGGAACTAGAGGGTATTATGCTAAGCGAAATAAGTCATTTAGAGAAAGACAAATATATGATTTCACTCATATGGAATTTAATAAATAAAATTGATGAACATAGGGAAAGGAAAGGAAAAATAAAATAAGATGGAAACAGGGAGGGAGACAAATTAAGAGACTCTTAAAGTATAGAGAACAAACTGAGGGTCCTGGAGGGGAGGTGGTGGGGGATGGGGTAACTAGATGATGGGCATTAAGGAGGGCACTTGATGGAATGAGCAATATGCAACTGATGAATTTCTAAATTCTACCTCTGAAACTGATAATACACTATATGTTAATTAAATTGAATTTAAATAAAAAATTAAAAAAAATAAAGGGCTGCTCCAGTACACACTCCAGCAACATGTGATTATACTTACTTCATTAAAATTTCACTGATGCTATTTTTTTGTTTCTTTAATCTTTGCTAATTTTATTTGTAAAAATGCATCTCTTTTGCAAAGATCAAAACATATTCTGGGGGCACCTGGGTGGCTCAGTCAGTTAAGTGTCTGCCTTCAGCTAAGGTTGTGATCCCAGGGTCCTGGATTGAGTCCCATATCAGGCTCCCTGCTCTGCGGGAAGCCTGTTTCTCCCTCTGCCCCTCCTCCAACTCATGCTCTCAGGCTCTCTTGCAAAAATTAAAAAAACAACAACTTATTCTGCAAATACTGCATTTGCTGAATTTCTCTTTTGCATTTATCTGCAAAACAGATTTACCAGCCACATAAGACTGTCTTTAACCCAAATAATGTTGTCCAGCATAAAAATGCTTATGTTGACCAGACATTTGAAGAATCATGTCAAACCTTTTTGTTGCCAGTTGTGTCTTAAAAATAAAAGTTATTTGTAAATATCTTCAGTATGCATCCTAAAAGAACTTTTTAAAAAACATAAACACAACATAATCATATCTAAAAAGATAATTCATTAATTTCATTACTCAGTCAACATTCACATTTTCCCATTGTCATAAATGTGTGTGAGTGGTTTTTTCCCTTAAATTCAGATCTAAATAAGTTCATACATTATGATTGATTGATATGTCTCAGATATCTCTTTTAATTTAGGGTTTTCTATTTAATTTATTTCCCACCGTAGGTTTATTGTTGTGCATGATGTTAAAGAGAGTGGTTTTTGGTCCTATAGGGTTCCTACAGCCTGGTTTGTACTGATTACATTCCCGTGGTATTTTTAAAACCACATTCATGTATCCTCTATTTTTCCTACAAATTGATAGTCAACACCCGACACTTGATAAAATGCAGATTCCTTTTTTTTTTTTTTAAATCAAGATTACTTCATAGGTCATATATGTACTTCCCTTACGAGGTACATAATGTCTGGTTGTCTCTTTTTATGCTGTTTGTAGCCATTGATGGTCACTGCCTGGACAATGAATTCACTAGGACTTGCAAAAATCGTGATGGATTCTGCTATTTCTTCTTCATTTGTTAGTTTGAATATTTTAATAAAGAGAATCTTCTCCCTCAACTATTTCATTACCCTGAGATACGGTTTATATAGGAAAGGTAGATTAAATGCTTTGTTTACTAGTTTTCAAAATAATGACTTTGTTCCCTGCTATTTTCCACAGGTGAACCATGAGTTTTGTTTGTTAATATCTCGATTTCAAGGACTTAAATGGATTTGATGTGTTTCATTCCAGTGCAGTTACCCTTTGTGATGTACAAATGGACACATCTTTGGCCAGTAGGGGCCCCATCAAATGGGCTCTCATGTCTTTTTGACATGATCCTAATATTCCTCGATAGCTTTTTTTCTTTCTGATATGACAGGATGTTCCAGGCTCTTTAAACAATGTTTTAGGGGCACCTGGCTGGCTCAGTCAGTGGAGCATATGACTCTTGATCTGGGGGGTTGTGAGTTTGAGCCCCACATTGGGTATAGAAGTTATTTAAAAATAAAATCTTCAGGGGTGCCTGGGTGGCTCAGTCGTTAAGTGTCTGCCTTGAGCTCAGGTCATGATCTCAGGGTCCTGGGATTGAGCCCCATATCAGGCTCCCTGCTCAGCGGAAAGCCTGCCTCTCCCTCTCCCACTCTCCCTGCTTGTGTTCCCTCTCTTGCTGTGTCTCTCTCTGTCAAATAAATAAATAAAATCTTTTAAAAAATCTTTAAAAATGTTTTAAATCAAATTTATCCTTAAAGGATGAATATTTTCAGCCATTGAAAATAGAAAGGGAACCTTTGAATCTGAGTACAGTTCTCACACTGGAATCCTCCCAAATATTCTGAGCAATGGCAGCTTCCTTCAGGAGATGGAAAAGGTGTCTACTTGTATGATACAACTGTCATCAATTTGTAAGTTTTTTGTATTTTTAATAAAAGCCATTTACATTCTTTCCTAGTTAGTCATAGATGGTTTACATGTCTGACTCCCCTGCTAGTCTGTATTCTGAGAACGAAATCTTGCCTTATTCATCTCTGTAGCCCTAGCACAGCACTTGTCACTTAGTAAGTACTTAGGAGACATATTTTTTCATTTTTGACTTTAGAATTAAAATAAATTTAAAAGGGTTATATAATATGAGAAGTACAGTAAGGGAAACAAGCCCCTGCATTTCCAGAACCACACACACGCACTGTTAGACGTCCATCTGGGTGACTGGCTTCACACCAGAAAACGATGAGTTTATGATTTGCATTAAGATAACTTAGCATAAATGAAGCAATTTCTCTAATAGTGTCTATATACACAAAGATCTATACAGTTATGTTTAGTCTTAAAATACTTTCATGTTTATAACCAGCTTTTAACCCTCCTCCAGATGCTTAGCAAAATATATGAACACAAGTATAAGTAAGACCATTTTGTAAGTTGGGAGCTAAGGAATAGAAAAGCCTAATGACTTCAGTGAGGACACAGAGGAAATGTCAGAGCCGAAGGGGGGTGGGGATGATCTAGTTCTCAGTTCCGTCATCGGCGCCTTCCAGAGCCTCTGGTGCAGAACTGCTGGGAAGAGCCCAGCCCTGCCCAGCCCAGGTAGCACGTGGCAGGACTGGAGTTTCTGGGGGCAGCGTCACCGGCCTCACCCTTGTGGGACGGTATTGCCATTTCAAGGAAAGGACTAGAACACGTATCTTTTCAAGGGACCAGAAATACCACCCTTTTAGGAGGCTAAATTTCGCCTGCTTTTCAACACTGTTTTGGAACACGAGTTACTCATTCCACTTCAAATGAAATTACTTAGGAAAAAACCCTTTCACATAAAGTACGAAGGGCCGTTTTTGGAAACAGAGACTGGTTCCAAATTCTGGTTCTACCGCTTATTAGCCTCTCTACATCTCAGTTTTCTCATGCGTGGAATGAGATACCGTTCACCAGAAATGATCTGTGTTAGGGTTCACTATCTGCACGAGGGAACTGCCTGAGGAAGGACTTGGGGGGTGCTGTGGGGCCGGGTTGCTGGGACAAGGTCACCATCCGACATTAAGTGAAAGTGGAGTTTGAGTGTTGAAGATTTCTAAACTGTGAGCAAAGATACGCTGTGAATTCTCATTTTCTCAAGTGACAAACACTTCAAGGGCTCCCAGGCTCCAAAGTAGGGGTTCAGGGGTATTGGGGTGGGATGGCAAGATCAAAGCTGTGGCTACAGTGGGGTGAATGTCTGGACTCACTCAGATTAGCAGGTGCAGCCTGGTAGCAGAGGGGTCTGCTGAGAAAGTGATCCCTGTGGCGGAGACCGGTGGTGCCCCGAACCAGGTGAGGTGCTGATATCCCTGGGGGCCCCTTCCCAGGGGTGGGATTTGCTGCACCTGTGAGCAATGTCTAGCGCTACTGCTCCTAGGGGTGGGGGGCGTGGAGCTCTGCATCTCAGATTTTCGGTCCATTTACAATGTCCTTTTTTTTTTTTTAAAAGATTTTATTTATTTATTTGACAGAGAGAGACACAGCGAGAGAGGGAACACAAGCAGGGGGAGTGGGAGAGGAAGAAGCAGGCCTCCTGCTGAGCAGGGAGCCCGATGTGGGGCTCGATCCCAGGACCCTGGGACCATGACCTGAGCTGAAGGCAGACACTTAAAGACTGAGCCACCCAAGTGCCCCAATTTACAATGTCCTTATTCAAGCTTTCCTTGGGCAGACTCGAGGCTCCCAAGGGATCCCCTCCCCTGGCAGAAGCTAGGATATTTTACCCCAGGAGTCCTGTCCCCACCTGGCGGCTCCTGCCCAGTCCAGTGCACACTCATGCAGGCAGAATCACCTTTAAACCTTTCAAAGGGATTTTAGATCCTGGTGGGACTGCTGTGCTTTGGGAAGGATTAAATTAATTAGACTTAATATCCTACATACTGTGAGTCAGAAATTTAGTGACCTCTTCTCAATTCACCTTCTTCCCTTAACCTTTTTTCTTAAAGGCTACATAAAAGTTGAAAGAATAGTGCAATGAACACCACGCTATCTTTCACCTCTTCTGCAGAATCTGCGCAGAGAGAAGTCCGGGAGCCAGCACAAGATGCGTCTACAATGTACAGCTGCTTCTGGAAGATACTGAAGCTGGCCACACTAAAGCTTTAAGCCAAAGTGTTTTTTGAAATTAGTGAGGTGATTGCTTAGGCTCATTTGGGAAAGAAAAAGTGGCTTCAGGGCTGGTGGCTGTCAGGGATCCTACATGAAGAGCACATTGGTGCCTCAAGGGCATTGAGTTTCCTGGGGGGTGGGGGGGTGGGGGAGGCCTCTGTTGCTATATGAGCCCTGGTATCGGTAATGCGCATGTTGGGGGCCCCTGGCCTTCGTGAGCTCTTGGGGCCTCTGTCCTCTAGCAATAATTTGCTTCCCATTTCCTGGAACCCGTCAGAAGTGGGCCTTGTAGTATAATTACCCTAAATTGTTACAACTAAGTTTTTTTTTTTTTAAAGATTTTATTTATTTATTTGAGAGAGAGAGAATGAGAGGCAGAGAGCATGAGAGGGAGGAGGGTCAGAGGGAGAAGCAGACTCCCCGCCGAGCAGGGAGCCTGATGCGGGACCCGATCCCGGGACTCCAGGATCATGACCTGAGCCGAAGGCAGTCGCTTAACCAACTGAGCCACCCAGGCGCCCACAACTAAGTTTTAAATGACAGGGAATGAACCCTCTTTACTTACTTGAAAAGAAGCTAAGGAAGACACCTGAAATGTCAGGAGGACTTTTAAAAGGATGCAGGACTCATTTGTCCTTCTATGGAGAACACCATCTCCCAGTTTTTCCGTATGGCTCTGAAGTCATTGCAGGTGCAGGGTGGCCATATCTGCAAATTCTCATCCCTGGGGAAGATTTAATTGCCTTTGTCAAATAGCAATTAAGAGGACTAACTCCTTCCATGCATGGCCACGTTTGCTTTAACTTTTTCACTCAACACTTAAGAAAACAGCTCATCAGGACAATGAGCTATGACCTCAGTCACCTCGTCGTGGATATTCAGATTGTATCATGTTATTGTGGAAAGACCTGGCCTTGCTTGCTTAATTTGCTGAAATACACTACCGATTTTTCTTAGTGTCTTTCAGATAGGATGGTGGGGTGGTCTCACTTTAAGGGGGACTGTGGTAGAAAGTGGGGTGGGGGTTTCTGGAAGAACCCCTACTCTTTCTGTTTCTGGCAGAGGGGAGGGGTGTCATAAAGAAATTCAGCTGCATCAGACTCATTAGATACTACCTCTTCTTTTTCATCCCAGGACCCTCGAGATCACGACCCCACGACCAGAGGAAAAGCAGACGCTTTTAACCTACTGAGCCACCCAGGTGCCCCAGAATCTCTGCTTTCTGAGAGCATGAAAATTCTCTCCTATACTGTGTGGCTTCAGGCTGCCAGAGAGGAGCAGGGAGAGATGGAAGCCTTACTTACCTTCGGACATACTAACAGAGAAAAACATTGCATTGTTTCTTTGTCTTTTATCCCCTGACTGTGGCACTGCAATACCCTGAGAAAATCGAAGTTGCCCTTTATACAAAAAACAAAGAAGAGGCACCTGGTTGGCTCAGTCATTAAGCTTCTGCCTTTGGCTCAGGTCATGATCCTGGAGTCCTGGGATAGAGCCCGGTGTCGGGGTCCCTGCTCAGCGGGAAGCCTGCTTCTCCCTCTCCCTCTGCTGCTCCCCCTGCTTGTGCTCTCATTCTCTCTGTCAAATAAAAAAATAAATTATTTTAAAAAAACAAAGAAAAACTCCAATCATCCTAATTATTATTTGCACACTTTCATATCTAATGGCATATTCAGATAGCACTGGTAGGTTTTGGGTCAAGGAATTAAGCAGTTGATACTTTTAATTTGATTTTGATTTTTTCTACTTTTATTGAGATGTGATTGATATATAACATTCCGTAAATTTAGGATGTACAGCATGATGATTTGATACATGTATATATTGCAAAATGATGATTACAATAAAGTTAGCTAACACCATCACCTTATATAACTGCCATTTGTGTGTGTGTGTGGTGACAACATTTAAGATACTCTCTTAGGGGGGGACCAGCGTAGGCCTCAGGCAGTTTGAACAGTTTAACTCCAAACATGGATATCAGACCAAATCATACAATTTACATCAACAATATGAATGACAAAATTAAAATATGCCTTGTGTTCTCAGTTTGGCCACGTTGTAGATATTGTAGCTTTAAAGACCATGAAGATGAGGGGGCAAGCCTTTGTTATTTTTAAGGAACTGGGCTCATCCACAAATGCCTTGAGACAGTTACAAGGATTTCCATTTTATGGTAAACCAATGCGAATCCAGTATGCAAAAACAGATTCTGATATAATATCTAAAATGCGCGGCACTTTTGCTGACAAAGAAAAGAAGAAGGAAAAGAGAAAAGCAAAAACTGTGGAACAGACTGCGACCACTGCAAACAAAAAGCCTGGTCAGGGAACACCAAATGCAGCAAATACCCAAGGAAATTCAACACCAAATCCCGGTCCCTGATTACCCTCCAAACTATATTTTATTCCTCAATAATTTACCAGAAGAGACTAATGAGATGATGTTGTCCATGCTGTTTAATCAGTTTCCTGGCTTCAAGGAAGTACGTTTGGTACCTGGGAGGCATGACATTGTTTTTGTTGAATTTGAAAATGATGGACAGGCTGGAGCTGCCAGGGATGTTTTATAGGGATTTAAAATCACACCGTCCCATGCCATGAAGATCACCTATGCTAAGAAATAACATATGGGAGAGTTGTCTTTAAAGCACTTGGTGTTATTTATAGTGTTTGTTTTGATAACATTTGGTCAGGCCATTTTTTAATAGCTGGGATGAGGGAGAGTGGAAGTGAGATTTTTGTGAATGATTTTAAAAAATACCTAGGCTTTGTTTAGCCTTAGTGAACTATGAAATATGAAGGCCACAATTTTGTATAATAAACTTTTATTTGTATTCAAAAAAAAAGAAGATACTCTCTTAGCAACTTTCAAGTATGTGACACAGTATTGTTAACTACAGTCACTGTGAGGTACATTCGACCCCCAGAACTTATTCACCTTTTTCTTTTTCCTTTAGGGACGGAGGGGGAGCAGGGACAGAGGGTGAGAGAGAGAATCTCAAGCTGACTCAAAGCTCAGCGCAGAGCCCGACTCGGGGCTTGATCTCAGCACCCCGAGATCATGACCTGAGCCGAAATCAACGGTCAGATGCTTAATCGACTAAGCCACCCAGGCACCCCTAGAACTTATTCATCTTAATGAGGGGCTCTTCTGTAGAAAATACAGGCATGATAACTCCAAGCAACTTAGAATCTTACTAACACGAGGCACACAAGAGTTAGAAATGCCGCAGCTGGGGCTGAAGGAAGTCAGGGGAGTCACACTAGTGACGGTAGGAGCAGCCTGGGAGACGATGAACGGGCGGGCTTCAACGTGGCAAATACTACAGCACATAACACCTACATGATGCGAATGGCAGCCTGGCAGATACACGCTGGAGTGGCGTGTCATGGGAAGGAGACTGGGGTTGTGTGTGGGGGCTGATTTTTATTGCACCCAGGTATCACTTGCATAATCAGTGGTGTGCTGGCAAATGTTTAAGAAGCAGTTCTCTCTCTCTCTCAGAAAAAAGGTTCCTATCATAGGGTTCTCCATGGTGTAAATACTTCCACTATGGCTAAATTCAGGCAACCAATATAAGACCAACCAGCTCACAGATTCTTGGACATTTAAGAATTCGAGCACTTATTATGTGCCAGATTCTGGGTCAAGCACAGGGAGAGATGGAGAAAAAAGTCTGATGTAATCCTTATCTGCCAGGCGACAGAAATATAGCAGGGAAGCTCAAAGAGGAACTAGCGGAAAGACAGATTAGCCTCGGCAGGTGGGCAAAGGAGGAGAACCAGAGAAAGGTCTCTGAATGAGCTTTGAAAGATGGGGTGATAGCTAAGTAATTAAAAAATCAGAAAAGACCCCAAAGCATGGATGTACATGATGCATTCAGGGAATTGCATAAGATTATTGGCACCAAGAATAGAATGAGGCCAGAAAAGAAAGTTGGGGCCATATTGTCAAAGGTGATGAATTTTGCTTTGTAGTAATGA
>NC_138381.1:44659055-44675997 GCF_054177405.1 Leptonychotes weddellii | reverse complement strand
GGGACTCCAGGATCATGACCTGAGCCGAAGGCAGTCGCTTAACCAACTGAGCCACCCAGGCGCCCTCTAGCAATAATTCTGATGGCAGTGGGGAGACTAACCTGTAAAAGAGATCACTGCAATGTTTCAAACAGAATATAACGAGGGTTTCAATTAAGGCAATGCAGTAGAGATAGAAATGGGGCCGATCCAAATGGCATTTAGGGAGGAAGAACTGACAGGACATTAGATTGGCTGAAGTGAGTGGAAGAGATTGGTTGCTGGAAGATAATACCCAGGATTTTGAGAAATGACCACGCTGCCCCCCGTGGAAATGAGTGACTTGGGATCCCAGTTCATCATTTTCTTTGTATCTTGCTGACATTTGTGAGTTTGAAAGGGAGAAGTTCTGAGACATGAGTGACAGGCCATGAAGATGGCTTTGTTTTACTGTATTTGGATTTATAGATCTTGATTCTGGATACTTATGCTATGAAAATTATGGACTTCTGATTTGGGAT
This sequence comes from Leptonychotes weddellii, assembly GCF_054177405.1. Lineage (NCBI taxonomy): Eukaryota > Metazoa > Chordata > Mammalia > Carnivora > Phocidae > Leptonychotes > Leptonychotes weddellii. The sequence continues at coordinate 44,675,497 of NC_138381.1, read as the reverse complement.
GATGGGCCTTTCACAAAACTGGGGAATAATAATTACCCCAGGAGTTTACTGGATAAATAAGAATTTGGAGCTTGAAAAGAGAATAAATAAGGGAAGGGAGGAAAGCACCTAGGTAGACCTGTGAATCCAGTTATTCCGAAGAGCAGTAGGCATGACATAGAAAGAATAAGGGAGCGGGAGGTGTTTGGTGATTCACATGAGAAAACAGTTGGGAAGGAGGCCAGAAATAATAGTTGGTGCCTTAGATGTCCGTGTCCAAACACACATGACGTAGGTAACAAGCAAAGTCAACTCGGGATTATAACACCAGGTGTAAACATGATGATCTCGCTGAAACCTTGTGGATGGGACTCAAGACTTACACCCAGTGATGAAATCAAACCTATGCCCTATTCAAAAGAAGCATGCCTACAAAGCGGGGAAGGGGATTCATGTGTGTTGTAGAGGAACCAGCTAGAAGCCCACTGAAGAGCATACAGATGAATATTTAGAAGGAGAGGATCAGAACATTACTATATACCATTTGGCCAGAAGGTAATGGGGAAAAAATTAAATTTCACATTTGTATAAAACATCCAGATAAAATTCTTTCAAATTTAAATGGGAAATCTGACCCTGATTTCACAAACATAACATTTTTATATCTGTTTTTATGCTCGAAATAGTTACACGTGGTTCCTCACAAAACTTTTTATTTTTTAAAAATATTTATTTATTTTAGAGAGAGAGAGCACAAGTGTGAGGGGCAGAGGGAGAAGGAGAGAGAATCTCAAGCAGACTCTGCGCTGAACATGGAGGCTGACGTGGGGCTTGATCTCATGACCCTGAATCACAACCTGAGCTGAAACCAAGAGCTGGACATTTAACGAACTGTGCCACCCAGGTGCCCCTGACAAAAACTTTTTTAAAATGACCTCTTGAAACTCTCAATAATCTCTAACAAGGAAAAAAATTTTGTTGTATAAGTGGGTAACAAAAAAATTGAAATGTTTTTTTATTTTTTAAAAAAGATTTTATTTATTTATTTGACAGAGGGAGAGACAGTGAGAGAGGGAACACAAGCAGGGGGAGTGGGAGAGGGAGAAGCAGGCTTCCTGTGGAGCAGGGAGCCCGATGTGGGGCTCGATCCCAGGACCCTAGGATCACGACCTGAGCCGAAGGCAGACGCTTAACGACTGAGCCACCCAGGCGCCCCTGAAATGTTTTTATAATTATTTAAATGTGTACAAAAGTACTATTTACAACTATTTAAAAATGTACAATAGGACTATAGATAATCGAGTAGTACTTCCCTTTTTTCCCATTGACATACGTAATGTTGAAATTCATATGATAAGGCAAACATTCTTTATGATGGACAGATACACTCCACTTGCCAATAGGGATAACCCTCTAGTCAGGTTAACAACCCCCTGTAGCCACTGTCTGTGGTGTTTTGTTATAGTGGCCTGAGCAAACTCATCCAGCGGAAATAGAGTTCAGCCCGCAGGAGAGGGGGGGCACTGGTGAGGACCAGGCAGTATGTTAGGGTAACAACCAAGCAGGGGAGTGGAACATCAGCCCCAGAGGAGGAATGAAAATGAAAAAGGGGAACGGAGACAATGTCTAGTGAATTTTGGGCAAACTCTGTGAAGTTAAAGCTGTTCTCACAGACTTTCCCAAAACTCATCTCCCAAACATAAAAGATCTTACATCAAATACAAGGTGGTAAGAACCCAGGAAGGCTGTTTCCACAGAGAGCGTGGCCCAGTGGTTGGGCTACATCATCGTGTGTGAGGTCCTTAGTACCCATGTCTGAGTGGGGTAGGCAAGGCAGTTGTGTGGAAGCAGATTTAAGATGTATTATATAGAAGGATAAATTTTGGCTCAGAATTAAGAGAACTTTCACTTTTTCCTCTATAAGAACATTTGAAATTTAAAATATCATACTGTAAAATAGAAAAAGAAAAAAATCTCCCCACGATTCCACTATCTTTTTTTTAAAGCAATCTCTACATCCAATGTGGGGCTCGAACTCACAACCCCAACATTAAGAGTCACATGCTCTCCCGACTGAGCCAGCCAGGCACTCCCACAATTCCACTATCTTAACCAAATTCACCATATATTTCCTTTGTCTTTCTTCATGTATGTATACTATAGGTAGTTGGATATAGTAGGTATACATATAATTTGCATCCTGATTTTTAAAGGAATAAAATTATAGTCTAAGCATGTTCCTATTTTGCTACATGGTTTCCTATAAAGATAACTATGAATGGTTGCATAAGTCTGGGGAGTGCATGAAGCATAATGAATGATTCCCTGTTGTTGGATGTTAAGGTTGTGGCTGGTTTCTTCCTTATTCTCTTTAAGTTTCCTTCCAGCACTGAGAGATTATGATTCTATGTTTGACAAAGGGAAATGAAAACCACTTCTCAAATTATCTTCTCCATCTCTAATTACTCTTAAGAAGGGGCCTTTTGAGATATCCTGACACATTACAATAAGTAAGTCAGATTTCTGTTTATTTCCTATCACTTCATAAAAATAATTTTAATAAATTTCTATCTAGTTGACTATGTTGGACATTTTTTCCCCAGATGTACCTCCAAAATTTTCAAAACGGAAAATAACTATCAAGAATTTCTAGACAGGGCGCCTGGGTGGCTCAGTTGGTTAAGCGACTGCCTTCGGCTCAGGTCATGATCCTGGAGTCCCTGGATCGAGTCCCGCATCGGGCTTCCTGCTCGGCGGGGAGTCTGCTTCTCCCTCTGACCCTCTTCCCTCTCGTGCTGTCTCTCATTTTCTCTCTCAAATAAATAAATAAAATCTTTAAAAAAAGAAAAAAAGAATTTCTAGACACCCTTCATCCAGATTCCCCCAAAGTTAACATTTTCCCTAACCACAGTATAATAATAAAAATTGGAAAGTACTTTTGATACAATACTCTTATCAAATCTGCAGACCCAATTCAGATCTCACCAACTGTTGCACCGTGTTCTCTTTCTGATTCCAGATCCAATGAGGAATCACAGGTTGTATGAGCTGTCATGTCTCCTTAGTCTCCATTAATCTAGAATACTTCCTCAGTCTTTCTCTGTCTTTCACACCTTGATATTTTTGAAAAGTACTGGCCAATTATTTTACAGAATGACCCTCAGCTGGGGTTGTCTTGTGTTTCTTCATGGATTTTTCAATACCGCCATACTGATGTGTCCTTCTCAGAGCATCTCTATGGGGAAGCACATGATGTAGATCTGTCCCATTACAAGTAATGTTAACTTTAATCACCTGGTTAAGGTGGTGTCTGTCCAATTCCTTCACTGTAAAGTTACTATTTTCCTCTTAGCAGGTATTGTGGGGACCTAGTCTGAGACCGTAAAAATCCTGTTTTTCATTATACTTTCACTGACAAATTTTAGCTTTTGTTGATACTTCTCTGAACCAATTATTACTGTGTTTTCCACATGATTTTCTATTTTCATTATTCTTTCTATTATTATTAGTTGTAATTTCCTTGGACAGGTTTTATAGAGTTCCTTAACCCACACAGCCCTCGATCATCCTTTTTTTAAAGCAAAAGAAGCGCATATTTACCTAGGGCTCATCCTGTGTTGTTCCTGTCATCAGAACATGAGGGAGCTGCCAAAGGCATGGAGAGGACAGAGCATCTTCATCTACCTGCATTGACTCCTGATTTTCTGGGTCTTCCTCAGCTAATTATAGCTCCTTTTGCCAAGGACTCACACACGCTTCTTCATATATCATTTACCCTTCAATCATTACTGTGAAGTAATAAAGGAGGTAGCAATTGCCACTTCCATTCTCCAGATGAGAAAAATGAAACCCAAAGAGGTAGATCCACTGCCTGGATCAGATAGCAGCACAACTAGAATTCGTTTCCAGTTCCTGGAGGTTTTTCGTTCCTATCTGGGGCTGGTCTAAAAAGTATATCCTTCTACTTGTGTAGGGATAACATGATATGTCTTCAAGAAAAGACGTTGCTTTTGAACAAACTTATTATCAATAAGACTGTCACGCTTTTGGCTATTTTGTACTGCTCACCATTATAATCCAGTCTATTATTTGCAAATAACAACAATGATAGTTACTTAAACATAAGCTTCTTACAGACATAAATTTCATTGTTTTCATCTCAAGCTGAATTCTTGATGATGACCTTAAATTCTAAATATGGAATCTACCATTTATCCAGAATGGTTAAGAGGTTCTGGTTAAATGAACATTATCCTATGAAGCAGGATCACCACCTTTCAAAGAATCCAAGCACAAAGATGAAGGGCAAGTATTCGTTGAAATCAGACAGTATCGTATGTTAGTACGAAAAGAAACCCTTACTGCATGGTGCCATTAAAACAGGAGGTAGGAGATAAGCTAATTTTTTTTTTTAAGATTTTATTTATTTATTTGAAAGAGAGAGACACAGTGAGAGAGGGAACACAAGCAGGGGGAGTGGGAGAGGGAGAAGCAGGCTTCCCGCTGAGCAGGGAGCCCGATGCGGGGCTCGATCCCAGGACCCTGGGATCATGACCTGAGCCGAAGGCAGACGCTTAGCAACTGACCCACCCAGGCACCCCAAGCTATTTTTTTTTTTAAATTATCTTCTATGTTACTTTATTTTCTTGTTATTTTCCTTTTTCCTAAAAATAGCATGTATGAGAAAGAAATTTTAGATTAGGTGGACTTTCTGGTGATTGGTATCTCAGATTTTAAAAATGTACTAATATGTCTGTTCAACTAGTTTCTTTTCTTTAGGGTACCAGTAGTTAGAGTTCACCAATGGGACAGCAAGCATTTGCATTTGTTCACACAATCAAGACTCACTGTGAACCCAGTGTCTCAGAGCAAGCACCCCTCCTGGTTGGTGGTGTTTTGTTTTATTTTTAAGTCATTTGTGTCCCAGTGTTTGTCCCTGTGCCTGGTACAAAGTAGGCACTGGATAAATATTTGCTGACTGATCCACAGACCCACTGACAGCCAAACTTCACATCCAGGGTGAGGGCCCGGCTGGGCCTTCCTGAATTCCTGGGATTTTTTTCCTAATTTCAAAAAACAATACACGGTCATTATAGAAAGTTGTAAAATAGAGAAACTCACACACACACTCAAAAGAGAAAATAGAGCTCTTCCTTATCTTACCAGCCATAAAGCTGATTATGGCATAAAGATGAGCATTTTCCCATTTATTAAATATTCTTCAAAAACATGTTTTTAATGGCAGTAAAATGATCCATTGTGCGGATGTGCCATATTTAATCATTTCCTTGTTGTGGGTCATATAAATTCTTTACAATTTGCCACCATTGGAGATAATGTTGTAATGTTATACAATAAACTCTCCCGACTAGTAAAGCTGATTATCAAGCTGCTTTCCAAAAAGATTATATCCATTTAGGCCCACTTGCTAGTGCTCCATAGATTTTAAATGCTGACAGCTGAGAAACAAGGGTTTTGAAACTACTCCTTTCCTTTTAAACAGCTTCCAGTGTGATGAGAATGAGCTAGTTTTTTCCTGCAGACTTAATTCTGGGCCCCTGTGAAGGGTAGGGTAAATCACAGGGGAGTGGATAATTTGGAAAACATGCCTGGAAACCTCAACCTAAATTGAAGAGAGAGCATTAGCCCTTAAAAAAAAAAAAAAAAAAAAAGCTTTTAGGAGCACTAATACCCCAAATGGAGTGCTTAATAACACAAAACAACTAATACCATTATACTGATTGTTGACACTTTATTTATGCCCCAAATTAAAAACTATTTTCTCTTTACAGAAGGTAAAATCATGCCAGTGAAAAGGAGAAAATATTTGGGCTAGAAACCAGTCAAAAGGAGAGAGTACTTTAAAAAAAAAATTAACATTCAGTAAATAAATAAAATTTAAAAAATTAAAAAAAAATGAACATTTGCTTCTGAGGAATAGATGTTTCATCCTGAAGCAAAAACTTGATTTTCAAAAATAATATGTAATAAAAGCCAAAAGAATATATAGGAAAATAATATATAATAAAAGTCAAACATTATTTGCTATCATCATAAAAAAAGTTCCATTCTAGTGCTTGTCTTTTTCTGCAATTGCTTAGTCCACCTCAGAGACTGGTTGACCAGGTGTCAGCATTTAAAATGACTGTGAGCCATTACAAACATGTAAAGTATTATTATTGCAATAAAAGAACTTAACTATTTAAAATTTAACCCTTGGAAGGGCAATTCTATTTCCAGGCTTCCAGTCAAGCAAAGGCTGCAATTACTTGGAACTCTGTGGAAAGCTCTAGAGATAGAGCTCTGGGCTCTGAGCCAGTCATGCAGTGGGAAACCGCCATTTTAGAAAGTGGGATTTTTGGAGTACAGTGGGAGTGAGACTGAAATCAATCTTTAAGTGGGACAATTTTGCCTGAGTAATTGACCCTTTTTTTATTTTATTTTGTGTTTTCGCTGATTGTCATGAATTCCAGCTTATTTTCCAATCACAAGCCTATTTATTACATTTTACAGTTTGGTGGCTCATGAATAAACACTGTAACCACCATTAGTCAAAAAGAGGATACTCTGTAGAGAGTTTGGGGTAATGTGCTTTTATTAATGTGAGGTAGTTGGGAAAGCAGTATTGACCCCACTCTTTGTACCTTTCTTTAGATAGTCTCATGGTTGACCTTGTAATCTTAGTGCATGACTGGCTAAAGACAGACCATCAAAAGTGGAATAAAGCCACCAGTGTTTTGTCCCAAAGCATCCTGGGAAGTCAATGGGTACCAAAGCTATTTTGTCAGGAGACAAAGAATAAGTCATATTTCTAGGGCCCTTATGTTTCCCTTCAACAAGGAAGTGGAATGGAGAGGAAGATGAAAGACACATAACCACTACTAAGCGATGCAAGATATGTTTTCATTTTTTTAAAGATTTTATTTATTTATTTGAGAGAGAGAGATAGCGAGCAAGAGCACGAGGGGGGTGGAGGGGAAGAGGGAGAGGGAGAAGCAGGCTTCTCGCTGAGCAGGGAGCCTAACTCAGGGCTCGATCCCAGGACCCTGAGATCATGACCTGAGCCGAAGGCAGACAACCGACTGAGCCATCCGGTGACCCAAGATATGTTTTTCTATTGACATTCTCTTTTCTAGTGGTGGTGGTAGATCCGAAAGTTCTAAGCTGGAGTGAAGGTCTAAGTAGCTGGGATTTGGGACAGAAACTGGGGATCTATGGTCTGGGGCTCCTAAAGGATGGAGGTAAATTGTATTCTAGGATGAAGTGAACAGAAGTAGAACATTTCCATTTCCATCCTCCGATGCCCACACTTGTATGCCTGTGCCTGTTCATCCAGCTTTCCTAGCTCCACCATGCCACATAATACATCTCTCCGTGGCTGGGGCTGGGGTCAATGGGGAAAGATGGTTTAGTGGATATTGTTGGTATTCTGCCCTTTTCTCCTCTTTACCCAACTCAATGGACCATGTTTTCATTTTAGTTTACATCATTACCCATGTACTCTGAGGTGAAATAATCTCAACTTAACTCTTAGTTGGCTCAATCCAATCAGCCCATTCCACTTCCAAGCTAAAAGCACTGGTTTAGGTGTGGGTATATGGCTTACAGGGTCCCATCAAGGTGAATCTCAGGACTCCTGCTTGAAATCCTACGACTGGGGTGCTCTCTTTCTCCTTCTTGTTCCAGGAAGTATAGGAACCATTGCAGTCCTTTTGCCACCTGACAGAAATGACCTAAAGATGAAGTCAACAAATGGGAGAGGCACACACAAGTGAGTGGCAGAGAAATGGAGTGGGAGCTCCTGGGTTAAAATTACTCTGAAGCTTGCCCCACTCTGAACTTCCAGTTACATAAATACACGAATGTCCTCATTGTTCAATTCAGTTAGAGAAGATTTTCTGTGTCTTGGAACCAAAAACATTCTAACTCTTTACAGAGGGGTGCAGGTGTCTTGTATCTAGGCATCATAAGGGATATCTTTAGAGACATTGTCCCCCTTTTTTTTTTAAGGATTGTATTTTTAAGTAATCTCTGTGAGGCTTGAACTTACAACCTTGAGATCAAGAGTCGCACTCTCTACTGACTGAGCCAGCCAGGTGCCCCAACTCTGTCTTCCTTCTGACATGATGTTATGAATGGTAGTCAATCACTCACATTAACCTAGAACGTAGATTAAACAGTATGCACTTGCAGTGAACAATGTTAGAAAGTCATACTGTTTAGGCATATATAATACTGTATAACAAGAGGGGAAAGGACAGTATTTGGGCTCTAATCATCACTTATTACATTATTTCTATGACAATATCTGCTCCAAGTCCCAAATAAGCGACTTACAAGTGAACTTTTAGGGACCCTCTGGATCTCAGGTTTCTCACCAGGAGGTCACATTAGATGAAATTTGAGGTATCTTCTAGCTTTAACATTCTATGATTCTTTGTTACCAGTTCTTTTTAAGTAAGTAAAAGCGAAACCCTGTAATAGGGCAGCATTCTTGAGTAATATGGCATTTGAAGATTGTACATTTCCCATTCAGCAAGCTGTATCTTGTTTTCACAGCAGTTGAAGATTTGCCATCATTATTTTAGCCATTTTTGAAATTCTAGCATACTGCTCACATCTTGCCCCTAAATATTTATACACAGAATACCTTATTGCCCACAGCAAACTCATTTTTTGATTTGTCAGTTTTTGGAAACCTGAGAGCTCTAAACAGTCTCACATTTCTAAGCAAGAGCAAATAGTAATTTCCTCCTTCTCTACCCATGGATTTGTCAAAGCAGAGACTTTTTCTAAGAGTGGAGATATTTGCCATCTTTAGATGGTTTCAATCCAAAAATGCAATGGTTCAAAATACTTTTCCTTCAACACTTAAGTAATAATAGATTGAAAAACAAGTGACCAAAAGTAAGCACAGAGAGTGCCTTGAAATAAACAGATCCAGGCCTGGAATTGTGATTAGGTGAAAACGACCTTACCTCTAGGTGTGGCAGGTGATGGCCTACGTTGTAGAAAATAAATGTTACTAAGAGACACTTCCCCCAAATCTTCACAAGACCACCAAGAATTTGGAAACTCTACCAATCACTGTTTAAAGAAACTCTACCATACAAGTCCCCACAAAAACAATAGTATGTTACCTTGGATGAGCTGGTTATTAGCCCAAATGACTTCCAGTACCACACTAGCTTAGATCAGCCCCATGGCCACCTGCTTGGGGGTGGGTTGGTGGGAGAGGGAAGAAGACAAAAGACTGACTGTGGGGTAGCCTGATGAGAGCCCCTACTGGTTACACAGCACTAGTTATGAGAGACCAAAGATGATTTGGCCTATTTCAAACTGTTGCCTTGGGTTTTCCCTGTATATCTTCATTCACAGGAAGTCAATAGATCTCATTCTCTTTGAGTCTCAGAGGGTGTGGATTGCATTAGCTCGTTTTTTCCACCTTATTCCCATTCTCTGCCCTTTGGTTCCCCATTGTCTGATCTCCTACAAAGAAGTCTCACCAGGACCCCTATTCTGTAGCCTGGCAGTTGCTCTGTAGGCAAGAGAATGGCTGATTTTATATGTTGCTTCTCTCCCCTGAATGGTGTACTTAGGTTATGTCAGAAATAATGCCTCTTCAAGTGAGCCCCTGAGTTGGTGCATGGAGGGAGGAAGTGAGAGATAGTTCTTCTTTTGCTTCGTTCTTATCTCCAGCCCATAGTCCCTGTATCAGTGGAGAGATGAAGCGAGAAAGAGAAAATGTGATACTGATGTTTGTTTTTGGTGTTGTGGAACAAAAGAACCACAGTTGAACTGATGTGGGTCTGACACTGCACAATGAATCTATTTGGGGTGCAGCTAATTAGGTAGGATATTTTATAGTGACAATTCCTTAAAAAATTAGGGCAGGATCTTTACCTATAGTACTCTTGTTAGATGCTCCGTCTTTTTTTTTTTTTAAAGATTTATTTATTTATTTATTTGAGAGAGAGAATGAGAGAGAGAGAGCATGAGAGGGGGGAGGGTCAGAGGGAGAAGCAGACTCCCCGCCGAGCAGGAAGCCCGATGCGGGACTCGATCCAGGGACTCCAGGATCATGACCTGAGCCGAAGGCAGTCGCCTAACCAACTGAGCCACCCAGGTGCCCCTAGATGCTCCGTCTTTTGTGGTGTTGTGGGAGAAATGTCTTTGACCTTAATTTCTTTAGCAGGTCTTGCCCTATTTCCCATTATTTGGGGGCTTCCGGGAAGGGAAGACCCTTGGTGTGGAATGATGGCTGTTTTTCTTCAAATAGCGCACTAGGGCTATCACTAGGCACATCCCTTCAATGAAGAGAAATTTTGACTACCACAAACAACACAGAGGTAAACATAAATGACAGTATTCTTAAACTGAGTTCAGCAAAAATGAAAGGAACTTGACATTGTATTTGAATGAGCCCTTCAGAAGTGACTCTTGTTATTCTTTTCCCCTTTTTGGTGTGAACTTATCCTATTTTATTTTTGGTGTGTGCCAGTCATAAATCTGTTCCTTTATGTTATACCTAATGGCAAAAGGCATTGCTCTCAAGACTGAAATCTGTTCCTTTAATATTGGCATGATGGAAACAAAAGATCTCTGCTTCATGCTCATGGTGCTGGAGATGCCGTTGGTGTTTAATAAATTCTTCCTGATTGGAACAATTAGCCATGAATTCTTTTAAAGTGCTCTTTCCAATTGGCTTGATAAATTAATGGCTAATACAGAATTCTGAGGACAGACAATATTCTTAAGTGGCTGAATTAGGGGGGAAAATGTGGACAGTAGTCTCAAGTTGGGTGGTAGTAGAATATTGTGAAATATCCAGTCCATAAAAACTGAGGCAAAGCCTCAGCTGCAATAATAGCCCCATAATAGATTCTTTTAAAGAGTAGCAAATTTCCACAAGCTACAGTCATGATTTGTTTGTATCAGGATTATTGGATCAGAAAAGGACTCATATAGATATCACTTGATAATCAGCTCTATTCAATATAAAATCCCCTGCAAAAGTTGATGTTCAAATATTCTGGTTGAGGATTCTACTTAGAAGAAAAAAATTGAATTTTAGGAAGTCATATAAAGAGATCATTGTTTTTAGTGTGGAATGATGTAGTGTTGATAATGCTGGATTTTATGCTTTGAGTTTGGAGCACTGCATCTGAAATTTTCAATACTATGACACGCAACGGTTTATTCAGCAAGTATTTAGTGAGTGCTTTGTGCTAGACACTGTGTGTGTTCATGGGGAGACAAAAATGAACTAGACGTGACCTGTGCCCTTCCGGTCTCACAGACTAGAGGAGCAGAGAGATGCAGTAAAGATGAGCCACCTGTGACTCACTGTGTGTCACAATGATCACAACGCTGCCTGGGTGTAAAGGCGGCAGCCATGATCGTCGGAGTGCGGTTGGGTGGGTGGAGGAAGAAGGGGGCCGCTGTGTGGTAGGGACACATTGTGATGGTCTTTGCTGGTTTGGGGATGGGTTTCACAATCATTAGAATCACTCCAGTTGTGACTGTGGACACAGTCTGGGGTGCTCATGAGGACAAAATAGGTGTGGAAACCTGGGGCCAAGTTTTAGCTATCGTGCAGTCCTTGCTCCAGTGAGAAAGGTTGTTGACTTGCCAGAAAGAAGAATCTTTTACACTTGTTAGACATTAAAATATTAGCACCCTGAGAGAGTTCCAGTGCCTTGGCAACCTTCAGTTTTGCCTCTGATGTAAACATGCTATGGTGGGCAAAAGCCTAGGACTCCAGGGCCGCCTGGGTGGCTCAGCTGGTTGAGCGTCCCACTGTTGATTTTGGCTCAGGTCATGATCTCAGGGTTGTGGGATCGAGCTCTGTGTGGGGCTCCACACTCAGTGTGGAGTTGGCTTGTCCCTCTCCCTCTGCCCCTACCCACCTCTTGTGCACGCTCTTTCTCTCTCAAATAAATACATACATAAAATCTTAAAAAAAAAAAATCCTAAGACTCCATTCACAGATCAAATTGTTGGCACATTTGTCACTGTGGGGAAGACAGCACATTGGAAGGTGCTATATATACAGAAAGGGTGAGTTTATGATCTTAAATAATCCCCAGTAGGAAATGCCTTTCCCCCCATCTTTAGTTTTCTTTATGCCTTTGATCACCTTCCTACCTAACTTTTTGAGCGCTTGATACCTTCTCTCTTCCCCCTCATCTCCCTTCCCCTTAAGAAGTGACCTGAACTAGAAATCTGCGTTTTTACTTATTTATCAAACAATTCAAATCTGCATGTTGAGCCAGCCACTCTTCTAAGCATTTTATAAAAATCAACCTAATCAACTCACATTTCTTTGGGGTTACTGTCATTACCGCTCCCTTTTCACAGATAAGAAAAATGAGAAGTAGAGATCTTAAAAACTTCTTAAGAACACACAACCAGAGAGCAAGCTGAAGAGCTGGGACTTGAACCCAGAGATTCATGCTCCCAACCTCCACATGGGTGCTTAGTCCAGCCACAGTGCTAAAGCATGGATATATTCTTCCTTGGATATTCTGCCTTGGGCCCACCTGCTCAACCACTGGGTAGGCTCTGTCCTACTTAACCAAAGCCGGTTCACTTTGGCCCAGAGCATGCTGAGCTCTTTACAAAAAGATGCCTTCGAAATGCAAAGGTTGACAGCTTTATTTGCGGACCCACACTGTGGTTTTTGGCTGGAGTCTGCTGGGCACTGGCTATGTGGTAGTCAGTCTTTAAAAATGGTGTAATATTCACACTGTTTTTGTTGGATAATTGCATGCCTTTAATTTGTGGTATTATAAACAGAGCAGTAATCTGGTTTAGGAGTAGCCAGAAAAAGTTATTTGATATCCATTAAGTCAAGCTGCTATTTTTATTCACCTCTGTAGAGGTGAGTATTATGGTCCAGAAAAAGCAACATTATAATATATTCTAATGGGTGTCTCCTGACTGGCTAGGTTGGGAGAATAAAAAAGAACCTTCTGAAGAAGGTAGGGAACAATTCTGCTTGCTTCCCTAACAGGTGAGTACAATTTTCCCTTTAGATATTACGACAGTTCAGCTTTCTTTAGAAAATGAATTTTTAGAAGGGCGCCTGGGTGGCTCAGTCGTTAAGTGTCTGCCTTCGGCTCAGGTCATGATCTCAGGGTCCTGGAATCGAGCCCCACATGGGGCTCCCTGCTCTGCGGGAAGCCTGCTTCTCCCTCTCCCACTGCCCCTGCTTGTGTTCCCTCTCTCGCTCTGTCTCTCTCTGTCAAATAAATAAATAAAAAATCTTTAGGAAAAAAAATAAATAAAAGGGAAAAAAATCACACTTCTTGCAGTTCATGGATTTGGAACAGTGATTTTTCTTAAAGACCTACTTAAACCATTACTGCCTAAAATTCTGAGAGTTCAAGAAAAATGAAAATATTAAGTCGTGTAAAAATAATTTAGTAAATGTGAAGTCCCTATATAGTTAACCAGATTGTAAATAAGAATATTCATCATCAGTGGTTGCTTTTCATCAATGTCCTGTGACTTAGGTTGACTTATTATATATTTATAGACAAAGAATAGGTTATTTACTTATTTATTTATTTACTTAAGATTTTGTTTATTTGACAGAGAGAGACAGTGAGAGAGGGAACACAAGCAGGGGGGAGTGAGAGAGGGAGAAGCAGGCTTCCCGCGGAGCAGGGAGCCCAATGCGGGGCTCGATCCCAGGACCCTGGGATCATGACCTGAGCCGAAGGCAGACACTTAACAACTGAGCCACCCAGATGCCCCCAGAATAGGTTATTTAGATAGCATCTTCCATTTGAAGACGTTTCAGTGGTTTGCAGACTTGAGCTTGAGTTAACTGTTCAGTCTTTGGAGATGAATCATTCCTTTTGTTTAGCCCATTGGTACAGTATTTAGATTTACTTGTAGGTTTGTATTTAACCTGACAGAATCCAAAGAGCCAGATCAGACATGTGCTGGCAGTCTTTCCTGGGGTCCGGACAGAGCTACATGCAGGGAGGACAGCCCAAGTCATTAGTTTGTGATTAATGTTTGTAGAAAGTAATATTTCTACCATTTTATGGATGGAGCAACTGAGGCACTAAGAGGTTAAGTGGCTTGCCCTTGTTCACACAGCTGTTTAGGAGATCCGGGCAAATCAGGCACTGATGCAAGCCGATCATGATTTTGCACTCAACTCTCACCAATTTTAAATTTTGCAAGTTATAGTTCCTGTACCTGCCCATGGGCAGGTTACAAACTGGAAGTTGAAACTCAACTAAACTGAGAGGATGTTGCCAATCCTTTTCTAGGGGAAGGAAGAGACGGAGGGTTGCTTTGGCTAACAGAGCTGGTATGGGCACTATCATTCCCATGGACCCAGCCCTCTCGGACGGGCTGGCTCTCTGCTGATCCCCCAAGGCATCTGTCCATGAGGATTCAATCAGGCTCAGGGCTGCTGGCCGGGGTGGGGAGCAGGGGGGGCTGTAAATCTGGGAAAGCTGCAAGTATTCAGGGTCTTGAACTTTATCAGGTTTGAATGTGTGATTGTGAAAGTAAAGAGCAGAGAAATGACAGCACTCAGTAAATCAAACGCAGAGAAGATCAGGACTGTCAGAGACAAGAGAAAAACAGGCTCTGGGCACAAGCCCCACTGAAAACCTGTAGGCAGGAGACGACTTTTATGTTCCCTCCAGACTGTGCCTTCTGAAAAACAAATCTCTTTCCCTGTCATTTTATCTAGAGAATGGTATTCTTTGTTTTGTCCCGTGGATTTCTTTCTTTACGTTTTCATTATTGAAGTTGAGATCTTGTTTTAGAAGATGGGGTGCTACATGGAAAAAACAAATGAAACCCCAAAACCAACAACCCAGAAAGAAAATCAGTTGAAAAATGGCTGGAACAGCCTAGATTTTACTCTATCAATAATGTGTTCCATAGCTTCTAAGTGATCTTTATTTTTCTATTCCTTAACAAAATGGGACTAAAGTAGAGTAAGTCTCCTGCATATACAGTGATACCAAACTGAAAGGTACAAAGCATGGGAGGAGTATAGTCAGATGACCAGGTCCATTTAATTAGCCCCCACCCACCCTTTTATCTAATGCCAGCCCACAGGTTGCCCTCCTTCATGGCCCCATCTGTTAACTCACTCCTATCTGTTGCCAGAAAGAAGTTCCCAGGGAGGGGTGCTGCTAGGACTGGGATACTTTTCTCAGGGGATGAGCCTCAAGATTACTATCTCTGTCCTGTAGAAGACATTTGGAGTCTGCTGCTGGCATTTGCAAGGGGGAATGATGGGGAATGTTTCTTCAAAGGAACCAAAAGCAAGTAAAGGATCTATGTTTGTCTCACCCCACCCCTTCCTATTATAATGCAATAAATAAAATCCTCACTGCTGGTATGTAGAGAAAGCCTGAGACCTTTAATGAATGGCAGGACTTAAAAGTTGAATGGGTGCTCAAAGAAGTTCTTTTCCGTAAATTAATTAGCTCCGGGGAACAGTTAGGTCACACAAGAAATTGAAATCTGGCGTAGTACGTGTGAGTCTATTACAGCGTAGATACTGGTAATCTTTTAATCCCCTTGACAATCCTGTAAGGCAGGTACTTTTATCATCCCCTTGTTACAGATGAGAATACTGAGGCACAGAGCGATTGGGCAATTTGTCACGCAGAAAATGGTGGAGTCAGGATTCAAACCCAGGCAATTCCCAGGCGCCTGGGTGGCTCAGTTGGTTAAGTGACTGCCTTCGGCTCAGGTCATGATCCTGGAGTCCTGGGATCGAGTCCTGCATCGGGCTCCCTGCTCGGCAGGGAGTCTGCTTCTCCCTCTGACCCTCCTCCCTCTCATGTGCTCTCTCTCTCATTCTCTCTGTCTCAAATAAATAAATAAAATCTTAAAAAAAAAACAAAAAACCCCAGGCAATTCCTTCAGTCTGTGAGCCAGAGTGACTCCCTTTTTTACAAACTCACTGTGAAGCCTAGGGGACAATATGAGCCTGGGTACTTTTCCAGAGAAAGGATCAAGCATCTCCCTCCATCTTTGAAGCTGTCTGTGGTACTTTGCCTAACCGGCTCTACAGAAGTGCCAAACTTCTAGACTGTAAACACTTCAAAACTAGTTGCTAACCCTTATTTGTGCAGTTCTTCTTTGTGCAGTATATACGCAGTGCTGTTGGGTAAGTGCAGGAAACTGGAGGGCTGCACATGGGTAGACAACTCTTGGTCCTGATTCTCTGCATATTTGCAACATAACTGAGTGCAGAGGTCATAGTTCTGGCTGGCAAATGCAGTAATTTTTTGTTTTGGGGGCACTTCCCCCCCTTTAATTGACTTAAGAAGGAGCGTTACTTACTTAGCAAATCTCCAAAAGCTTATCACCTCCTTTTCTGCTTCCCCTTAGCAACACCCAACCCCCCTACCCCCCACCCCCAAGAAAAGAAAAACAGAAAGGTCTCTGAGCTGATACAGCTCTGGGGCAGTGGC
>NC_138381.1:44507250-44658955 GCF_054177405.1 Leptonychotes weddellii | reverse complement strand
GGGGGGGGGGGGGGGGGGGGGGGGGGGGGGGGGAGGATTAGATAAGGTGAATGGTTTTGGAGTTCACCTTATTTGGAGTGGGGCAATGAGAAAAGAGAGGCAGATTTCACTTCCGGGGCCCAGCAAGAGGTGACAGAAACTGAAGATGTTGGTTGGCCTCTGGAATTCAGAGTCCTGTCTGCAGCTTCACCACAGCGCATAAGGGGTCGGCAAAGATACAGGAAGAATCCCTACTGCAGGGAAGCCAGCAGTCTCTGACACTGAGGTTCTTATCCACCCATACTGCAAAGAGGTAGAAAAGGCTTAGGTGTGTGTTTACAGTATGGGGGAATGCTGCCTAAGGGGAAAAGAAATGACTCAGTGCAGAAACCCCCAAAACATAGCACCTGACTCCCAAGACCACTTCCCAGTCCTGGATCAGGAAAGTGGACATTCCCATTCACCTTTAGTGAAAGGGAAGGGATCCCCCCAGGGGCAGGGCCTCGGCCCAGCTGGCAGCCCTAGGCTTTGTGTAGTGATGCCAGTAGTAATTAATAATGATAATAAATACCACACTTTATAACCAAACCCAACCTGGGGATGCCTGAATGACTGAACCTCTGCCTCCCACCTGCACGCTCTTATTCTCGGAGTCCACACCCTCGCCGTTAGCCTCAGTCTAATTTAGCTGCCTTGTTCCACCCACCAGGTTCTGACCCGGGTTCAAAAGAAGGTCTGTTCCCGACGACTAGCGATGTGGAGTAACGAGGACCCTCGGCAAACCCGCAGGGAGTGAGGGTGGGAAGGTAGGGCTGGATTGACTCGAGTTTAATTATTCAGCATCAAAAAATAATATAAAAGGGATAGTAATTCAGGTCCTAATGAGCTCGGTTTAGTTTTTCTGCCAAGTGCGGGGGGTCGGTTTTGGGACTCCAGCCCCGTCCGGCCTGGAGTTCCACGGCTCCCAGGACCCCGGGGACCGGCACGCCCAGGCCGGGTCGCCTGGGGACCTCCACATTCCCAGGGCAACGGACGCAGGTCTCGCTCGGCCGGTGGAGATCTGGCCAGCGAAGCGGAGATCTCAGGGTGTCAGGACGCAACCAGGCCGCGGGGAGGGAGGCCGGCGCCGTGTGGAATGCCTTTATCGGGATCAGAGAACCACCAGCTTCTCCTTCGCTTCTTTAAGCGATCACAGATAGACACCTTTCGATCTTTTGTCAGACATCTTGGCCCTTAATAGCTAAATTTATTTGGTTTAAAGCGGCCTTGGGAGAAGCCGGGAGGGAAGATCTTTCGTCGGTCATGGGTGGCCTAGATAACAAGCTTTAAAAGAGAGAGGGAAGAAGAAAGTAAAAAGGTTAATGGATGAGGGGAGGGCTAGAAGGCGCCCAGCGTGGGGCTTTTACGGCGACCCTCCTCCGGCCGCCCCCTTATCGCGGCCCTAACTTACCCGCGGCGTATGAAGTACATTAAGTCACGTAAACAGCGCGCGGGGAGGAATGCCACCGCGGTGACCTCTCGCGCGCCGCCGCAGCAAGCCCACCTCCGCGCCGCGCTGACGGCCGCCGGCGGCGCGCGGGGGGCAGCCCGGGGCTGCGGGCCGGGGGCGGCCGGGCCCGGCCTGCAGCCGCCGGGCGCCGGGACTCGATGCTGACCGCCCGGGCCCGCCGTTGGCGCAGCGAGTTCCTTACCCGAAGTGACCGGCGGCGGGAAGAGGGGGCGGGGAGCCGGGCCGGGGGCAGGAGCGGGGGGCGGCCCAGTTTTCTAGGCTGCGCAGTTTTCGCGCTTCCGCCGCCACCACCTGACATTTCTAACCAGTATTTTTGGGCTTTCGAGAATTAAAAAAATAGAACAAAACAACCCTCCCTCCCCCACCCCAAACACCGTCCGGGCTCTCTGGACGCGACTGCATTGGGTTGACAGCCGGTGAGTCGGGGGACAGGCCGCCCCGACCCGCTTATTGGGCCGGGAGGATGGCTGGGGTGGGGGCACCGGGGTGACCTTTGTCCTTCGGCAAAAGCTTCCCAGGGACAGGAAGAAATCCGGTATAGGCGAGAAGGCCCTAGAGATCTGGCTTTGTAAAAACTCTCAATTTAAAACTTTAAGTCAGAAATTGTATTCTTTCTGAAACGTCGCTGGAGCAGCCAGGAGCTTTGGGAACTGACAACGTAAGGAGCTTAAGTTTGCAGGGGTAAAGGCGTGTCGTTATGCGGGTCCTCGCCCGGGTCTCGCAGCTCCCCTGGAAGCAGAGAGCGACTGGGTCCCCAAACATCCCTTCGCATTTGGCAACAAAGCCTCCGCCCCCTGCCCAATTGGCTGCTCTATTCTGGCTGGATTCGAATCGCGAATAGTAGTGTGGCGCGCCCCAAATAAATCAGCCCTGGGGACAGGTCGCGCCCCAGAGCCAGCACCTCTTCGAGGACGAGGAGGGCGGCTCAAGGACGGAAGGCTCACTCCGGAGGGGCCACTCCTTTCGTCTAAATAGTCGGGAGAGAAATAATTTCGTTTAAGATTAGCACCCACCCCCCCCAAAGGAGACAGGCAGAAGGAAAAGAAAAAAAAAAACACGAAGAAAATAGAACTTTTAAGAGCCTATTTACTGGGGAACCATGGGGGACTTCTCCAGTTCTTGGGTTCCTCCCTAGTTTAGGGTACACTTCCCTCCGTGTCCCCTATTCTCCCCACCTTCCCGGACTAGCTGGGGTGCTCAAAGGAAACTCAGAGCGCGGGACCTGGGAACCCCTAGGGGGTGGCTTTGAAAATGTGCCGCTCCCCCCTGGGAGTGGAAGTTTTCCCCAGGGCCAAATCCAGTGCATTGGGAAAATGATAAACTGGATGGGTCAGGCTTCCTTGCCTTTCTGTCTGAAGAAACTCTGCGGGTTAAACAGTTTTGTTTTTAAGTTAACTGAAAAGAAAAACATTGTACTATCCATTCCCTCCTTTAGTTGGAAAACCAATCTAAAAAAATTGTGACCGTGCAAAGGAGCAAATTACAACCTCCCACTCTTGTTTTAGGCTGTGTTAAAGAGAGATTGGGAATCTGGATGGTAAAATGCCGGGTCCCTTCTCGAGCCCTTAAAAGCCGCACGCTGTGGTCAGTGTCTGCCCCGCTGCTCATCTCTTTCCCAGCGGTGCCAGGGCCAGCGCACCCTCTCGCAGCTGCTCTGGAGCTGCGGGAAAAGCAGGTCCCTAGGGCTTTAGCTATTGTCCAAGGAAATTCACACAGACACCTTCATACTTGCTAATATAAAGGAACACACACAACAGGAACCAGGTTCGGGGCTAGGTCTCCGCAAGGGCTCAAGGCTTGGAGGCCGTTCGCAGCTTGGAATCTAACTTAGCCAGAGGATTTAAAAAAAAACTCATCTCCATTGGAAATCACCTCACTGAGATATGAATTAAAAAAAAAAACAAAACTGCTTTTAAGAATACAACTGAAAAAGCATTTCAAAAACAGTTGGACTCAAAGAAAGGCAAACGTCCACAACGTTTCTGTATCTGCTTACAAATGAGCTTCTGAAAAACTCAAAATTTGGTCGGAACTCACGCAAAACCCAAAAGAGAAAGGCTTTGGAAGCTGTGGTCGGAGTTAAGTGGGAGGCAGACGCCGGGTCATCTCTTCTGCTAGTACCGTTCGATCGAACCTAGGTTAAACTTTAAAGCCCTGAATCCTGCTCCGGTCGCCAATCTCTCTGTTCCAGAGTTTTCTACCTTCACTCCTCGCGAACTGTGGCCACACTGAAACTGGGAGCCGCCACAGTGATTGGGGGAAGTAAAGAGGAATATAATAAAAGTGACTAAATTGGATAAGAACGGTTTATGGACCGTCGTAGTAGCAATTTAAAATTCAGAAGCGTTTAGCAGCAATTTACAACGAAGAATGGAAAAAAAAAAAAAAAGAATTCTCGCCAACTTCTTCGATTCAGTGCTCTTCCCCTCACTGCCAGGCCCTGTCCCCTTCTCTCCCTAGGATACACAGGCTCACCCTCACAATTATATTGAGAGGAAACATACTTTTAACGATGAGGTCTCACAATCTCTCAACTCTGCTTAGGCTCCTCTCCCTTCCCCAACTGGAAAAACACACACACACAAAAGAGCCCAAATGCTTTCAGGGAGACTGACCTTTAGAAAATCATTTACTTCGATTTACCTGGGGGGGGGGGGAATTGTAAAATCCATCCTCACAAAGCAACTCCTCCTGCCCTAGTTAAAATTCTCTCTCCGCGGCCTTCTGGGGTCACGTCTGTCGGAAGAAATCTTTTTGTGAGTGAAAGGGAGCGAGACATAGATCACCGCTGCTGCGGCGGACGAACCTGCGGCCGCGCGCCTCGCTGCTGACAGATCCGCGCTGATAACCTCGCGACGTTCATTTCCAGTCCCTTTGCCGGCTCAGGACCGTATCAGTTTGTACACAGTTGTGATAACCATTTGGAGGGAGCGAAGAAGGGGTGTGTATGTGAGGGTGGGGGTGGGGAAGCGGTATTTCCCGCTGGGTCCAGTGAAGGTGAACCCCCTCCCCCCTTTCCAACGCCTTATCCGAGACTTACCTGAGGTTCTCCAGGATAAGCTCAGAGCAAACGGGACACCAAAACTTGGAAAGCATCTCGGGGCGCAACTGGGGTGGAAACACTTTTCATTACGCGCACCTTCGGGGACTAGCCTTTACGTACACCACGACCCCGAATTAAAAGTTCCCAAAGGTTAGCTGGTGAGTGTCGACGTGAACTCCCCGAAACCTCCTAGGGATTTAGTCTGTTTCTAAAAAGCAGGGCAGAGATAGGGAGCTGGGCACCTGAGTTCCTTCTTTTCCGTATCTTTGGAGCCTCGATCCCCGACGGTCACCAGGACCCGAGCCCCAGGGTCTCGATTAGAGGTCGGGGAAAATTTAAGGTAGTTCACATACAAAGGCAGAGCATAACGCTCTTCTAACGTGGATGAAGGAGCGGGGAAGGCCCGTGGAGCAAAGCACTTTCCCCCTCATTCTGGGGGCACGTTGACCCGATAGCTGGCGCGTCCTTCCCGCTGCGGTGGCTGCGCAGGGCTGTACACAGCCAACTCCTCTCGTGCCAGCCCCCCCCCCCGCCCCCGTGAGTGCGTGTGTAACTGGGGGCGGAGGAAAGTGCTGCGCCGCCGGATGGGTGTGGGTCGTCAGCCAGGTCAAGCGTTCCTCCACCTCCGCCCCTCCTCGGGCGTCCCAGGGCTCGGCGCCCCCTCGATGGACTGGCCCCCTCCCAGGAAGGTACTCGCAGCTCGGCCCACACCCGCAGGCTGCGCGGCGCTCATTGTCTGCTGGGGTGGCGCGCTCCCCTCCCCCAGCCGCCCGCGGTCCCCTCCCCACCCTCTTTCTCTCCTCCCCTCGCTCCCTCCTCCTCCTCCTCCTCTTCACCTCCAGCGCCCAGCTGCTCGCACAGCGCAGTTCCGACCCACAGCCTGGCACCCTTCGGCGAGCGCTGTTTGTTTAGGGCTCGGTGAATCCAATCAGGAGCGCAGGCTGCAGTTTTCCGGCAGAGCAGTAAGAGGCGCCTCCTCTCTCCTTTTTATTCACCAGCAGCGCCGCGCAGACCCCGGACTCGCGCTCGCCTGCCGGCGCCCACAACCTCTCTCCGCGCTCGAGAGCAGTCTCCGCCGCCGCCGTTCTCCATGCGCAGCGCGCACCCGAGGTTCGGCTGCTTTCTCGCTTGCTCGGGCTCCCTTCTTTCCTTCCCTCAACCCCCCACCCCGTCGCGAGCCCCTCCGCCCCGGGCCATCCGGCCCTCTGCGGGCCCCGTCGGCTCTGAGGGTGTCTCCCTCCTCCTGTCGCGGCTGGCTGTAGCGGCTCCCAGGTTCCCGGGACACCGCGGACCAACTTCTGCTGTTTCTTCCTCTCCCTGAAGCGCTTATCTGCGCGCAGCCTTATCTCCGAATTATCTGGCGCAAAGGGGCGGGAGCCGGCAGTCAGGCGAGCAGAGAGACTTCTTTCTTGCTATCTAGCCCGGGTCTGTGTGTGGGTATTAATTTTAGTATGGTTATCTCCGAGGAGCCGAAGCGATTTGGAAAAGCAGCTCGGAGGAGGCCCGTCCGGCTGCATTTCGCCTTCCTACCCCACTCCTTCCGAATCTCCCCGTCTTTCTTCCTGCTCTCCCCTTTGGGGTGGCCTCGGCCCCAGGGCGGTCTCACGCCCCCCCCGCCCCCCGCATTTCCCCCTCCTCCTTTTCTCTGCGCGCCGCTCCACCCCGCTACGTCCGACTCCGGAACGGTCCGGCCTTTCCGCGGCTGCGGAAGATCTCGGGGTGGGCGGGGGTGGCCCAGCCGGCGTGAGCGCACGCGCTGGTGGCTGCAGCCACGAGCCTTGTCGAAGGTGTGCAGCGCCACGGGGAGGAGGGTTGGGCGTGAGACTGCGGCCCCGCGGGCACCCAGCAGTGCCCGGGCCCGGAAGGTCAGAGACTGGTCTCCGCCTCGGCGTCCCACCTTCCCTGGGCGCTGAGTTGCACTTCTCTGGAGCTCGCGTTCCGTCCGGTCAAGCGCAGTCCGGGAAGCTCTGGGAAAGCCAGTGTGGGAGAACGCGGCGGTTTCGTTTTCGGGGACAGGTTGCCTTCCTTAAGCTAATGATTTTCGCGCGGGCAGACCTCACACCGAGGCATTCCGGGCGGGGGCACCCGTAGGGAGGCGGGAGAAGGCAGCGCCGACAAGCACAGCTGCTTAAAAAAATTCTTTTGTGTGTCGGCCGAGAGGGAGCCACTTTGGGGGCGGAAGGAAAACCTTGGCCAGTCTCACCGTCACCCCTGGGACCTGGCGCGCGCAGATGGAGGATGCTGCGGAGGGGGTGGGCGGGAAGGCGAGGGGATCCGGGCGGTGCAGGCGAGGGAGGGCGGATATCCCGGTCCTGGGAGGACCCTGCGGCAGCTACCCAGGCTCCGTTCCCTTCTCCTTCCCCAACTCCCGCGCCTGGGGCAGAAATGGGATTTTAGAGGAATCCCATTAGCTAGAAAAGTGGGAGTGAGATTTTGTGCGGCCTGCGCTTTTGTTAACCCTTCTTGATTTTCTCCTCCCGTCCCTGCTTCCCCTCACCCCGCCTCAGGAGCTAGAAGTTAGCTTGGAGAGGCGCCGGACCGTGGATGGCCTTGACTGACGGCGGCTGGTGCCTGCCGAAGCGCTTCGGGGCCGCGGCTGCGGACGCCAGCGACTCCGGAGCCTTTCCAGCGCGGGAGCCCTCCACGCCGCCTTCCCCCATCTCCTCCTCTTCCTCCTCCTGCTGCTCCCGGGGTGGGGAGCGTGGCCCCGGCGGCGCCAGCAACTGCAGGACGCCGCAGCTCGACACGGAGGCGGCGGCGGGACCCCCGGCCCGCTCGCTGCTGCTCACCCCGTACGCCTCGCATCCCTTTGGGGCTCCCCACGGACCTTCGGCGCCCGGGGTCGCTGGCCCCGGGAGCGCCCTGTCGAGCTGGGAGGATCTACTGCTCTTCACTGACCTCGACCAGGCCGCGACGGCCAGCAAGCTGCTGTGGTCCAGCCGCGGCGCCAAGCTGAGCCCCTTCGCACCCGAGCAGCCCGAGGAGATGTACCAGACCCTCGCCGCCCTCTCCAGCCAGGGGCCGGCCGCTTACGACGGCGCGCCCGGCGGTTTTGTGCACTCTGCAGCCGCCGCCGCAGCCGCCGCCGCCGCGGCCAGCTCCCCGGTTTACGTGCCCACCACCCGCGTGGGCTCCATGCTGCCGGGCCTGCCGTACCTGCAGGGGGCGGGCAGTGGGCCCGCCAACCACGCGGGCGGTGCAGGCGCGCACCCCGGCTGGCCTCAAGCCTCGGCCGACAGCCCCCCGTACGGCAGTGGAGGCGGTGCGGCCGGCGGCGGGGCCGCGGGGCCCGGGAGCGCCGGCTCGGCCGCTGCGCACGTCTCCGCGCGCTTCCCCTACTCGCCCAGCCCACCCATGGCCAACGGCGCGGCGCGGGACCCCGGGGGCTACGCCGCAGCTGGTGGCGGGGGAGCGGGCGGCGTGAGCGGCGGCGGAGGCGGCAGCCTGGCGGCCATGGGCGGCCGCGAGCATCAGTACAGCTCGCTGTCGGCCGCGCGGCCGCTGAACGGGACGTACCACCATCACCATCACCACCACCCGAACCCCTACTCCCCCTACGTGGGTGCACCGCTGACTCCCGCCTGGCCCGCAGGACCCTTTGAGACCCCAGTGCTGCACAGCCTGCAGAGCCGCGCCGGAGCCCCGCTCCCGGTGCCACGGGGCCCCAGCGCAGGTAAGGGGTGCGCCGCCGCGTGGGAGTGGGGGCCTGAGGCACTGGGGTGTACGGGGGTGTGGAACAGCTAGTAGACTTGGGCCTTGTTCCTAGGGTTTTTCTGTCTGGGTGCCTAGAGGTCGGCCCGGCCCCAGGGAGGATTTGCAGAACTCTGGCAGGGCCACCCAGAGTCTGGCAGTGTTGATGAGGTGCTTTATTTTGTGGATTGTTTTCAGTTCCTTTCCAGGCTTAGGGCGCGTATAGGTCTCAGTGCCTTGGAAGAAGCTCAAGGGACTTGAACAGTGAATGGGGTGGGTAAATCGGAGCAAAAGGTCCTGGGAAGGAACTGATAGGGCCCGAGACCTGTCACTGAGCCTAATTTGCCTAGGTGGAAGAATGAGACTCTGTTGGGGTAGGGGGGTAAGTTAGGAGAATGCTGGGCACTTGATTCACCCTCTTCTCAAATACAGTCTCACCCAGTTCAGCTCTCCAGAGGGGAGGAATTGTGTTTTTCTCCTGGAGAGTATTTAAGAGCTCCACGGTGGAAAAGGAGCTAAGGCGGGTATCTGGACTGGCCAGCCTCTTGCGGAGGGAAAGCTGGTGGAGGGGCCCTTTTGCTTGACATCAACTGGGCCGAGGTGTCTGGAGCTGTGCTGCTGCTGGTCCCTGCCAGGCTGGGACCCAGGGATCCTGGAGGTCCCCCATCAGTTCTTGCTCCAGAGTTCAACCCACCAGTTTTTTCAAGTTTTCCATGCCACCCATACTTTCCTTGCAGTATTTGCGGGCAATGTGGAGTGAACTGGGAAAACACAATTGTCGAAATATCTGGAAACACCCCATTCTGAAAAATGTTTTCTGCTCAAGCAGAGGAGGTTATGAACTATTGTGTCTGGGGCTTCTTCTTTCGGCTGCTGCAGCATTCTTGGTCCTATGTGCTTTTGTGGGTCTCTCAATTTTGTATTTAACCCGTTTGATAATCTGACAGACTCCTAAGACAAAACCTTTTTTTGGGGGGGGGCGGGGGCTGT
This sequence comes from Leptonychotes weddellii, assembly GCF_054177405.1. Classification (NCBI taxonomy): domain Eukaryota; kingdom Metazoa; phylum Chordata; class Mammalia; order Carnivora; family Phocidae; genus Leptonychotes; species Leptonychotes weddellii. The sequence continues at coordinate 44,649,743 of NC_138381.1, read as the reverse complement.
TTGTTTGAAGGGAGCTGTGAGAGTCAGAGGTGGCAAAGAGACATGGGTCAGCCTAAATTATCCTACCTGGTGTCTTCACACTCCAGGTCCGGGCTCTTCCCAGCCTCAGTGCTCCGTTTTGGGACAACAGATCTTTTCAGGGGCCCTAACTAGTAGGATGAAGTGATGAATTGCCAGCCTTGTGTTCAAAAGACATACTGGAAATGCCAGTGGCCCGAAAGGGAAGGATCTGACTTGAACAGCCCCGCTGGTAACATTGGGAGGGGGACAACAGGCTTTTGGTATCTCTACCTCCTAAGATTCTGGTCTCAGAATTCCCTCTTCTTCCCTCTGCGAAGTTGGCCCTGGAGACCATCTTCAGCATTGTGTACAGTGGGTGTGGAGGACCCTGTTGAGTAATTGAGAGCAGAGCACTGTCACCCCGTTGTGCAGCATGGGGACCCATAGCTGGTTCCCTGGCTGGAGCTGAGAGACCGAGAGATGAGGAATCTCCAAAGAATGGGAAGGGTTAGGGTGAGGCTTTTGTCAGTCAGGAATCCAGCAGGGAATCTGAAAGGGCCTGTGAGTTGAGTAGGGGGCAGCTCCCATTGGAGCGAGATCCTGCAGCTTCACCTGTTCCAGGACACACCTTAATGTGGTCTCCAGATCCCTCTCCTCCAGTCTTCCGGCATTTCACAGGACTGAGAGAGTAGTCCCAAAAGACATCATCAGAGTCTTCCGATGTTTAAAGCAACTTGTTTTGTATAAAAAATCTTTCCAGAGGCAGGAGGGTGCCGTTGTAGGTGAGTTACCAGTTTCATTTTAAACCTAGCTTATTCTTCACCAACTTTTCACCTTCTAGATGGGACATTGCAAAGTTAGGAAAATCATCTGTAGATCCAGAGTATGTTAAAAAAAAAAAACAAACCAAAATGGGAAGGGGCTTGGGAACACCCAGCTTTTGCATAAAGAGTCTTTTAAGAAGGCGGGAAGCTACTGAGAATCAGCCAGTCTGGGGGTGGGGGAGGCGAAAGACCTAATTTTGGTTGTCCTCACAGGTGTTCTCGGGGTAGAGAAACCTTGACCTCCAACCCCTCTCCTCCCAGCTTCCTAGCTAGATTCCCTCCTTCTCCACTTTGACTGTTTAAAAAAAAACAACCATTTTTGAAGGCACTCTTTAATTGCTTTGGGCAAACAGCAGGGCTAAAACCCGAGCACTGAGCTTTTTCAACGTACACAGTGTGGAGGCCTCTGGGAACCTGCTCCATACACCTCTCCGATTCTGGTGGTGGGTGGGTGGGAGGGAGTCCTGGGGTGAGTCTTCACAGTGCTTCAGTCCCTGAGCCCAGCGCCCTCCTAAGCTCCCGCTGAACTGTGTTCCATTCTTCGGGTCCTGGGACGGCATTTGCTGGCCGTGCCCTTCTCCCCAGAGCTTTTTATTTTCTACAGGGGACCCAAAGCAGTTGTGTTAGGAGGCGATGATGAGTAGGGGGAAACTGATGAACAAAGGTCCAGCACAATTAGGTTTCCTAATTGTAAGTTTTTCTTACGTTAGTCCGTTGTAGGATTGTAGCTGCTGGGTAAGTGGTAGGGAGAAAATGAGAGCTGGAAATTTGATTTAATTAGACATAAGCAAACTTACTAAATTTTATTTATCCAAAGTGGTCTTTAAGTTTTGTCTTTGGGTTTTTAGATGACTAAAGAGATTTACCTGGAGAGTTCACACTGTCTTCTCTAGGGAGTCTTTATTGTTTCCCGCCTGGGGGAAGGAGGCCAGGCGTAGGGCTGTGTTCTCCAGGGAATGCCCCACTCCTCTATCGAGAGGGTCTCTGATAGGTAACATTTTAAAGTCAACAACTAAGACAAATACCTTGTTTAACTTCAGTGTCCTTGAAGTCCTGAGCATTTTACTGATTACCGTAGTCAATAGTGGCTTTTAGGGTGGAGAAGAATAAATCTTTGTGATGTGTTGTAAGTTGCGGTATCCCTGTGACAACTTTGAACTCCAGTTATGTAGGATGCTAGTTTCCTTTAAACTTAATTCTTGAGGAGGAAGGAGAGGAAGGAGACCTGTTTTGTAGGGTAAATAGTATTAATGGAATTAAAGAGTATTCATGCCAAAGACACATTTAAATATCTTTACAACAAGTAACTGATGGTAGAAACAAGCTGTAAACTGCCCGGGAATGAGAAAGAATAGAAAGGTTTGCTAGCACACATCTTCAAATAAAGCTTTAAAATGTAATGTTTATTTACTTCAAAAATTCAGAAATGCTTCTTAAAGCAAGCCAAATTTGGACATTTAAATCCTCTATAAATAACCCTAAACAGAAAGATATTTTTAATTTTTACGAAGTCTATTTTAAAAGTACTCAATTAGTACCTATCTCATTTTAGACAGTATTTATTCATTCATATTTAACAAATTTAAGCGGAAGTAATAAATGTTACAACCATTTACTCGAGATTTTTTCCTTATTAACAGATTTAGGCTAGTTGTAAACACCAAAAACTAACCAAATAGCAAAGTGACACAAACACAATTTAGGTAGATTGCATAAATTGAAGTTTAGTGTATGAAAATATGAAACAGTTTTATTGCGCACCGAGACGGTTTTAGTAATGTTCTGAATCAATAAAATATCAACTATTTGTAGAAATTTTGCAGATAGAAGCAGTTAGACCCATGTGGAACTCAAAATATTTTAGCGTTTGGTCCTTGTAGCATGAAAAGAAAACTTAATATTTATCTCTGTGCTTGTTAATGTTGGTGCTTTTTTTCCCCTGGGGAGACCTGAGTCACTTTCTAGCACTTGCCCAAGAACAGTATTTCTAATTTCACTTGTCCATTTTTTTTTTTTTAATTGGAGAAAAGGGTGACAGATACGGTAAATTCTTTAAAAAATAATTACTTGGGATAAAAGTAATAAGGTAGCCTGACTGTGTCCCAGGATATTTGCAGGTTTGGTGCAGGGGTCAGTGATCAGTGTTGATATTGTATGGTTTGCTCGGCTTGGCAAGTGGCACACTGTAATTATGATGGATTTCAGTTTTGAAACGCTTGGGAACAGCCGGAAAGGAGGGGTCAGGGGACCCAAACCGACTTCCCCACAGCTCATCTCAGCTCCGAGGTCCTTGGAGACTGAAGGCAGATGATTCGGGCTCGGCCTCCAGCACCATCTCCTACTGCTTTCCTGGGGTTTTACTGGGCGCGCCCGGGGCTGCAGAAGTATTGGACAAACGCTCAGCAGATCGATAGCGACAACGGGCGGCTCCTGGCTTGGCTGCTGAGCAGCAGAAAGATCGTGGGGAAGGGCGCGGGCGGGGAGGCGGGCAGCACGTCGCCAGCACTGGGGCCAGGGGTGCCGGAGGTCTTCCCGGGAGCCCGGGGAGGGGCGGGAGCGGCGCCGCCTCACCGGGCCTCTTGTCCCCGCTCTCGCCGCAGACCTGCTGGAGGACCTGCCCGAGAGCCGTGAGTGCGTGAACTGCGGCTCCATCCAGACGCCGCTCTGGCGGCGGGACGGCACCGGCCACTACTTGTGCAACGCCTGCGGCCTCTACAGCAAGATGAACGGCCTCAGCCGGCCCCTCATCAAGCCGCAGAAGCGCGTGGTGAGTGCGAGCGCCGCCCTCCCCTGCGGCCGGGCCCCGAGCGGCGCTTCTGCTGTGGCCCCGGCGCTGCCGGCTCGCCCCGGGCGCCCCCGCGGCAACAGGTGCGGCGCGGCCCGGGGCCGCCGGGGTCTGCCCGAGAGCGGGGACCCAGCTGTCCCCTTCACACCCGCGAGCGCCCGAGTGGAGGTTGTCCCGAAGAAACCAGCCTTTGGGGAACGAAGACAGCCTTTCCCCACCTTTACACCCAGGGCATGATGTCTATAAATGGGGGAGGAAGAAGGTGTAGGGAGCTATACCATTTTTTAAATATGCAAAAGTCTGTGTTGACCTATCTCTAGACGTACTTGTAAATGCACTAGAAAAATTCTGGAAGGACACAAGAAATTAGTAATGACGGTAACCTCCGGCTAAAAAAACTGGGTATACCAACCCAGATCACATGAAGGAGGGAGATCTTTTTCACTTCACTATGTACTGTTTGCTCTGGTTTGGATTTTATTCTTGAAAAACCTCCCTCCCTTCCCTATAGAATATGGCAATCACAAACCCACACTCCCTTTCTCCCCACAGCCTCATTCAGGGTTCCTTTGATTCTGTTCCTTATACCTTTGGGTCCCTTCTACCTCTTCTCCTGGGAGTGAGATAAATTTTAGCCCCAAATTCCATCCGTCTTTTGGATTGTCTTTGAGTTTGATGAAAATTTACTCTACCCTTTGTTATTTTGAAAATCTAGCTGTTCAGAACACTACATAGAACTTGAGGGGGAAAAAAAAAAGCAGTCTTATGTGCTTCTCAAGTTGGGATCCAAACGCCTTTTTTACTGTGTTTTAAATTATGGGAATTCTCATTTTCTTCAGGAATAAATCTTAGAGTTAGGTGTGGTTTTAGGAGGGGGCATTTACTGCTGTAGTGATTAGAGAAAATAAATGAAAGTGTTCACAGGCCCCACTGTAGGGTTAACATTTGTTTAACCAAGCACTCATACTCTTAATTTAACCTTTTAAAGTAAAATATTTTACAGTGAGATGCCAGACATCTTAAGTATCCAAGTAATCTATTTAATTGTTATACTCTTAATTAGCAGGAACAAATGCTACACATGTTGTTTGTGTTAAATAGATTAGGGTGATATTGCATCACAATGGAAGTCTGACACCTTAAAGAGAAGCAATTAGTTTTATGGTTGTTTTGTTTTTAATGCATTTAAAATAAAGTGGCTGAGGCTAATTTAATGTATGTGCCTTAAACTTGTTACAACTTCCAGCTTAAAATTGTCTTCAAAGGGCATCCCCTTCACTTGAGTATATGACTCCCTATGGTTTTCATTTCTTATGTATCATATTAAGAAAAGAAAAAGTAGTGGCCAGAAAATATTCCGAGAAGTTTGTTGTTTTCATGTCTGAACAGTGAAACTTTTTTTTTTTTTTTTGGAAAGGTACCTTGAGCTGAGTTCTAGCTGAGTTCAGCACGGTAACCTTTTCTTGAGATTGAGGGGAAAACTGGTAGAAGAGTAGCTGATTAGGTTCTAGTTGCATTCTGAATTTGATCTAGAAACATCCATATTTAGATAGTGCCATTTGTTTTGTGCACTTACCAGAAAAGAGTTTTTAACATCTCTTAATCTGTTGGTTTTCCTTGTGTGTGGCAGGTGTCTTGGCCGTGACCAACCAAGGTCAGCCATTGTGCTTTGTAAATGGGTTATAAATGATACCAATTGAAGGGCGTGTTCATCAATTAGTTCTTGTGGGCTTCTTATTTATGGTTTTGATGGATCTAGCTTAGTTCTCAGAATGCTGAACCCAAGTTTGTTTAGCCAGCAGTCCAGAACCAATCACTGTGAATTTGAACTTGTAATACATTGCAAAATAAGAGATTTATGGTGTAACTTGAATTCTTGTCAGTGATGAATATAACTGAGATCACTTGTTACAAGGAACTTTTATAACCCATTCACCTTCATTTCTCATGTTTATGGAGACTGGCTTCACTTATGATTTGCAGTTGACAGTCATAAAGTTCTTTGTTACAATGGCAAATTCTGATAGCAAGGTTACTTCACGTTGGCTTCAAATTCCACTGGAAACTGTCATAAATGACCTGTTTATAAAATGAACCTTCTTGTCCCTAGTTAACTGATTTCACATTTATGAAGAGAAAGGGGTGCTCTCTTAGGAAATTATTTTTTCCATAAAAGGAAAAAGAACAAACAAATCCCGATGTGTAAGGTTTTACATGTTTTTATCATTTTAACAAAAACAATCCCGCAAATGGTTTGCCTGTCAGCCAAGCATGTTCATTTCAGCCAAAAGTGAAATCGATTTTTTCTTAGCATTGACTTAAAAATGTTGTAGTGCTAAGAGGTTTACCACTGTCTTTGTTTTTACGATTTGTCTGTAAAGCATAGTGCTACAGTAATAGAAGAGGATGTGAATTGTAAATGCAAAATTCAATTTTATCTTTTAAATATGGCAGCAAAGGGTTTGATAAATCTGTCCTTTAACCTGTGAACAGTCAGTACACCCTCAATTCCTATTTTTGTTTTACATTCTTTAAAACTGTTTTCTGAAATTAATCGTTGTAACTAACTTCCCAAATTCTTCCAATATTCAGTACACCCTCAATTCCTATTTTTGTTTTACATTCTTTAAAACTATTCTTTTCTGAAATTAATCAGTGTAACTAACTTCCCAAATTCTGTCGAAAAATCTTCCAATTTATTTTGGTCCTTGGATTTTCCCTCACAGCTTTTTTACTGAAGTCATGGTGCTGTTTTTTAGTTGCCTGTCTAGGTAATTAAAAAAAACAAATTTAGATTTTGGCATTTGGGGAAGGAACTTAACAGTACTAGCTTAAACTCTCCTTTATAACGCACACATAATAGTTCAGATGAGAGAAATTCCTTCTGAGGATGTGATGGGCATAAAAGGAACATGGAAATCGGAATGACAGTGCCTTTTCTGATACCATTTAATCCTTTGTATGAACAAAAGTTGGGTACTGGACTAACAGGGTAAAGAAAATATATCCTTATCACCGTCTGTAAGACAATGCCAGCGTTAAAACAGTGCCATAAAATTTGCTTATCCTTTGTAAAATGAATAATGCAAAAACTCAGGCGGCAGGGAACCATGATAACTGAGATGTATCAGAATATATTTCTTTATAAAAATTTTGTATATTTTACAAGATCCGTTTCTATCATCTATCTATCTATCTACCTATCTTATCTATCTATCTATCTACTTTTCTACAGTTTTTGGATTATTTCTCTGCACATACCTGAGAAATAGACCTGATTATCTCTGGCTTCCAGGTGAAGTAGAGACTGCCCAAAGCCACTTAGGACACCACTGGGGCCGGAGGGGGGGTGGTTGTGATTGAGTTTCTTGACTCTTACATCTCCTCTGACAACAGTGAGCACAGTTATTGGCCAACGTTGTGACTCAGTCCCGGTTATTCTATAATCTGCATGAATATGCTGGAGCAACCCAAACATACATGTGGGATGGAGCACCCTATGTGAAACTTCAGTGTCTTGGTTCAGGAAGGTCAATCTAATTATAGTTTACGTTTTTTTCTCAGGGGACCTTTCATTTGTTTTTAATAAAAGGTCCATGCTTGTTGACGACAAGCAAAGGATACATTGATGTATGTAGCAGATACATAGTCACTTATATCTGTACACTTAACTTTTCTTGTGCTACTTTTTAGCCTTCCTCCCGGCGGCTTGGATTGTCCTGTGCCAACTGTCACACCACAACCACCACTTTGTGGCGCAGAAATGCCGAGGGTGAACCTGTGTGCAATGCCTGTGGACTCTACATGAAACTCCATGGGGTGCGCCACCTGCTTTGCTCATGTGTATAAGTGTTTAGTCTCTCATTTGTACATGGTGTCGGTTAAAAAAAATCAGCCAGGGAGAGGGGATGAAAGTGAAGAATCTGATGTTTTATATGCACGTTATTTAATTGAGGATGTTATTATAAGATAAACGATTACCTTACATACCGGTAAGAAACAAAAAATGCTGCCAATTAAACTGTCACACACATCCATGGTAAGAATTTTAGAAATACTAAATTTTAGTAATTTTAGAAATACTAAAAGGTGAAAAATGTGCATTTTAGAATCTAATGTAGTAGTAACCTAGTAACCTTTAAAAAAAAACAAAACAAAAAAACCTGTATACTCAAAGGAAAAAAAAAGCATGGAACCAACTAGAAATGCACACAACTAGTTTATATCTTAACTTTAAATTTTTTTAATGCAATCAAGTCCATTTATGCAAAGGAGCAATAATATATTTGGTAGTTGTAGTTAGCAACATTCTGTCCTTCAATTGAAGGATAGCATGAAATACTAGAAGCACATCAGTCTTAAAAAGGAAATTAACCTTGTATGTGTAGGAGGAAGAGAATACACAATCTCTTTGAAATAAAAATATGTACCCAGTGGTTTTACTCTATAATTGAAGTTGTTTAAAACAAACAGTAAGTTGAAGGAATAAACTTTCCCTGGCAAGTCATCTCGTTTTCTCTGAAGGAATCTGCATTTGATGGGGAAAGTGTAGTCTTTGTATAGATTGGGATCTATTGAGCATGTATAAAAATTGGACTGAAATTTATGCCAACTTGAGGGCTTTCAGTACTTGATGTTCTTTGGTTGAAGTTGGGTTTTTCTTCAATATAATATTTATTTATTAAACTTAAGGCCTATATGAAAATTTTTCTAGGTGCCTCGACCGCTTGCTATGAAAAAAGAGGGAATTCAAACCAGGAAAAGAAAACCTAAGAACATAAATAAGTCAAAGGCTTGCTCTGGTAAATACAACAGAATGCTATTTGATTGTAAAGTATTGGCCAACTGTAAGAGTAGAGTATGTGTATATTTATGAGGTTAATTTTGACTGTTGCAGGTAGTAGCAATAATTCTGTTCCTATGACTCCAACTTCCACCTCTTCTAACTCAGATGATTGCAGCAAAAATACTTCCCCTACAACACAACCGACAGCCTCAGGGGTAAGTGTTAAAAGCAGCGTAGACTCTTTCTAAGCTAGGAGGTTGCTCTTTAGTATATTATCTCAAATTTTATCTTATCTGGTAGTACAATAATCTAAACCAACAGTTCAGTTTAGTTAGCTGATACCTAAGAATAGTTTTCAGAGGAGATTACATTTGAATGTCAACAAAATGACAAACTTAAGTACTTTACAAACTCTTAATTAAGATCTGTATCATTTTTTTATGGTTAAATTAACCCAAGTAAAAGCAAGAAGTTTTGGTTTGAAGTGCTTGAAGTTGTTTTATTTCCAGGTTTCTGTCTGAGCTGCTATATATATGTATTTCTGATGTAGATCAGAACTATGAACTCAGAGGTTTTATATATCTCCGTGACCGTGGCCTTTAAATTGCTTTTGCTTATCATAGCGACTCCATCTTTTTTCCCCTTCTCCTTCTCTTCCTTCCTTCCTTTTAAAAAATCATTTAAAAAAGCAAAGCTCATCATAATGTGTTCTGTGCTGCTGTATTCACTGATCTTCCTTCACCCGCTGGCCTCTTGCTGGGGGCCCTTGCCTTCTAACGCACCTTCATGGTACCCTGGCTTATTTCAGCCTTGCCACAAAGCCTGGGAGCAGTTCGGTTTGTGAGATTTGTGAGTAATTCATGCCCCTAAGGATAGGGATGCCAGGGCTTTGTAAGGATCCCAGTTAGTTTCTGTTAAAAGTGTGATTCCTACCCTAAATTTGTTCTCCAAATTTACCTGGAATGCTCTTGAAGAACAGCTGGGCCTTACCCTAGACCCCCATGGGATCTGGGGCGAGATCTGGGCCACAGGACTTTACAGCAGGCCCTGGTGATTTTTTTAGGATTATGCGGAGACTAGTTAAGGCAAAACACCAGCATTAAAACCCCTATTTACTTAGTAGTTGTTTTTTTACATTTAGCTTTGCTCTGTTTGGGGTACTTTGAAATGCTACAGATTCCTGGGCCCCACCCTGGATTTTTTGAGTCAGAGTCTCTGGGGGCGGGGCTTGGAGAGTTGTGTTTTTGAACTAGCGCTCCAGGTGAGATTGAAGCTTGTTGCCCTTGAGGTGTCTTAAAACCAGGGTTTGGGAACCACAGAGCTGGTTTCTTCATCATATTTCAAATGGCTTAAACAAGCAAAATTGAAACTTTAAAAAAATTAAATGTGATATTTCTGTTGGTCCTCCATCCCAAATTCTTTTGGGCTTTTTCTTTTGCTTTAATGACACAAGAAGTATGTTCAGAGTTTCACAAGGCAAAAAGCCTTTCCGTTGTTTCGTTTGTTGACAGATGTTAAAGAACGTTTCTAACCTTTATAAAGGTGGACTCTGGTGTAAGATGTTGTTGTTCTTTTTTTTTTTTTGTACAGAAGGCTTGGTGTAATTTTAAGGGACTCGAGTGGTAAATAGAACAGTTACTTGTGTGGAAATGGAAAGATAAAGATTATTTAAAATATTCTTTATTATGCCCTAAGTCTTCAGCAGCACTTCGGTAGCAGCTAAGTGAGGCAGAACAAGGTCCTGGTTTTTGAAAGCACTGGGGAAGCAGCCAGGTTTTTGGCTTGGGTGTCGGTCTTTTCTAGTTGAAATGGAAATTGCTGCCAGCTTTAGGTCACTTTTGTTTGTTAAGGCCAGCTGAAGCCTGGAAAAAGCCAAATTTGAAAGATAAATGGCGCAGAAATACAGGTATTTCCCCGACAATGGACTTTGGGGACTTGGCGTTCGTTTTGCTTTCATGGTTTTGTGATGTAAAATTTCAAAATGGGGCATTTGCGAGTCTGATCGGTCGTCCTCCGAGGGAGGAACAGTGGAAGGTCAGTGACGGGGTCTGGCTCTGGCGCTGGCCTGCCAGGAAGAGGGACCTCGGGAGCTGTGCCGGCCAGCCTCTGGCTGCTCGGCTGGGCATCTCTCACCCGAGACCCAGCACGCGGGAGACCGCTAGCCGGTCCTTGCCCTTCGGTGGAACGCGCCGTTCCCTGCTAGGGGCCAGGCGGCAGAGCAGTAAGGATTTGGGAGGTTGGTGGAGTTGGAGAGCAGCTCCATGCGAGGTCTTGTGCTGTGAGTCCCCAGCACTCCGTAGCCCAGGCAGCCTCCACAGGAGCCGGCTGTGTGAGCTGCTGACCAGACGGGGGTGGGTGGGTGGGTGTGTGTGCGTGTGCGTGTGCGTGTGCGTGTGTGTGAGCTTGCAGAGCCCAAGCGGCCTCAAAGGCTTCCCAACACCTTCCCAGGGCAGGGGGCGCGGATTGCCCGCCCTCCTCCTCTCCCTACAGGGACCCACTCCCCCAGGGTTCTCTCACCGGGTTAGTGCATCACAGATGTCTCCAGCAGCCCCGACTTGACGTGGCTGTTGTGGGGGACCAGGCGCACATGACAGAAGCCAGTCTGCTGGCTGCCTTTGGAAACTGTCCCCCTCCAGGAATACTTGTTGTCTACCCAAGCGGTGTCCCCAGGTGACTACCGAGGAGTACCAGCATGTGCGCCCCATGGTCCCTGAGTACCTTCAGAGCCTCTGTGGGTGGGTTGAGGCTTGGCGTGTGCGGCCGGCGGCTGAGGGGCCGTGAGGGGGCCCTGGCTGGGGGAGCTGTCTGAGGCACTGGCGGGAGCATTTGTGAAAGGTGGCTGTGCTGACAAGGTGTGTCATTTTCCCATTTGGTCACAGTTTCTATGATGTTGGAAGGCAGCAGGTGTGGTGACTGGATGACTGTAGGATTTGGGGAAATGCTGTAGGTGAGGAAAATGTTCCATCGGCATCGCAGGGTTGTGCCTGGTGCGCAGCACACAGCCAGCTTCCTGGTTGGCTCAGCGTTTAAGTCTCCTTTGATGATGGGTCCGTCCCATTGATCTCCAGTGGCGCCTGTGGCTGACGTGGTGGAAAGTAGTAGTTCAGCGTTACTTCACTTGCATAGGGTCATCCGAGCTACAAAACGGGGTGATCTCAGGCATACTCCCAGTGGAAGACAGGAACTGGGGGCCACGTGATGTAAGTGGCAATAGCTGCTTTGCCATCTTAATGACGATTGTAACAGCAAGGAAGTCAGATTGTTGGAGCGGTCCACAGCAAACCTGCTGTCCTTTTAAGTCCCCCCTGAGAAAGCAGTGTAGGAGATGATCAGTAGGCATTCCCAGCCCGCTCCTTTAAAATCCTGACGTTCTGCCCTCTCCTGCATATGGGGGCACCAGGTTCCTGAGCTAGCCTGGCAGGAACTGAGTATTGTAGAGGGAGGGTAGTCGTCTGCTGCTGTGAGCAAAGGCTTGACAAGTGTCTCGGGGCCACAGAAACCATTTTTTGTGGTGCTCTGAGGCCTCATGTCTTCCCTTGTTATAAAGCTTTCTGTACTTGTTGCTGATTTTTGTTTAACTCAGACTCAGTTTCTTGTTGTTGTAGGTTTTCTGTGTGGTGTGTGTGTGTCAGGGACGGAGGGCAGTGTTCCGGAAGGCTGACTGCCATGCAGCCTCATATTGAAATAGCCCCTGTCTTGTTCCTTTCAAATTTCTTGTGTTTAAGAAATGTGTTAAACTTAAATTTTGATAGACAGTTGATCAATTTTTGCCTTTTGAACTTAAAAGATTTTGAACTTAAAAGATTTTCCAAGAAAAGTCTTCTATGCTGAAATTTTCTTACACATACAGGTTTACTGAAAAATATGTATTTGGTTGACTTAAAATAGATAACATTGTCTTTGGCATTTATATTCTCTGGTGGATTGTAAGAATACTTTAATCTTTCATTGAACTCCATGTATTGACTAAATTACATTTTACTGGTTTGTTTTTGTTATTTAGGAGGGAAATATGGGAACATGTTCTATTTTAGCAATTCCCAAATAAGATTATTTATTTGCCAAATAAGATTTAATAAATCTAGAAATATTCTTATCCCTCCTATGATTTGTAACTAAAGATTAGTAAAACTGGAGAATTCTTTACATATATGTAAAATGTGTGTGTAATAGATGTATGTAGTGTATAATATGTATATATCCTATATAAGCTTATATATGCGTTTCATAGCTCAGTTCCCAAATTTTATAAATGAAAGGGTATTTCCTTTGTGACAGGAAGGATTAATTTGGGGATGAAATTAGCAGTAAGACTTAATGTCTGAGAATAAGAAATCACTGAACATATTTGCCTGCCTAATAACTCTTCTAAAAAATTAAAAGCTACTTAAGTTTGTATTAAAACTGCAACTATAATGTTGAAGTCATCATTAAACATATAACGTTGGAATAAATGGAGAACCTTGCTTTTTGGTCATTGTTCGATTTAAAAAGTACTGTGCTCCGGGAGGCCCTATTTACAATTGAGTAAAACAAGGTACCTGACCTCAAATTGTTGATAATGTGGTGGTAGCGGTGGGGAGCACGTGTAGACGACAGAGCTCACTGCTGGTCAGATGTGGAAGTGCCTTAAATGAGGGACACCTTGGGGTAGGAGTCGAAAGGAGGGAGCGGTTAATTCGGACCTCAGAGTTGGAAATGGCTTCACAGAGTGCGTTTGAACTAGTGGAGTAGGATTTTTGCAGGGCAAAGGAAACACTGGGCTGGAGCTCTCCAGGAAGAAGAGCATGGGCATCTATGGTACTTAACGTTAGTGTCCAGTGTTGCTGGAGCATAGGGTGTGGAGCCAAAGCAGGAGGTGAGACGGGTGAAGTAAGTGGAAGGTACACCTTTGAAACTGGCTCACATCAATATAAAGGCAGCCTTAAGTGGGGCCCAAAGTACCTTCATTTCTAAATAATGGACCTTCTCTAATCCCTATCTGTGGTGACAAATGTATTTCTTTTTCTATGCTAGAGTCCCACAAAGCATTCTCCACAGAGTGTTTTGATAACTGATGTAAACAAATGGTAGCATGCTCCATTTTACCAGCAGGGTTTCCCCTCATAATTAGTAAGGAAAGGACTCCCCCTTGGAGCTGGTGGCATGTACTGGCATCATGGCGTATGATGTAGGCCTGGGCTTTTGTTCCTCTGTCCTCAGGGCTTCTGAGGGCAAGATGGTTTGGGGTGGTGCCTGGTGAATCTTCTGAATGGAGACATATTAGGCATGGTGTGTTGGTGGTAGGAAATGTTTCCGCACCTTTGTGGTTCGTTGCTGGTAATAGACAACTTCCACAGAGAGGCAGACGTCCGTCCTCAGACTGAGACAAGGACCTCATCTCAGATTTGACGCTGGCTGGTTCTGCGCCTTTGGGGTGGGGTGGGGGGGCTTACCTGCTGATTGGTCATTTTCTTGATACTAAATAGGTGTCTTCATTCCTCCCTCATTTATTCCTCTGGGATGCTATATGCCTGGATAGACCTGTTTCCCGACTGCGGACCCCCCTTGGTATAACTTTATTCAACGACCGTGTCAGAAGAAATACTTCTCTGAGCTGTGTGGTGCTAAATCTTGGGCTATAAGTGGTTTGAAAGAGTTAATGTGCACCCCTAGTGCTTGTAGGGTCTCTGGGTGTGCTCAGAAGGCCTTCTGAAGAAAGGCTAGGTACTTTGTAGGTTAATACCGAAAGTTTTTTTTATAGATTTTATGTGTTAATATTTGCATCCTATGCTGAACATTGGAAAACACCACTTTATAGTCACATAGCTTACTTCTGTATTAGCAAATTTATACTCCAGTGTCTTTCTCCAAGTGATTGGATCACACTGGATTTACTATGGCATTATGGTTGGTGACAAAACAATAATTCCTGCTATTATTAATTATTCCTACAGTAGTTAAGTAGCTGAAAGGTACATTCATGAAGGACTCACATATACAGTATAAGTTGTTTTTCACTCTGCAGAGCAGTTCTGACTCAGGAGGCTCCTGGAGGGGGACAAAAAAATTACTGTTCATCTCTTTAAGTTGAATATGATATAGAAGCCTTTAGGTTGCGGGAGAGCAGGGCATTAGTGTTAGTCTTGCATTTTATCATTGTACTCTTGCTCTTGAGATCATCTCTCCCTTTTCCATACTTTTATCATTTACAAGATATTGGACATAGGAAAGCAGAAACCTACTTCTCCCAAGTACTTTTTACGTGTCAGGTGTTCTATGTACACTTTCTCTTTTATTCATAATTACCACTCAACCTATGGTGTTATATTTCCATTTGGGGAGGGGGAGTAGTGAGACTCAGAACAAAGTAACAGGCCCAAGGTTATATACGTATTAAGAGGCAGGATTTGGACCCAGGTCTGGCAGTCAGTGTTTTATCATTACGGTATACTAGATTTTTTTTTCACTTTGTAATTTAATTTTTTATTTAAATGCAATTAACTAACATATAGTATATTACTAGTATTAGTATGTCATTCTAGATTAAGACATGATAAATGATACTGAAATCTTCAGAGAAATAATATTTTCTTAAATCTGACTAATTTTCATTAGTAATTTGAGCATCAGAAATCATCCTGCAGGTGGGAAACAGGTGGGAAAATGATGCCAGAGAAATGATTTGCTTGTAACTAAATATATAAGGAACATTGTACAAACTTTCGTGTATTTCTAAATAAATTGTGTTATAGTACTAAGACTATATGTTAATTGGATAATAAAAAGGTAACAGGTAGTGAAATTTACTGTGGTTGAGGTACCTAACGTGATTATTAAAAGGCTCTCTTACAACAGCAAATACAAGGTTGCAGTACTAACATCCTTCTAATGGTGTGATTTCAATCTTAATACACCGTGAGTGCCAGGTTAGTTGAAATTGTTCAGGATGTTCAAATTGCCATACAGTTAGTTTTTATGAAATCATTGAAAAAGCATTTAATAGGCAAGTGTCCATTTCCCTGCAGAGTTTATGGTCCACGACACTGTTTTCTAAATGAATAAAAAGAGAGTTAAAAAGTCATTAATCTCCCACCAGGGTCTGTTAGAGTGCTGCAGTTAGGTTTTATTATTGCCTCATTTATAAGCCAGGATCCAGAATGACTCCATAAGGTCACAAAACCAGCCGGTGTTGAAGCCGGGACTGGAACCGATGTCTCCTGCCTCCCCGTCCCAGGGCTGTTACCACTCCCAGGGAGTTGACCAGTCATCACAGTTATTAATATCCCACTTGCCACTCGCTACAAGCCATGAACGTAAATATTTTGTTGGCATTTTATCTTCACCCTCCCTACGTGCCAGGCTCCCTTTCTTCTTTCAGTTCCTTCTAATAACTCACGTTCCTGTCTGACCACATTGGCCTTTGCTGAGAAAGTCACACGCCAACCTGGCAGGGAACGTGGAAGCATGTGGAGTTTGCATACTTTCATTTTGATCTCAAGGCCTTTTCTAGACTTCCCCCCGTTTGTCTTGTGTGCACCAGAACGCGCGTGCTGTGTGTGTGTATGTGCACACCTGTGTGTTACGGGGAGGATAGTGAGGAGGAAGAGTTAGAGATGCATTGCACTACATTAATATCCAATGCCTTTATGTATATGTTAGGAGTCAGCACAACTGTATCATCCTTTAAATGGTTTATAATATATATGTCCATCCAATTTATCACAGGACTGTGGTCTATTTAATAAGTGACTCATTATCACAATCTGAAAGCCAGAATGCTAGGTAAAGGAGTGTGGGCAGGGTGTCCTGCGCCTTCTCATGGCCTCAGGTTAGAAGGCTTCATCTTAGAACACAAAGTTTCTCTGTAGATTACAGATCCCTTGCAGTTTTTTTTTTCTACCCTGCCTCTGTAAGAATATACAAATTGTCACAAAACATGAAATAATGTTACGGGAAACCATGGCCAAATTTAAGAAATGCTGGCTTAGAATGTTATTGCTAAATTAATCTTTGAAGAAAATGAATTCCTTTACTGGAACAAAAGTAATTTATTATGCATTTCATGGGTGTCTGCCAAAAGAGTTACTAGCAATATGAAGATCTAATGAATTAAATACAATCTGTTAGCTTTGTTCATGTTGAGATCTACCTGTTAATTTTTCCTGAAATTATAATAATTTTAAAAAGCATCTCCAAAGATAGGTGTTGGTATATGCGATAATTCGTAATTCAGCTACCTGTGGCCCCGGACCCAGCACTTGGAATTTGTGGGACTGAGCACAGATTATTCTGTTGACCTCAGATTTTAAGAAGGACTTGAACAAATAGACAACAGGTATTGATCTCGGTGTCCTGTAGGAGTCTTGGGAATAAATAGTCCCAAGTCAGTATCCAACGGCTCTGCTGCTGGTTTCGTTGTTAACGTGGCATGGTTTCACCAGAGCTGGGGCACACACTCCGGAATCCTACTTTTATCTTACTAAGGACACATACTTTTTAATTTAAAGCTCTGATTAAGCTTGTTTGTTTGATTCATGGTGAAGCCTCGGCATGGTCTGAGGTTCATTCTGGGGGTTCACAGATTAGCAGCTGGGAGGAAACAAATTCAGGCAGCCGGGGGCTAGATCCTGCTCTGTGTGTGACTACAGTAAGCTGCCAAGGTTTTATAAAGCCTCTGTTCTCCTCCTCCTAAAAGGGGAAAGTAATTCTTACCATCTGGTCCTTCAGAGCATTGTGTAGCGTAAGTGGGAGATGCCTGCAGACCTCTTTGAAGCTCAAGGAGAACAGCACTATTTAAATATAATCTTGGAAACTAATAGTGATGTGCTTTATTTATATGGCATTGTTTTTTTTCCATCCCAAGACATTAGAAATAAATCCTTACTTTCCTGATGGGGGAAATTAAGAGATGTAGAGCTGTTGTGTTAACAAAGTAACCATGGGTTTTTGTTTTTTGTTTTAAGATTTTATTTATTTGAGAGAGAGAGAATGAGTGAGAGCGAGCGCGTGAGCATGTGTGGGGTGGAGAGGGGCAGAGGGAGAAGCAGATGCCCTGTTGAGCAGGGAGCCTGACACGGGGCTCAATCCCAGGACCCCGAGATCACGAGATCGTGACCTGAGCTGAAGGCAGACGCTTAACCGACTGAGCCACCCAGGCGCCCCCAAAGTAACCAGGTTACAAATATTTTTATTTTTCTGATAGCCACAGTTTTTCATTCCTTGTGACACTTAGTACTTCCATAATGCTTTCTTGTAAATGCTGCTTGGTTCTAGGACCATGGTCTGCTTTCTCTGATTGAGATGGTGAGATTAAGATACTCACCCAATTTGAAAAGCCAGTTTTGTTACAAAAGATAATTCATCAGGTTTTAAATCTTTCCCCGGGATCTTTTATGACTTTGACTAGAATAGGGTCATCCATTTTGATGCATTTTAGAAGATAAACTTTTTCTTTAGAATGCCAGTGACTTCAAGTTTTGGGACAAACCCTCCCCGCTACCATTTATGTTTGTAATCAGCATTTTAAAAAAAGATTTTATTTCTTTGAGAGAGTGCAGAGAGAGCTCAGAGAGCAGGAGGAGGGGGAAGGAGCAGAGGGAGAGGGAGAAGCAAGCTCCTCACTGAGCAGGGAGGCCAATGTGGAGCTCAGGACCCTGAGACCACGATCTGAACTAAAGACAGGCACTTAACCGACTGAGTCCCCCCAGGAGCCCCTGTAATCAGCATTTTACTATTAGTCCAAGGGCACTTAAACTTCGGGCTGTGCCTTTCTTCACCGTTACAAACCTGCTATTTGAATGTGTGCAGATGTATAAAACAATCTGCTCCTTTGCCCAGGGTAGATTGTGTGTGTAGAACTGTTCTTTCCTCCTTAAAAAGGGCAGCATCCTGGGTTATGGGTAGAACCTGGCCTACTCAAGCCCAGGAGGGGCGGGGCGAAAGGGCCCAAGGGGACAGCGAGTGAGCTCTGCATTAAATTTGCTTGTTAAATTACAAAAAAATAACGAAAATATTCTGCTAAACACTGAATTAGGTCATTGGCTACAGTGATCGTACTCTTCCTTCTTGTGAGAAAAGGTGCTTATGTTCTTTTGCGTTATTTGAGCTGTTAGGGGAGACATAAAAGGTTTTGTTGTGATTGACGACTTTCACGGGTCCTGATGGAGACAGAACCCTTGTGTGTTTGTGTATCTTCTTGTGCCACTTCCTAAACTCTTAGTGAGGCACTTTCGTGTCTCCCTCCAAACTGAAATGAGTATAGTTTTTTAGAGTGAACGTTCACTTATCTAAAAGTGTTTCTCCTTCGTTGGAATTTACACATAGTTGTTACTTTTTTTTTTTGAGGCAGGCCGCTCTAAAGCACTGCGAGAGCCTAACCTAGAGGTTACAAAAGCAGAGAAGAGAGCGTTGGCAGTGAGGGATGGTTGGCTTCCCCTCACACAAGAAAAAGCCGTAACCACAAACTTACTTAGATGTAGGGAGGACAGATCAGAGGCCATGGAAGCCGGCAGTCTGAATTCGAGCTAAGGAGGCAGTGTGACCATCATCAAAGTCTTAAGCTCTGGGAATGATCACACACTCACCCTGGGGTTGCTGTGTTTTGTTTCTTCAGCTCAGGGCTCCGTTAAGAGAGATTACAGCACAGAGGACTGAACATATCCCAGTTGACTCCTTTTTGGTTTCCTTCCTCAAAGATGAAATTGATGTTCACAAGCTAGAGAACCTCTGCTGTTCTGGAATGGCTGTGTCCTTTAAGGGTTTCTTTTCACTTGGAAGAGTTGCCTATTCAGAGGTGCCTTAGGAGCTGTCTCTGGGCCTGCCTGTCAGGCAGTGGAAAAGAGAGAGAGCTGACAGGGTTGGCGAGCCCACTGTGAGCCAGACACTGCTGGGCACTGACTCCAGGAGTTTATCAAATTAGAAATCCTTCACTTTCCAGGGGGCGCCTGGGTGGCTCAGTCAGTTAAGCGTCTGCCTTCGGCTCAGATCATGATCCCGGGGTCCTGGGATCGAGCCCCACGTCCGGCTCCCTGCTCAGCGCGGAGCCTGCTTCTCCCTCTCCCTCTATCTGCCGCTCTGCCTGCTTGTGTGCTCTCTCTCTCTCTCTGCTTCTCAAATACATAAGTAAAATCTTTAAAAAAAAAAAAAAAAAAAAGGAATCCTTGACTTTTCAGATACGTCCAAAAGTTGTTTTCACAGGGAAAAAAAAATTCATGTGATCTAAAGATGAACTGTGCCTACTTCACAGGCTAGTGGACATTTTCCATGTCCCAGCCTCGCAGAAGCCCGGGTTGTCCCTGAAGTCATTTATTCCTTTAAGAGGGAGATTTCCAGCCAGTCACTCAGCTGGGTCTCCCACCTAACCTGGCCTGAGTTCAGTGCTAAGCCCCGGCCGAGTCTGGAGCTGATAACACATTCTTTCAACAGGAAGTGCCTCCATTTTCAGTTGTCTGTGGGAGGGTGGAGGGCAGATAAGCTGTGAATGGAAACCCAGAACAGATTTCTGCCCCACCCTTATAATGCACTTTGATCAGAGAAAGAGTTAGGACCTCCGCCTGTGTGAGCTGCCCACCAAGAGGAGGAAGGATGGTTCAGCTGTGGGCATTCTGAAACGCTCCCTTCAGAGCGCCTGTTCAGGAACACTGGTGGGGTTAGGTTGGTTTACGTTAGTGAAATGCCTGCTTTTGCTGTGTTTAGATGTCTTCCATATGAACTAAAGTCCTTTCAAGGGTTTAACTAGATGTGGGAAAACATATTAATCAATCGAAATTTATGCTTATAATTTTCTGTGTGTGTACTGGGTCCAGGGTCGTAAGTTTTCTCTCATTTTTTTCCCCCCAAGTTGGACTGTACTGATTCTTGATAGGGTAGCTCTTGAACATCATCAAAGAGGGAAAGGCACTTTAGACAAACAATGATGTGACAAGCCAGGTTTCTTAAGGAGAGTTGTGCCAGTTCTAGATTTCGTACACAGTTAGAATACCGGTTTCAAGAGCTCAGATGATACGGATGCACCCGATTGTAGCGTGTTTGCTGTTTTAACGTATGTGGAACCATGTTTCACATCAGCCAGCTTCCAGACGGTGGCAGATAGCATGGATGGAGGTGACTTCCGGGGGGCATGAGTGCCCATTCTGGGCCTCCCTTCTCTAGCTTAGTACCTCCACTCGGATTCCTCCCTATTTTTTCGTGCTACTTTATGACTCTTTCCAGGCTGGCTTACCCCTCAAGTGCTTGTGCGTGATATTTCTGGTGCTAATGTTTTCTGCCTTCCCCAAAGTTAGACTGCACTACGCCATTCAATTAAAATATTCGAAGGAAGGTACTGATGACTAATAGATGGTCCCCTGTCCCCACACACTACTTACTGGGTTCCCTTGAAATACTTTTGCGTGTGTAAATTGTAATGATGACAATTTATATCCTGCTGTTTTTCAGTTAACGTTGCGTTACAGGATTTTTTCCACTTTGCTACATGATCTTACTATTTTTAATAATTGCATAATAGTTCATTGAGCGGATGTACCTTGCTTTTCCAAACCATCCCATATTATTAGGCATTAGATTATTTCCATGGTTTCCCCTATTATAAGTTACCCTGAAATGGATGTCTTCCCTTGTGGAGCCTTTCCCTTCCTTTGAATTCTTTCCTTATAAATACATTTCCAGAAGTGAGATTACAGAGCTAAGTAGTGTATAAAGTTCTTGATGGGCTTTGCTAATTGCCTTCTACGGAGTGTACCAGAATATAGCCCTGCCGCCCGTGGATGAGGGGACTGGGGTTATCACGGTCTCATCAGATATCATCACTATGATCTCATTATGTATCATTACATAAACATTTTTATTTTTTATTCAGGTATGACTGATACACAAAAAAGCTGTACATTGCAGTATTTCATGTTTAAATAGTGTATCCCCAATTACAAACAAGGTTCTTAACAGCGTTGGCATAAGCACTTGTTCCATCTTTTCCTCAGAAAGTCAGATGTTGCTTTTGATTTCAAATGAGCCGAGGTGAGTCACTCATGTAATTTGGGGTTTGCCTGCCTTTTGGCGCAGGAGTCTTGGTCTGCCGTATAGCTTAACAACATTTTTGACTGAACAAAGAAGACAATAGGTAGTTGAGTTGGTGGCTTTTGGAGTTACTGCTCAAGGGTTAAGAATAATGTTCAAGGTACTAGGATTTCTTCAGTGTAGTTTATTTGAAGAAGGCCCATGAACCTTTTGAAGGGCTAAGGAAGCACCTTGGTTTTTTTGTTTTGTTTTGTTTTTTTGTTTTTGTTCTGAAGAGTTGTCAGAAACAATTAGAAGGTCATTGCTGAGGTAGATGGTTTTCACTTAGCTCTGAATTTAGTTCCACTTCTCCCACTAAGTGATGGGTTGTAACTCACCTGTTGAAGGGCAGACTTGGGGAGATTAAATTAGGTCTATGCTCCTTAACAAGAATAATAAAATAACTAATAGTGGTGTATACTGGTATCGTCCTTCCTGTTGTCAGATACTGTTGGAAATGCTTTATGTATGTTAATGAATTTTAGGGGTGCCTGGGTGGCTCAGTCGGTTAAGCGTCGGCTCCGGATTTCGGCTCAGGTCATGATCTTGGGGGGGGGGTCCTGGGATCAAGCCTTGCTTTGGGCTCTGTGCTCAGCGCAGAGTCAACTTGTCCTTCTCCCTCTGCCCGTCCCCCTGTTTGTTCTCTTTCTCTCTCTCCCTAAAATAAATAAAATCATTTAAAAAAATTTGCATTTTTCTAGGTGAGGAACCTGAGGCATAGAGAGTTTTCAGTCTGGCCTTCTAGTTTGCCTCTCCCACATTGTCTCCTTGCCTCCTTTGCTTATCCTTCTGTTTCAGAAGGCCTCTGGTATGTCCTACATGCCTCCCATGCTGCAAACCCTTTCCTCACCAGTATCTTTACCGTGGCGAAGCATCATGCCGATCCTTTATGAGCACTGAATCATCAAACCCTACCTGATGGGTGACGTGAAGGCGAGTTTACCCAGGAGGAGGCTTGGAGAGGTGACCTTACTCAGTAGGTGGCTGAACCAGAGTAGTGCTTGGAAGTCTGCTTGCGGCCCATCCCCCCAGGAATCCTTTCCGTCTTGATTCCTTTTTTGATCTGTTGCTCCACTCCATATCTCAGCCACTCATTTATCATTCATGATAGTTGATCATTGTTACTTCCACGTGTGTATGTGGCCTAGGAGCTCATCCAGGGAGTGACTGTCTCTTTGGGGCTCATGGTCCCAGTGCCTGGCTCTCATAAGCACCTTGCTAATGTTTCCTGTTGCTGACTTGAGGTGGTGACCGACCCCTCTGCTATCTGAGCATGTCTGGCTAGGTGAGGTGGGCTGCTTCCTGGGCCAATTCAGGTACCCTTTTTGTTTCAGAAAATTAACACTTGCTGTGGTGAAGTCAGATTTAGTTTGATAAATGCACATGCGCTTTTTCTGGGACTAGGTAGATCAATATGAGATTGGATGTGACATAAGTCATTTATAATTGCACTCACTCTTTTTTTTTTAAATGTTTTATTTATTTATTCATGAGAGTCAGAGAGAGAGAGAGAGGCAGAGGCAGAGGGAGAAGCAGGCTCCCCACCCAGCAGGGAGCCCGATGCGGGACTTGATCCCAGGACCCCGGGATCATGACCTGAGCCGAAGGCAGACGCTTAACCATCTGAGCCACCCAGGTGCCCTGCACTCACTCTTTTTATTAGTAGTATGGTAGCTCCTTTCTCAAATGAGTCCTTTTGTAATTGAATATCACCCTTTTGTTTATTTCTTTGGGGGATAAATCTGGGTCTATGCTGAGTTTGCTCACAGTGGAGTTTCAGGAATTAATGGCTATTGTTAATTACCATATTTATGGGTAACCAAATCATCACTTTGGTG
Source organism: Leptonychotes weddellii (assembly GCF_054177405.1). Taxonomy (NCBI): domain Eukaryota; kingdom Metazoa; phylum Chordata; class Mammalia; order Carnivora; family Phocidae; genus Leptonychotes; species Leptonychotes weddellii. The sequence continues at coordinate 44,626,475 of NC_138381.1, read as the reverse complement.
TGTTTGGCAGGATTATCTCAGCCATTTCAAAATCTGTTTTGAAGTTTTAGGCATCTCAGTGACTTCATGAAATTTGCTTTTTTATGCACCCCGAGCCCTCAGTTTAAGTCTCGTGTTAATTTCAAAAGAAGTTGGAGTGTGGTGGTACTGTTGTGCCTGGATTTTTACATACCCTCATTTTCACCCGGAAACAGAAGGATTGGTTACCTGTGATGAGGGGCTGGATTGGGAAGTTGGGATGGGCAGATAGGAATTCCCATAGTCAGACCTCCTAGAGCCCTCCTTCCAGCCTCATGCAGTTATCTTGAGGATGAGAGAGAAAGGCAGATGTTTTGTTCCAGAGAGAGCAGGACCACATTGATTCCAGGCCCCTGTGTGGAGCCAAGGGGGGCTCAGCGTGCCTTCCGTTCAGTTCAGCCTGTGTCTGGTGCCCCATGTTTCTCTGAAGTAGATGTCACATCAGCTCAGACAGACAAAGGGATGTTTTTGAAAAGCGCAAAACGTTCTACTTGTGTCAAAAAGCAAATAGCCAGTAATTTATGGGATGAAACCCTGAAACCTAGGAAGAAATAAGAGACTCTGAGCTTTTTAGAAGGAAAAAACCATGATTCAAGTATGGAATCATGGCTAGATTTTTTTTTTTTAACTTTTAATTATTTTTAAAAAGCTTTTGTTTGTCAGAGAGGGAGACAGAGAGCACAAGCAGGGGGAGCTGCAGGCAGAGGGAGAAGCAGACACCCCGCTGAGCAGGGAGCCTGATGCGGGGCCCAGTCCCAGGACCCCAAGATCATGACCTGAGCCAAAGGCAGACGCTTCACCGGCTGAGCCACCCAGGCACCCCTAGATCCTGTAACTTCTTAACCAAGCACAACATACATATAAATCCTGAGGGAAACACCCCTGCGTTTCCTGTACCTGGCAGTCAGCACCGCGTGTTGCTGGAGAGAACGGTGGAATGTTCTGCAGGTTGGAGTTGTGGCCGATGCACATGTACGAGTGGAGTTCTGATACCAGAGGTGGCGTGTGCCCGAACTCAGATTGGTAAAAGATGCTCCAGGAAGACGTGTTATTTTTGACATGTTGGAGCTTCTTTAACCTCCGGGGGCACTGTGTGTGGACGGCCACTGTGTCTCTGGGTGTCGTGCACGTCACTGACCCATCCTCAGAGCCACACCGAGCAGCCTGGACCGAGCAGCCTGGGCATCATACTGGTCATGGCTAGATTTTTTTTTTTTTTTTTTTTAAGTCAAAGGCAACTGTTTCCTCAAACTGTAGTCTAAACATGATTTTAGTTATTTTGGTTTGATTCTACTAAGTTATATCGTGTTTTCTATTTGGCCTTTCTCATTTGGATGGAAGGAAGGAATGAAATAAGAGAACAGTGATCTTCTGCTTCAACAAATGTTGCCACAACCATGACAGATACTGGATGTTAGCATTTTCTTTATAATGTGGCCTGCTCTCAAAATGGCCCGTTCTCCTTGCAAAGAATTAAAGATAAATGCGGTATATTAAAACCTGTGTACGCATGAGTTAATTTTCCCCGAAGTCGGTGCTCAAAAATTTCATTTCTTAGGTCTTGCTGCGCTGTGTAGCTTTCCATCCTAGACTTCGGCATAAGTGCTCAGGTTGTGGCTCTGCTGTGTGTGTGGGTGGGGGGGGCGGTGGGGGGCGGTGGCGCCCTGTGCTTTCTCTGGAAATGATGAGATTGTGTGGGCATCCTGAGACCCGTTTACCTGGGTGGTGTGGTTTGTTTCGCTGTCAGAGAGCTGGGAGTTCGGCCGGTCTTACAAACGGCCTCCGGCAGTTGCCCTTTCCTACCTTTGTCCAGCCGAGCAGCATGCTGGGTGGTTGCTGCCGTGAGCTCTCAAGGGTGAGGCCACTTGCGCCGAACGGCCGGCCCCGCTGCCCACCGCCTTTGTCCCCAGGTGTTTTCCTTGCAGGAGAGTGCCGCCTGACAAATTTATCGATAACTGTCTCTCCCCTTCTCTCTTCCCTCTCTGTCTCTCTCTTCCGCCAGGCGGGCGCCTCAGTGATGTCTGGTGCGGGAGAGAGCACTAACCCCGAGAACAGCGAGCTCAAGTACTCAGGTCAAGATGGGTTGTACATAGGCGTCAGCCTGGCCTCGCCGGCCGAAGTCACATCCTCGGTGAGACAGGATTCCTGGTGCGCCCTTGCCCTGGCCTGAGCCTGCTGCCAGGGAGCAGGAGGGCGCGCGGCCTGCGGGGATTTTTGTCAAGCCGGCCACACCAGGGCGAGTATGCTGACGGAACATTCCTCTGATGCGTGATTTCCGTGCCTTTATTTTGAAAGAGATGTATTTCCTGAGAGGCCTGCTCTGCCTTCACCCTGCCCCTGTCTCTGAAGAGCCAGAGAGGAGATGGAGAACTTCCAGGGAAGGGCCAGTGGAGCCCACAGCATGTCGCCTCCTCCCCGGCCACGGTCCTTTCCAGCCAGCCAACCTGCCTCTGGGCCCGCCAGGGGATCTGATGTCCGCCGTGCCACTTCCAGAAAGCGGGACTAGGACCAGGGCCTTGCCTGCTAAGGAATATTGAGAGAGATTTTTTTTTTTTTTTTTTTTTTTAAAAAAAAGGTTTTATGTGTATTGCCCCAAATCATGTGCTTCTTCTGATCGGTTTTGGTTGTTCCAAAATTTCTTTGTACCTTTTCCACACCTGAATTTCACCTGCTTTCATGGAGAAGACCATTTGGTACACACCTCTGGAGGCTGAGTCAGGACTGTGACTCAGTTGGCAAGACTGCATTATGACTGTAACGTACACTGTGACTGACGTTTCTCAAAGTGCATATTGTGTGACTGATCTGAAGTCAGTCGGGTTTTGTAAACAGGGTAGCAAACAAGATGTTTTTCTTCCATGTAAACAATAATTTTTTTTTAAAAGTGCAATTTGCGTTGCAGCAATCAGTGTTAAATCATTTGCATAAGATTTAACAACATTTTTTATAATGAATGTAAACATTTTAACTTAATGGTACTTAAATAATTTAAAAGAAGAAAATGTTAACTTAGACATTCTTATACTTCTTTTACAACCGCATCCCATTTCTATATTTCCAATTGTGAAAGAAAAATATTTCAAGAACAAATCTTCTCTCAGGAAAATTGCCTTTATCCATCTGTTAAGAATTTTTATACAAGAACACCAGTATCCCCTCTTTATTTTACTGTGGAATGCGTGCTGGAAAAATTGCAACAAAACTTTACTACCTAACAGATAACATTTGTAAATACTGTAGGCATCTGTACACACTACGATGAAGTCTATAGTGTGACTAACCCACAGGCAGGTTGGTTTACATTAATTTTTTTTTTTAAATGGGATGTCGTATGGAAACCTATTTTCACCAAAGTTTTAAAAATAAAAAGGGTATTGTTTCGTCTTCTGTACAGTGAGTTCCTTCCCTTTTAGTTTCATTTGGATACTGTATGTGGCTGGAGATGTTCATATAAAACAAATGCATGTGATGTTTGTAAATTGCCTTTTGGCTTTCCTTTCAATGAATTGTTCTTTTGGAGCTGCTTTATACCTTGGTTTATTTGAAGTTGGCACATGGAGTTATCACCTTCAGTTTGCATTGGGGACACTTTTTATAAGTGAAAAGGACCCAGTATTCTGTGACAATATCTGAGATTATAAGCATTCTGTGTAGGGCTAATCCTTGAAAACATTTAAATTAAGAGTCCAGAGTTTCTTTCCCTCTGAATGAGGTATACTCCCAGAAACAGAACAGTTTTCCTTTCTAGTTCCTTCTTTGCAAAGTGCCACCAAGTCTCCCAGCTCATCTGAGGTTGAAGTCCTTAACACTCACCGGAAGGTAGGAAATGATCTGAACAGTCTCTGTGGATTTCAGAAAACCAGGAGACTGTTTCACAACACAATGGTGGCATTTCATTTTGGCTCCTGAAGTGTGGGACATTTTTTGCTTCTTTGATTATCAGTCATTCTAGGGGGCCAGTCTGAGTCTTCCAAGAGAGGGGAAGTCTTGCTTTGTGGTGGGTAGTATTGCAAGTAAGACTCAGAGCTGGGGGGCGGTATATGTGTCTGGGGAAGCCACTGAGTCCCACATGTACCCTGATAACCATTAAGGTGGGCTAGAACCATGGTCTGGGTGTGGACTCAGACCGCTAGGCTTCGGGTCCCTGCTCTGCATGCACGAGCTCTGTGACCTTGGGCAAGTGTGTTGACTTTGAGGTAAGGTGGCAGGAGCTCTTATCACATGGGTGTTCTGAATGCCTTACTCCCTGTGGGGTATTCAGAAGTTAGTTTATGGTTTGTGAGGGTCTGGTGTCCCTTGACTCACTTGCACTTTGTGAACAAGGCTGGGGTGAGTGAAATGAGGGATTCTCCCAGCCCAGGGGGTGGCTGAGTTGGAGGGAGGGAGCACACGAGAGACACCAGTCTGAATTTGGCTGACTATTTTAAAAGAAAAGGGTTAGTCTGACAGCAGAAGAAAATTGTTACCCCAATTTTTTTCCCTCCTTCCTCTTCCAGTTCTCATTACTTTGAGTGCTTTCTGGTGGGTTGGGAGTTTGTTAGAGTTAATACAATTTGGTGGGAAAATGAATTTTTCTTATTGGGGCTTCCGAATAATCTTTTCTGGGGATGGTCTCGGATATTGCTCCTTCCAAACCCAAGACACCACTGAATTGCTAAAGCTTTTTTTTTTTAAGAACACAAAAGGGAAAGAATTCAAGCTTTCATAAAATAAAGTACAAGGGGCAAGAATGAGGGGAACGGGGCTTCTTGTATCTAGCCTGTCCTAACACCATGAGCTCTCCTAAACTAGGCCTTTCAATGCTAACTTTCTCACCTGTGATTGTATAAAGAAGTTTGATAATTTGTTCCAAATACATGATCTCAGCACTGCCCCCCAAAGTGTGACCTACAAAAAACAAGTCATATCTCAAAAGAGGGAGTGCATTTAAATAGATGGTGCATCTCAGCTTCAAGAGTCCTCAGACCCATCACCATGGGTTGCAGAATTTCTGTCACCCATGGCTGATTTTAGGCCACCTTACATAATTGAAGGCTCTGTCTGGGGTCTCTCTTCGGGGTCACTTTGTGGTGTTTCCTGGTGCCTATGGGAGGGTCAGGAAAGCAAAGGGAGCCGTTCATTTCCCCCCTGCAAGTAAATTAACTTCTTGCTCATGGGAAATGTTTTCCTCAGTCCTTGGAATAATTTCAGATCATAGATTAGCTGCTGGGAGGGCAATACAGCAAGTCTTTGGTGGCTATGCCGATTTCAGGCTGCTTTTAATTCGGGGCAGTGTGGTAGCTTGGTGCTTTCAATTCTATGTACTGGCATTTTCCACGGGGTCTTCAGATCCTATGACTCTGAGAAGGAAATAATTGTGTAGGCAAGGCCAGGTCGGGGAGCAGGATCCAACATTCATTCAGGGTAAGGCAGCTCTTGCTAATTAAAATGCGTTTTGTTTCTGGGTTGAAATACCAAGTCAGCTTGGCACCTGTTGTCTGGAAACACTAAGGGGCAGTCAGGTATGAATTTGATTATTTTAAATGAGAAACATCAGTACATTTGGTAGACCAAATCTTTCAAAACAGGGTCTGTGGTAAAAACTCGGTACCTATAGCTCTGGCTACTTGAGGCATTCGAGATGGATTTTGTGTGGCTGAACCTTCAGCTGCAATGAAAGCAGACCCCTCGGTTGTGGTGGCTGGAGGTGGGTGGGGGCTCGGGGGTGCGGGACAAGGTGGTAGCCAGCTGTAGGACCTGCAGAGGAAAAGAGTCCTATGGTGTCTGTGACTGGTTCAAATGTCAAATACTAGGAGGCTGAAAGCCTAAGTAAGTTCACGGGGGCTCTGGATAAAGTAAATTATGGTTGATACTTAACGCACAGCTTCTAAAGGAAAGTTAGGATGTGGCAGGTACACGTTGAACCCCTGAGTTAGACGTTTGAGCAAGCGACCACGCTCCCACCAAGTACTGAGGCATCTCCCAATCTGCACCCGAGAACTGGTGGGTCAGCTGGTCTGTGCTGTGCTTCCCCACTCAGGAGCCCGCCCAGGGAGGTGACTGCTCACACTGTTCTAGTTAAAGAGATGCTTTGCTTGGAAGCTTTTTTTTTTTTTGCTTGTTTTTAAAGAATGGGCATTTAAAAGATGGCTTAAATATAGCAGAGATGAAATAATGTTTTAATTGGTGGAAGGGCTTATATTTCAGTCATCGGTGGTTCCCTGTGGTAAGATAATCATCTCGATATCCCTTCACTTTGGGGCAAGGCATTTCCTCTCTCTGGACCTCCGTCTCCGAAGCAGCCATAAAATGCAGAAATCAGGCAGTGTGGCTGCTCAGAGGTCCCTCCCATCTGCATTTGCTGCCCACGGGCCAAGGTGCAGATTCAATGCAGAGGCGATGGTGTGTCTGTGGGAAGCTGGTGGAGTTGCACTCCCCTTCTAGCTCTCCTCTGGTACCCTTACCAGCTCATCCTGCTGCTTTAGGCCACAGAGGGTGAGAATCCTGGTCATATTCATGAACACAGGGGCTTTGTAAGAGGTGCTGCCCCACCCCCTCATGCCAAACCTGCTTGGTCTGGGGCCCCTGGTACAAAACTTATACAGCGATACGGACCCAGACCGGAAAATGGAAACGTCTGGCAGCTGAGCCGTCCACAGAACAAGGAAAAAACAGCTTTGCTTTGCTTGGCCCATTGCTTCGATATCTTGTAGTTGGTTTTTTATTTCTTGGAAACAATCAACTTTTCATTGTTTGCCTTCTGTGTCTTCTCTTCAGCCATCGAGTTTTCCTCCCTGTCTCTCTACCCCTTCCCCAGGTTTTACCTCTGTTTTTGTGAATTCTCTTCCTTTAACACTCCAAGACTGGCCTGAAATAGCAAATATTTATCTAGCACTGACTACATACCAGTTTCTATGCAAAGTGTTGCACATATGTCGATTTATATCATGAATGAAGTGGTGCTATCCCCATTTTACAGATGTGTCTGCAGAGGCACAGAAAAGTAACTTGCCCAAGGTTACATAGTGGCACAGCTAGGATTTGAGCCCGAGCAGTCCTGCTCCAAAGCACGTGTTCTTAATCTCTCCATCATATTGTCTTTTCATCTTGATTTAAAGGGGAAGAAATTGGAGAATGCAGAAGGGAAGCCAGAATTGCCTGAGACTTGAGGCTAGGTCCTTCCTCTCTCCCCCAGCATCTCGGAAATAGGTAATTGTGATTTGCAATACAGGTATGCCTTATTAAAGACACCTAGTTAAATGTATGTGTTTCTTCCAATGACAAGTTTCTTTAGAACAGGGAAGGTAGGATGTAGCTGTTAGCCGGAAAGGAAGGGCAGGAGTTTGCAGGTATTGTGCGGAGTGTGAGCAATTTACTTGTCGTCTTTACATGGAACTCCAAGTAAGGCTTGTTATACCCTTACCTGGCACAAAAGATGAGGCTAAAGCATTTTGCAAAGTGTAAAAAGCTGGTAAAATTATTAGTAGTGGTTAAAACTGAACACGAGAGAACAAGGAATGCATCATTGTGGTGTCAAATCTTTCTATGCTTGGTTGTGCCAAGGAATTTTTTTCAGAAAAACTTGTGCAAGATGTTGGCAGTGGTGTCTTAGGCTTTATCTTTTTAAATAAGTGTTCATTAGTGCTTACATCATTGTTGCTATTATTACTTTGATAAGTGTACATTACTAATGATGCTCTCTGTCAGGGTTCTCAGACTTCTATTTGCATGAGAATCATGCATAGTGTTTGTTAAAATTGCACAGCCCCTGACTCCTTCCCCAAAGAATCTGATTCTGCAGGTCCCATGTAAGGCTGAAGAATGTGCATTTTTTGGCCTTGCATTAATTAAAATTTCTTGAATAGTACAAAACTCAAAAGTTATAAATTGGAATACAGTGAAAAACAATTGCCCTTCTTACCCCTATTCCCCAGCCACTCTGTTCTTCTCCCAGATGTAACTTCTTATTTCTTGTATTGATTATACGCATTGACTATCGGTGCATACACAAGCATATACAAGTATATATACTCATTTTTTTTTTTTTTACACACCTGGTAGCATACTATACACGTTGCATTTTGCTTTTTTCACTTAGTATGTCTGGGTAGTTCATTATTTACTAAGTGCCTTACTGAAGAACATTTGTTTCCCATCTTCTGCTATTTGAACAATGCTGCAATAATTATCCCGTATCTGTGTCATTTCACTCATATGCAAATATACCTATGAAGTGAGTTTCTAGAATTGGCATTACTGAGTCAAGGGGTATCTCTACTATTAATTTTGATAGCTTGGCCAAATTGGTCTTACAGAGGTTGGTTCCGTTTGCACTCCCACAGGCAATGTACAAGAGTGCATGTTTTCCCTTAGCCAAACACGTTTGTTACCAAACATTCTGATTTTTGTCATTTTCGCATCTCTGAGTTTTGTTTTGCATTTATCTTATTGTGAATGAGGTTGAACATTTTTTCCAATGATTAAGAGCCATGTGTGTAGTTCCATTTATGTGAACTCTTTGCCCGATTCTGTTCATATTCTTTACCTATTATTTTCTATTGGGTTATTGGTTTCATTGATTTGAGAAGCTCTTTGCATATGAAGGACATTAGCCTTTTGTCTGAAATATACTTTAAAGATATTTATTCCTGGTTTTTCGTTTGACTTTGTTTATACTTTTAAAAAAATCATGATCTTTTCTTTTTTAAAGGTATTTCAGTTTATCAATCTTGTCTTTTATGGCTTTGGAGTTTTGTGTAATATTTAGGAAAGCCTTCTTCACTGTTAAGATTTTTTTTTAATCCCATGTTTTCTTCTAGTACTTCATGGTTTCGCTTTTGAGGTTTACATTTTGTTTCCATCTGGAATTTTTGTTTTTGGTGGTTGTAATATGTGTAGTATATATTTAACCTTATGTTTTTCCAAATGGCAACCGAATTGTCCCAGCATCATTTCTTAATAATCCATTTATCTCCCACTGATTCAAAATGGGAATTAAAAAAATATGTAGATTCTCATATGTATATGTATTCTTGTATAAATTCTTATGTGGATATATATAATATAAATTTTTATATATATTTGGCTCTATTTCTGGATTTTTCTATTCTGTATCAGTGATCTGTTTGTTCATGCTTTGATCCCAAATTGCTTTGACTATTCAATATACTTAGAGGGCTAACCCCTTCTCATTAATCTTTTAAAAAATGAGAACTTGATCACTATTTTCACTTTATTTTCCACACAAACTTTAGAATCGACTTGTGCAGTAAAAACACAAACAAAAAAAACCCTATTGGTATTTTTATTGGGATAATATTAAAATTTTGAATTAACTTAGGGAGAATTAATATATTTTGTTGACTTACCTTTTCATTTGTTTAGATATTTTTTTGCATCCCTCATTAGCATTTTAAACTTTTCATTTAGATCCTGTGCATGTGTTTATTTAAGTTTATCCCTAGGTGTTTCACACTTCCTGATGTTGGTCTTACTTTTCTAATTGGTTGTTACATACGCTAAGTGTATATTAAGCTTGTTTCCCAGAATCATTCTGAATTTTCATATCTTCTTTCGATTGATTATCTGGTGTCTTCTGGGGGATCATGCAGTTTTCCGTTTGCACTGCTGATGGCTTGGGTGTTGGTGGGAAACCCTGCTCTTGGTGGTGTTTGAATAAGGAAATACATACCTTCTAATGTACTTGTTCAATTAAATCATGGATTCACTTAACTTTAGAAATGGAAGGACCTTCCTGAGGTCCAGCAGAGGAAACAGTCTTGAGAGGTTAAGTCCTGCTGGTTAGTGTGGACCCTGGGTTTCCAGACTCCTGACTCAGTGGCCTTGGCTCTGGGCTAGGCTGAGAGGTCACTAAAGGAAACTAAACTAGAGAACCGAACACTGTGAGCAAAAATTTGGCCTTTGGCAGAGGCTAGTAACTTCTACTACTCTGAGCATTGCTTCATTAATCAGTTTAGAAATTAACAAGGTACTGAGACTTGGGCCAATAGAGTTGTTCAAAGATTGCATATGTCCCCAAACACCAGCTCAGAGTTACCTCCAGGGAGTAGCACAGATGACCATTGGTCTCCAGTGAATCATCAGGCTGCGTTTGCTGGAATAAATGAAAGCATTGTGAGAGCAGGAAATTAGGACAAACACCTACACTTGCTAACCCAAACAGCTTCCCTTTCTGAGCCCCCGGAGATCACTTATCACCAAATGGACAGATACACTCTGCGAAGTTTTTGTAGGCCTCACAGCTTGTAAATAAGAGACTGCATTCTTTATGCTCCCTTCTTGTTGAATCTGGCAGAGGGAAGATCTCTGGCTCCAATCAGCTGGGCAATGACCAGTAGCTAGGCTGGCTGAGAGTGATGACTCCAGTCAAACGAACTTTGTAAACCCTGTATATTACATTTTGAGGACACAAGCCATCTTATTCATGGAAAAGGATGTTGGGAGCATCTACTGTGTATTATCTATAAGACATACTGAATACCAGTTGGTCTATGGGGAACACACTGGCATAGATTACACAATATTTAACATTTCTATAACTCTTATCTTCCCTTTACTCTTTCTTACACACTTATTATTCCTTATATACTTTTACCAGAAATGTCTTTTTGTTTATTCTGTTCTTCCATTTACATTTTGTTGACTACTTGGGTTTACAACAAACATTTCTGATACTTTGATACTACTAGATTCATGGGTGAAATTTTTAGTTGAGTCCTTCCAGGAGAAATTCCTAGATGGTGCCTCTTTTCCTTTCCAAATGAGTGAGAGGTTCTTTTATTATGGAACTGACCAGAGAAGGCCTTTGGTTAGTGGCTGTATCTTTTATTGGGGCAGTGGAGGTAGCTGCTCCTCAGTTCAGCCTTCCTTCCTCGACCTCTTTAAAGCATTTGACATTGTGGCCGGCTCCATTTTTCCTGAAACCTCCCCTTTTGACTTGTCATGATGTTATAAATAAATCAGGAATGTGATGAAGTGGGAAGGACTGTGGACTTTGGAGTCATGCAATCATGAGTTTGAATCCTGGCTCCACACACCAGCTCTGTGGCTTGACCACGTTGCTTGAACTCTCCAGGTTGCAGTGTTCAGTGTTCAACAAAAAGGAGAGCGATATTACCACTTCATGGCCCTGTCATCAGCCTTGAAGCCTCACTCAGCTTGAGCTTTGTGGAGGGAGGAGCCGCGTACGTAACTCAAGGCATGGTTCTACTATAGTGCATTTATGAGATAGACACTGATTTAGTTGCTTTTTATTTCCCATGTGCAGCCTAGAAGAACCTCATTCATTCATTCACCATCTATTAGTCAAGGTTCTCCAGAGAAACAGAACCATATATGTATTATGTACATGTACATATGTATGTACTTTTATATGTGTATTTGCATGTGCATGTATATGTATCTCTATGTGTGTATATTACCTTCTCTACTCTCTCTCTCTCTCCCTCCCTTTAGGGAATTGGCTCATGCAGTGATTGTGGGGGATAGCAAGTCTGAGATCCATAAGGCAGGCCAGCAAACTGGTAGCTCAGTTTAAGAGTTGATGTTGGCTCAACACCCATTTATGATAAAAACTCTCAACTAAGCAGGTATAGAAGGAATGTACCACAACAAAATGAAGGCCGTGTATGACAAGCCCTCAGCTAACATCACACTGAGCAGTGAAAAGCTGAAAGCTTCTCCTTCTAAGGTCAGGAATAAGACAGGGATGCCCACTCTTCACCATTTTTATTCACCGTAGTATTGGAAGTCCTATCCAGAGCAATTATATAAGAAAAAGAAATAAAAGTCATCCAGGTTGGAAAGGAAAAAGTAAAACTCATTATTTTCAGATGACATGATACATATAGAAAACCCTAATGACTCCATCGAAAAACTAATAAACGAATTCAGTAAAGTTGCAGGATACAAAATCAATACACAAAAATCTGTTGTTTCTTATACACTAATAAGAAACTATCAGGAAGAGAAATTAGGGAAGCCATCCCATTTATAATTGCATCAAAAAGAATAAAATACCTAGGAATAAATTGAATCAAGGAGGTGAAAGACCTGTGTATTGAAAACTACAAGACATAAATGAAATTGAAGAAGACACAAATGAACATCTCTTACTCATGGAGTGGAAGAATCAATGTTGTTAAAATGTCTATTTACTCAAAGCAATCAACAGATTTGGTGCAGTCGCCATCAAAATTCCAAGGGCATTTTTCACAGAAATAAAACAATCCTAAAATTTGTGTAGAACCATGAAAGACCCAAATAGCCAAAGCAATCTTGGGAAGGAAGAAAGCTGGAGGCATCATGAGCCCTGATTTTAAACTATATTACAAAACTATAGTAATTAAAACAGTATGGTATTGGCAGAAAAGCACATAGATCGATGGAACAGAATAGAGAGCCTAGTAATAAACCCGCACATACATGGTCAATTAATTTACAACAAAGGGGCCAAGAACATATAATGGGAAAAGGTCAGTCTCTTCAGTAAATGGTGTTGGGAAAACTGGACCACTATCTGACACCATACACAAAAATGAACTCAAAATAAAGACTTGAATATAAGAACTGAAACCGTAAAACTCCTGAAAAAAAAAAACCCCAAAAACATAGGTGGTAAGCTCCTTGACATAGGTGTTGGTGATGATTTTTTGAATCTAACACCAAAATCAAAGACACAAAAATGAAGATACATCAAAAACTAAGAAGCCTCTGCACGGCAAAGGAAGCCTTCAAACAAAATGAAAAAGCAACCTACTGACTGGGAGAAAATATTTGCTAATTATATCTCTGATAAGGGGCTAATATCCAAAATATATGAAAAACCCATACAACTCAGCAGCAATAGAACAACAAATCCAATTAAAAATTAGGCAGGTCTGAATAAACATTTTTCCAAAGAAGACATACAGATGGCCAACGTGCCCATGTAAAGGTGCTCAGCGGCACTAGTCATGAGGGAAATGCAAACCAAAGCTGCGTGAGATACCACCTCGCACCTGTCAGAATGGCTAGCATCAAAAGATAAGAAACAACAAGTGTCGGTGAGGCTGTGGAGGAAAGGGAACCCTTGTGCACTGTTGGTGGGAATGCAAACTGGTGCAGCCAGTATGAAAAATAAGATGGAGCTTCCTCAAAAAATTAAAAATAGAACTACTATATGGTCCAGCAATTCCACTTCTGGGTATTTATGTGGAGAAAACAGAAACATTAACTTTAGAAGATACATGCACTCCCATGTTCACTGCAGCATTATTTATAATAGCCAAGATGTGGAAGTAACCTAAGTATCCATCAATGGATGGATGGATAAAGAAAATGTGGTTATATGTATCTATGATTACTCAGCCATAAAAAAGAAGGAAATCGGGCGCCTGGGTGGCTCAGTTGGTTAAGCGACTGCCTTCGGCTTAGGTCATGATCCTGGAGTCCCGGGATCGAGTCCCGCATCGGGCTCCCTGCTCAGCAGGGAGTCTGCTTCTCCCTCTGACCCTCCCCTCTCGCATGCTCTATCTCATTCTCTCTCTCAAATAAATAAATAAAATCTTTAAAAAAAAAAAAAAGAAGGAAATCTTGCCATTTGTGACAACATGGATGGACCTTGAGGGCATTATTCTAAGTGAAATAGGTTGGGAAGAGAAAGGCGAGTACCATCTGATCTTTCTTATATAAAACAAAAACAAAGCCCTCCCCAAAAGACCTAAGCTCATAGATACAGACAAGAGATTGGTGGTTGCCAGAGGCAGGGAGTGGGAGGTAGGAGAAATGAGTTGAAGATGAAAAAAGAGTCGATGTTGGAATCTTGAGTCTCAGTTTTGCAGGGCAGTAGTCTGGAAACTGGCAGCATTTCTATGCTGCATTCCCGAGGAGGAGTTTTTTCTTTTTCTTTTTTTTTTTTAAGATTTTTATTTATTTGTCAGAGAGAGAGAGCACAAGCAGGGGGGAGCAGCAGAGGGAGAGGGAGAAACAGGCTCCCCACTGAGCAGGGAGCCCTATGTGGGACTCGATCCCAGGACCCTGGGATCATGACTTGAGCCGAAGGCAGACGCTTAACTGACTGAGCCACCCAGGCGTCCCAAGGAGGAGTTTTTTCTTTGGAAACTCTGAAGGCCTTCCATTGACTGGATTAGGCCCACCCTTCTTATGGAGGGTAATCTGGTTTACTCAGTTTACTGTTTATATGTTAATTACATCTAAAAAAATACCTTCAGAGCAACCTGTAGACTAATACTGGGGACTCCCACAGGCTTCTCACTGGGCAGGGGACGTTCTGTACAAGGGTGTTTTCCTGAAGTATAGGAGCTGTCGACTCCTGTCCCCTCAAGTCCTGAGCCTGGCTTGCCATGGTCAGGCTATGTGACTCTGGGCAAGTCACTGGGCTCTTCTGGGCTTCCGCTTGGACATTTAGACTTGATGCACCTTACGTTTTCTTCTCACTTTTTAACACTGTGTTTCTCTTCTCCTCTAGTGTTGGTACAAGATTTGCAGAGACTTGTTAGGAATTCACAGCTTGTGATTGCTTCACTTTTTTTGGATATGGCATCACATGTTTATGAACCAGAAAAGGGGTGTCTTTTTATCACTGATGTGATGATATCATTCATCTAGTCAGTGCTTGAGAGGTGTTTTTAGATTAAAAAATATTTTTAAAAAGTATGTCTCATTAAAAAGACATGTACCCGCACAAGCTCGAGGGTAACGATAGGCAGACTCACCCTCTGTATTAGCTTTCTTGAAATTTAGGGGACTGTAGAGTATACTGGAAAGAACCAAGGCTTTGGAAGAAGACAGATTTTAACTTAAACCCTGCGTTTCCACTTACCAGCTGTGCGAACTTGGTCATAATATTTAACTTCCCTGGGCCTCCGTTTATACTCACCTGCAAAGTGAGAGTAATGGGATATCTTCTGGGGTTGTTGGAAAATTAAATAAAATGCTATATGTGAACTGCCAAGCATAATACTTGACACCGAGGAAACTTGAAATAAAGATGAGCCCCTTGGTCTTCCCCTCAATTGTTTCTGAAGTTCTGGAACCCAACGGTGCCACTAGTAAGTGTGAGACAAGAGGGTAACTTTCAGGGGTGTGGAAGTACACAACCCCAAGACCCCATATCAGGGTGTGGTTACCATCTGAGTCTATCAAATGAGAAAGGGGAGGGTTAGGCTGTGGAGTGCTTTGCTTTTTAAAAACAGACAAGCTGTACTCTAGGAATCGGCTGTTCTTCCATTCTAGGAAGTAGTGATTAATCATTACAGGAAATAGTTTTGTACTGTGTTTTTTTCCTCGAGTACCTTACCAATGAAAGTAATTAAGACTAGAAACTTCATTTGAGAACAATTTTGGGAGAAGTCACAATGGAGATGGGCATCCCAGGATTGGAGTTGACCTCCTAAGAGTTATTTAATCCTATCATGGTTTTATTTATTTATTTATTTATTTATTTATTTATTTATTTACTTATTTATTTATTTATTTTCCCAGAGAGAGAGACACAGCGAGAGAGGGAACACAAGCAGGGGGAATGGGAGAGGGAGAACCAGGCTTCCCGAGGAGCAGGGAGCCCGACGTGGGGCTCCATCCCAGGACCCTGGGATCATGACCTGAGCCGAAGGCAGACGCTTAACCACTTAACCGACCGAGCCACCCAGTCACCCCCTATCATAGTTTTAATCCCTGTCATGATGTCTCCAAGGCCACAACGGGCTTGTATATTGAAAAATAAATTTGTTCAATGCTACTTCATAGCAAAAGACTTAGAATACCATCAGCAATAGGAATAATGACAAATAATAACTAACTAAAAACGGGCCTCTATGGGTTGCTGGAGGAAAGCTTCCTTCCAGCTGGGGAAGATGGGGAAGGTTGCTTCTGGAACCCGAGGCCGCTTGTGCTGCCCTCCAGCAGGGGTGAGCCCAAGGGTCTGAGCGTTTTCCTTACAGCATTTGTGCCTGAGCAAGACACACTCACCCTCTAGTTGCACCTGGTTTCATTCAAGCTCTAAGTTGCTGTTAATTACCATTGACAAGTTTCTTTCAACTGTTCTCCTCTTCAAAGAAGATAAATTGTTCACTTTACTACATTCTGAATGGGATTTTTTTTTCCTGAATGGGATTTTTCATTGACACTCCCCAAATGGCTGCAGTTGGGAGTTGGTGTCCCGTGTACCATTAGAATCATGGCTGCTTTGGGTTGGTTACTGAAAACCAGTCAGGTCAACACGGCCGGCCACTTGCTTCAATTCCACTTTCACGTGGAGCACGCAAAGCTGTTTCCGGCAGGGCTGATTATAACCTGGGGCCAAGGATCTGGGGCTCCTTGCTCTTCTTTTCCAAAGTAGAAAGGCAAGCTCGCTTTTCCCTGCAGTGGACGCTTCCCTAGGCCTCGAGCCCAAGCGGTTCTATCCAAACTGATGGCTGCCATTTATTTATGGTGAGAGAAAGAATGAGAAAAGAGAGAGAAATAGCACTAAAGATGCCTTGAATGAACTGTTTCTGTAGAGTCTGCGCCCTTTGGCGTCCCTTCGGGTGCTGGGCTGGGCTCCGAGAGGCTGAGTTGGTGGCCCTTCAGTCCATCAGCTAGCTTCCAGTCTCTCGCCTGGGGCAGGTGTGCCCTCAGGAGGGAGTCTTCTGTCCCACCGACCTGATGTTCTCTCCTTCCAGGCAGTGGAGGGCAGGGGGCCTGTGGCTCAGCCTCACCCCTGAACGCACAAAGACGGAGACTGGCCTGAGTCCTGTTCACAAATTCTCTTCTTCAAGATTTGCTGCTCACATTCCAGCAGAGTCCGGAAACAGGAAGCCACACAGAGGAAAGAAGTACAGAGGGAGAGACTTTACAGAGAAAAGATAAACTCTCAAATCTCATCCACTAATTGGCTCATTCTGTTAACTTCAGGTAGAGTAGGCAGTGGGAATAGAGAAGACTTTAATTAAATGTTTTTGTTTTAATGAAATATATAACCCAAAGAGCATATGTATCTGCATATACTCAGTTCAAAGAATAATCATGAGATACCCAGAGACCCACCACCCAGCTTAAGAAATAAAGCATTACCAGTATTTTTTCATCCCTGTGGGGCTCCAGGAACTGAATCCACCATACGTTTACATTTAAATATTGTCAGATTATCACCTCTTTGGGCATTCTCCAGATAAGAATGGGTTTTATTTTATTTTATTTTATTTTTTTCAAGTAAGCTCTACTCCCAAAGTGGGGCTTGAGCTCACAACCCTGAGATCACAAGTAACATGTTCTAGGACTGAGCCAGCCAGGCAGCCCAGATAAGAACTGGTTTTAATGATTTGAAGGATTCCCGACTTCCGCCAAATCTTTTCATTAGCCTCTCCCCCACCCTAGCCACCATTAGAGAGTTTCCCCAACTTATGTCTGCAAAACAAAACAAAACAAAAAACAAAAACAGGTTGATAATCCATCTAGGGAGACCATTTCTATGAGTAACATCACTTAGCTACCTGACTCTCCCTAAAGTCTGCAGATATTAGAGCTAGGAATCCTACAGACTTAAGGAAGAAGCAGATGCCTTTCTTTCAGGGTAGAGGGATGGAAGGAGAGGTTGCAAGTAGATTTTCCTCTCTGTATTTTATTTTTTTTAAAAGATTTTATTTATTTATTTGACAGAGAGACACACAGCAAAAGAGGGAACACAAGCAGGGGAAGTGGGAGAGGGAGAAGCAGGCTTCCCGCTGAGCAGGGAGCCCGATGTGGGGCTCAATCCCAGGACCCTGGGATCATGACCCAAGCCGAAGGCAGACACTTAAGGAGTGAGCCACCCAGGTGCCCCTGGATTTTCCTCTCTTTAATACACAGTCATTTAGCTTGCAGCCAAGATCACTTTTCTTTGGCCTTTTCCCAAGGGATTCTGTAGAATGGTATCGTATGTTCTGTGTGGGCCATTTCAGAGGGATACTATTGAATGATATCATAATGTTCTGTATGGGCAACCTCAGGAACTGCAAGCTGGGTGGATGGATGGTGCAGGTAGGTCTGATCATATTAAGACAGACATGGCTGAGAAGCCATTCTGAGTAGTCTGCTTGCCTCTGAAGGTCAAGAAGCTTCTCCCATTGCTCATCACTCACAAGCAGGCTGTAATGATTTTGTCACCCACATCATTTTCTGGGTGACACCAGATACTGTTCCTAGGATATTTAGGTGCCCTCCACCCCATTCCTATAGCACAGACTGATGGACTGAACCTGGACACACTTTAGTTGTCCTAACTTCAGCTGTATCCTCCACGGGGCTTTGAGAATGATCTGGATGTGAGACCCAGACAGACCTAAATCTGTATTCCTTGGTCTTGTTTCAGAGAGACTTTTCCTTTTTTTTTTTAGTCTCCTTCCCAGAATCCCATGACCTTACACTACCAGGTGGAGCTTCTTGGTCCTGGACCCAGAGGAACTTTTGGTCTTGGGGTTTTTTTGGGGGTGGGCGGGGTGGGGGGAGAGGATATTTTTGAATTTGGTGTTACCATTGATGGGCAGAGTCCAGGCAAAGGAAGAAACTCCTTCTTACTACCCTCATGAAAATTCAGGCCACTGTGCAGAAGTTTAGTCCTGAGAGCCTTAGAGCCTGAGGGTGGGACCTTGTCCTGAGTCTCCTGCAGTTTGTAGAGGACCTCAGACCCATCTCCTGCAGTTTGTAGAGGACCCCTGACCAGAGGCTGAGGTCACTAGTGAGTCAGGTAGAGACTAAATTACCAGCTAAGAGCAGGTGATCTTGACCTAGGGCCTGCAAATACTTGGACTTATTTGAAAAAAATATATGTATGTAGGTATGTACATTTTCCTGGGAAAATGTCCATTATTTTCATCATATTCTCAGAGGCACTTGTGACTCAAAGTAGATTAAGGAATCAGTGATCACTTCTGGTTGCTCATTTGCAATAAAATGAGAAAAATAGGAGCTGTAATTGAATTTTTCATAAACCTAAAATTATAAGAATGCCCTTTATTCTGGGATTCTGTCCATTCTATTCTTTTTGGCATTGAAATGTTTTTGTCCTTTTATGGGATAGTGGTGATATGAATGATAATGACTACAGGAAAAAGTTCTTTCTTGACAAAGTCAAAAGTTGCTAACACCCCCAATTATAATTTCTTTTTCCTTTTTCTGACCGGTGAATTCCCACATCTTGGGAATCACTAATAGAGCCTTGCTGTTATACCTGTATATGGTTTCAGAGTGTGCTGTTGTCTATCACTCTCCCCCATCTGTCCCCTGTATGCGAGAGTTGCCTTTTACTAGGTGCACAGCTGTCTTAAAGAAAGGATTAAAAGGTAAACTGAGGCACGTTAAAAATTTTAAGACTTTATTTGAACAAAAATCGATTGGAACTGGGCCACAACAAATCGGAAGTGGCTAGGAGTGCTCCTAAAGTCTTAGGGCAAGAATTTTATAGGGAAGATGCAGAAGCAAAGCAAGGAAATTATTTGATTGGTTAAAGCTTAAGTGGTTGCCTTGTGTGGAAACCCTGCTTGGCCATTTGTGATTGGTTGCCCAGGTTTGGATTTGTTAAACTTGAGGCATTCCAGGCTTTGGGATTGGTTTGCTTGTGGAGGCTATTAAGGTGTTGGAATCACCTCAGTCTAATGGCTTTCTCCTCTAATTAATTTAACCTATTCAAACCCAATTTCTTCTGGTTCTAAGAAAATGTAACTGTCACTTTGGGAAAATAACCTGATCTTCCTGGGCCTTAATTTTCTTACTAAAATCAGAGAGTTGGGCTGGTACCTCTCAAAATTTTGTCCAAATCTAACACTATGTAATTCACATGAATACGTGTGAGGTCAGGGGCGAAAGGTTGATATACAGACCAGGGCCTTGAGGGAAAAGGGTAGAGAGAAAACTCTTTTGATTTTTCACAAAAACCACAGTGCGAAAAAAACCCGGGGGGATCTATTTTAAAATTCTGGGTTACATGATTCTTTTAACTCATATGCTAATCTGGTTTTATGAGGTGTTCTTAGTGAGATTGTATAGCTTTTGTCTAAAAGGGGTTCATATGCTTTTTATACAAAGATGGGTAAAGCAGAACTGATCAAAACAGATATAACAGGCGCCTGGGTGGCTCAGCCGGTTAGGCGTCCGACTCTTGATTTCAGCTCAGGTCATGATCTCAGAGTCCTGAGATCGAGTCCCAGGTTGGGCTCTGCGCTCAGTGCCAGTCCGCTTGAGTTCTCTCTCCCTCTGTCCCTCCCCCTGCTTGTGAGCACTTTCTCTCTAAATAAATAAGCAAATAAAATCTTAAAAAAAAAAAGCAGATATAACACTGATACAAGCAATGAAAACAACATAATGGTAATTACTGCTCAGTTCATTGGGTGCCAGCTCTAACTGAACTTTGCAGTCATTACCTCATAAAATCCTGCAGGGTAAGTTTGATCATCTCATTTTTATAGATCCAATCATTGGCTGGCCAGCCAGGAAGCGGCAAAAGCGGCAAAGCTGTGATCCAAACCCAAATACACTTAACTTGAAAGCTCCCAACCCTTTTAACACACCTCAAATTCAGTTTCTCTTCTCAAGGTGGGGTCCAATGTCCAGGAGCATGGATATCACCTAGGAGCTTGTTGGAGCATCTTGGGCCTCCCACCACCCCATTCAAGCAAAATCTGGATTTAACAAAACTCTTAGGGTTATATATTCATGGGAAAGTTTGAGAGTCACTGGCTTAGACAACTTGATTTTTTAAAAAACTTGTCCTACATATTAATACACATCAAGTGGTCCCTTGCTTGATGGTTGAAGGAAAGCCTTCTACTAAGGATGTGAGAGACCTTCTACTAATGATTCTTCTGTTTTTGGAGCCTGGAGTCCTTGCTTACTGACTGGTTTGTGAATTTCTGATCTCCTCCTGCCTATTTACTTCCTTGAAAACTGAATATATCATAGAATGCACAACACCAAGAGTGAATCCTGTTGTAAACTGTGGACTCTAGGTGATGAGGAAGTTCGCGGGGACTCTAGGTGATGAGGAAGTTCGTGGACTGTAACAAATGTGTCATTCCAGCATGGCTGTCCATCATGGGGGCGGTTGGGGGAGAGGGAGTATACTGGAACTCTCTGTACTTTCTCAATTTTGCCGTGAACCCAAAACTGCTCTAAAAATATATATTAAAACAAAACAAAACAAAACAATACAATTGAATATGTGAGCTTGTAGGCCTTGCCAAAGATGGGACAGCCAGAAAGATAAAGCCTGTTAGATTCTTTTTTTATCCATTTGGATAAAAGGTGCTTTTGAAAGAGAGGGTTTTGTCAAGTGCCATGATCTCATCATCTGGCAACACCGGTGGGAGAGGAGCCAAGGGAAACCCAGGGCGTTGACGTGTGGGTGACTCAGGGGCCCACACCGCTGACAGTGAGCAGCCCCTGGTTTGGAGTTGGTGGGAGGGGGCAGGGGACGTGCTGTTCCTTTCTGGGTTGTGCTGATCAGTCATGAGAGCCTGGAGGCTCCCACCTTGGGCTTTTGCCTGCCCAGAAGTGCCAGGCGCTGGCTTTTGCTTCTCTCTGTTGTTTTGGGCTGTGTTTCCCCCTTTGTTCTTCCATAGATGGTTGTGATCTGCGGTGGCTCTTTCAAGGGCTGTGCTGATACTGGGGAGCCCTGGATCTCAGTGTACAGACGTTCCAGCCCCCTCCCCAAGCTGTGCCCTCACTGGCAGCTTCGAGGGGCAATGAACATGCCCGAAACACAGCCTTTTATGTGTTTTGCTTGTGTGGTTTTTTTTTGTTTGTTTGTTTGGTTGGTTTATTTAATAATATTACTAGCCTGTGTATAAAGCTTTTTAAAACTTTTCATTCCTGTACCTCATTTGATTCTTATGATGGCATCTGGTAAACGGATGGGTGAATGATGGGGGTAGAGAGGCCGTAGGCTTGTCTTCCCGACTGCAGAAAAATTCAGTGAGCGAAGTGACTTGCCTCAGCTCAGTGCCACAGGGCGACGTGGGTAACACGGACCATGGTTCCGGGACTCTTTCCCATTCCAACGTTTCAGGGGTCTCACTCATGCTACTTAAGTACTAACGAGGTCAGCAAAATAGGTGATACTTTTCTTGGTAGCCACTGAGGGAGAAAATTAACCTTGTGTATTTGCATTTGTGCAATTTCCCCCAAAGTTAGCACTTTCTCAGGAGATTTAGGACCCAGGTAGAAAACAATAGGCAAAATGATTCTTTAAGAGGACTTCCCCCCCACCGCCCCCCATTTGTCTGTGCTGTTGTGGCTAAGCACTTAACCAAGCCTTTCTTATTTTTATCCATAGTGCTACATTTTAAGAAACGAACTACACAGGAAAACAAAGCTGAGTGAAATGGCTCGGCTCTGCTGAGGGATGCCCAGCCCAGGTCACACCTGAGCAGCGAGGAAACCATGGCTCGTGAGGAGCCATAATGCCCTCAGGGATGCCGGGCTGTTGCTGACAACGGGTTATCAGAATTGCAGGCAAATGGTCCAAGTGGCTGTTTAGCGTCTTTGGCTTTCACAGCTTCCATTCCAAGCCAGTAACTCCCTTAGGCCCCCCAGTGACCTGTGTTACATACTTCAGGTGCCCCCACCCCACCTCTCCAGGTGGCTCTTTCACCAGCAAATGTGAGAAACGACTCATTAGCACCCCTCCGCCTGCTGACGCAGTGTAGGTTATAGGTGGCTGTTTAAAAAGAACAACTCTCATCCCATTCTGCTCCCTCGGAGATACTTGGATTAACACTGGAAGGATGTTTCCATTAATGAAACCACCATAGCACTGAAGAGTTTTAAACTGGAAAGGTGCATGTAAAAACAATGCTAACAAAGTTTGGAAAAAATTGTAAAAACCTATAATGCTACTATCTTAATGTGACTGTGGTACTTTTTTTTGTATTTGCATTTTTCCTAGTCTTTGTCCACGTATACGTTTGTTGGGCATTGTGGCAGGTTCATTGTAACATACCAGTTTGGTGTCTTCTCCTGATACTAACCACGTATATTCTCCATGTTTATATACTGTCTTAATAATGATCTTTTCCACAACATGTCTGCACAATACTGACCACACGGACACCCTCCACGTACTAAGCAATCTCTTTGATGGACATTTTGATTGTCTCTAGTTTTTCTGTTATTGAAATGGCGAGGAACATTCTCGTGTGTAGAAACTTTGTCCTCTTTGAAAATGTTTCCTCTAGGAAATAACAGCAGTGACAATTGAAAAAAGGTTGCTGGAAAAATGGTTCCCGTCTTCTGCTGCTGTCGCCACGGAAGGGGACCCTCAGTGCTTTTGAGCCATCTCACAGGGGCTGCTCTCTGAAATTACCTTCCCAGTCCCTTTAAAACATCCCCCAGAGGAGGGGGCTCCTGGGTAGCTTAGGCAGTTGAGCATTAGACTGTTGGTTTCCACTCAGGTTATGATCTCAGGGTTGTGAGATCAAGCCCCGAGTCAGGCTCCGTGCTTAGCGAGGAGTCTGCTTAAGACTCTCTCCCCCCCTCGGCCCTGCCTCCCGCCAAATAAATAAATAAACCTTTAAAAAAAAAAAAAATTATCCCACCTCGGTTCCTACTTATGCTTCTGCCTTCTTTTCCTCCTGGTCCTTTCCCCAGCCATCTTTCCTCCTCCCCAACCCACCCCTCGGACTCTCTGTGAATATCCATCGCTCCATTCCCCAGAAGGGTCTCCTCTGAATGATCCATCCTTCTCTCCTGTCCTGGCTCCTCTTTGAAGAACTGCCCTCCGAGGGATGGAGAGGGAAGGAGAACAGCTCACATTTGAATCTTATCAGCCCCTTGATCTGATGTCTTGTCTGAACATTGTTTCTTGTCCTGCTTGTGTCACAAGCCCTCCAGGCAAGGGCCATGCCTCTGCATGCACAGTGTCGCTGTAAGGTGTTTACGGCCGGAAGGTGTGAGGATGTTCTGGGAGGTAGGACCTGTGCTAGAGGTGAATGGGGCTTCCTGGGAAGACCACTAGGGAAAAGGTCTTCCCAAGAAGGGGGTGATTCTGAGCTTTCACCAACGTGTTCAGAGGAGAGTCTGGGGTTTCTGCTACTGGGAGATACTGCCATGCAAGTAGGCACTTGGATGGGGCGCTGTGCACCTGGACCACACTTCATGGTGCGTTTTGTGGCCCAAGTTAAATTCAGGGCTCAGGGCCTTAGACAAGGGAGTGACACAAAAACATGGCTGGGATACTCCTTCGGTGACACTGAGCAATGGGACTGGAACTCCTCAACAGTTGCTGTGTTTTAATATTTGAAGTTTCTGAATGGAGGGCAGAGGATGTTTCAGGTATAAGAATACCTTGTTGGGACTGTCCATTCTCCGTGACATCAACAGAGCGTAAACGGTTATCCTTTTTGACTTTATTCTAAGATATTAGGGCTATATACCTAACCTCCCTTGATGATTTCAGCTAAGGTCTTTCATTAGTTAAATAGGAATTACAAACAGGATAGAAATCAAAATCCTATGTGGTCACGGCCTTTCACATCAGGTTTTCAAACAACACAGATGAGTAGAATGTTTCTACAAATGGGTGCTTTTTAATGCAGAATCTGTCTTTGGATTTGAAATGTGTTGATGGTTATGAATTTATGAATTTTTTAAATACAAATTGCATAGGAAGGATACCTAGAACTCTGTTTACATATTGTTGGATAGCTCGGCAAGCACGTCAAAACTACATTTCTCTCAAGTCTCATAACAACCTGTGAAGTAGATGTAGGTCTACTTCTTTTTATAGACGTGGACAGGGAGGCAAACGAGGGTGAGGGATTCAAGGCAATAAGTTGCTGGATCAGAATTTAAACTCAGCATTATGTATTTGTCTAGGGTCATGCTGTCTCTTGGATATGGAAAATAATGGTAATTTCTGGTGCAACCTCATCCTTTTTCTGTCTTTATTTCAGTGATTTGCCCTCATCGTCTCTTCTTACTGCCTGCCTCGTGGGCATTCTTGTGTTGTTAAAATTCCGTAGAACTCATTGGACTTTGTATTAGTGAAATAGTCAATACGTGCAGCCCACAAATGGCAGCCTCAGGGACTTTCAGGAAACAGAACTGGAGGAGGGGAGGAAAGGGGAGCCCAGTCAGCTGAAAGCATCCATTAGACACCATGTGAAGCCCACATGACGCGTTTAAACAGAGTAGTTCCAACGTGTCACTTGGAGAGTTGGCACTACGAAGTCGTTTTTGGAATGCTAGAACTGCCCCAGAAATACCGCAGGTCGTGCTGCCCTGAGAATGCTAATTGGAATCTCCAGATTTGGGTTCTCCTTGATACACATTTTGGTGCCCTACCAGGAGCGAACATTTTTTTCGACTGCTAATAGATAATCCATAAGTGTTCAAATTACCTTTTAATCAAATTACATGAATGGCCTACATACATCTTTAGAGTCTCTTGGTACATCCACTATTACTACTGTGTGACTTTGGGAAAGTGACTTTATCTCTCTGTGCTTCATTTATGAAATGGAGATGGTACTGGTCTCTACAACGTATGTGTACGTATGTGGATTTATTTATTTTTTTATTATTCTTTTTCTTTTTTTTAAATTTTATTTAAATTCAATAACCAACATATAGTTGGTTTTGATGTAGAGTTCAATGATTCATTAGTTGTGTATAACACCCAGTGCTCATCACAACCTGTGCCCTCCCTAAATGCCCATCACCCAGTTGCCCTATCCCCCCACCCACATCCCCTCCAGCAACCCTCAGTTTGTTTCCCGGGGTCACGAGTCTCTCATGGTTCTCTCCCTCTTTGATTGATTATTATTATTATTTTTTGATACATTATCTTCTTTTATTCAAATACCAGTCTGATCACACATGGTTCAAGAACACTCAAATAATAAGCCACATATAAATAGATGTTAAAGATTGGTCTTCAAACATTATAGCCAATGATGCCACTTGCCTATGATCTCGCTGACATAAAACCACATTCACAGCTCGGTGGCCACCAAACCATTCAGCAGAGCTTCCTTAACTGTGAGCTGTTTGAAGCTACCAGTTTGAGCACTCTTGACTATTTTTTTCAAGCTCTGAATAGCTGTAGGGATCTCAGCAGGGGTTGGAGGAACCAGCTCAACCTTGGCATAGTGCCACAATGTGGCCAGTCGAGGCTTTGAGTTAAGTCACAGCAGCGTTCAGCAGCGCCGGGGCCTTCTCCGTGAGGTTCCGGACAAACTGGCCATGGTTCC
This sequence comes from Leptonychotes weddellii, assembly GCF_054177405.1. Classification (NCBI taxonomy): domain Eukaryota; kingdom Metazoa; phylum Chordata; class Mammalia; order Carnivora; family Phocidae; genus Leptonychotes; species Leptonychotes weddellii. The sequence goes on along the minus strand of NC_138381.1, from coordinate 44,600,256 downwards.
AAGCTGGAAGGTCCTCTGATTGATTATCTTTAAATGAGAGCCCTAGTGAGGGTTCAGTAAATGTTAGCTATTATTATTATGATTAGTGTTAGTATTAAGGCTAACTTTTCTTCAACCGTGTTACAGATACTAGGTGTGCTCTTCAATTGGTAATGAGTACATCTCTTTTTTCATTTTTAAAAATTGTGGTAAAATATGCATAACATAAAATTTACCATCTTAATCCTTTTTAAGTGCACAGATCTGTGGCTTAAGTCTCTTCACACTGTTGTGCAGAATATGTTATTTTAAGTGGGGAGTGGACCAGGGAAGGCATGGTTGTGGATGGGTGTGGGGGCTGTGTTTGCAGCATTCAGAGTCCTGCCCTGGGTACAGCCCAGTGCGGGAAGCGAGCAGGGTGACTAGGCCATACAGAGGAGAGCCAGGCAATCGTTGTCCAACTGTTCTGTGAGCAACTGAGAGGCTGACACTCAAATATTTATGTCGTGTCATCTCTCCACTTTGTTTTTATCCACTTCACGGGCTTCATTTGCTCAATCAGTTCTTTGATCCTGGGAAGTAAAGTCCTGGGTTCAGATCCACTTTGCGGACGTCATTTGTTTGAAATGTCAGCAAATTAGTGGCTAAGAGAACATTTAGAAGTGCAGTGTGCCACAATTCAGAGGTTCATGACTCAGGTCTTAATCTAGACATCTGGATTAAACGTGGAACTGAACTCAGTCATCTTACTGCATTCTTTGAAATGGACAAGGCCAGAAATTTAGAAGATCAATTTCTGAAGGTCATAAGGATGTGAGAATAAATAGACTTACGTAAAAATGGCAAGTCCATACCCCTAGCTCCCTGAGATTGTTTCTTGAATTTGTTGGTTGTAGAATTTACTGGAATTCTACTTAAAATGATCTCATCCTCCCCCAGAACAGGTTTATTGTGAGGAGTTTCTAACGTGTAACTTTTCAGATAAGTGCCTGTTATCCCTAATGCTGAATTTGTTATTTAGCTCTTCTGCGCCTGTTTAGCTTACCGGTGTCAAAAAGACGTAAGCTTTTAAATACATGGGGAGAGAGAGAGAGGTCTTAGGTTGGCAGACTGGAAACAAAGAGCATCATTGTCTCCAAGGTGGCTACCCTAGTTGTTACTTAGAGCTCACAAAGAGAATATTGGCAACCTAAAGGTTCCAGGAGAGCACACCTAGGGGCAACCACCTACAGATTATTATTTTATTTTTCAGCTTTATTGAGATGTAATTGACATGTAACATTGTGTATGTTTAAGATGTACAACTGCAGTGATCTGTGTGGATATTGCAAAATGATCACCACAATAAGGTTAGTTAACACTTTCGTCCCCTCACATAGTTACAATTTTTGTGTGTTGAGAACTTCGAAAATCTACTCTCCCTTAGCAGCTTTCAAATACACAAGACAGTGCTGTTAACTATAGTCACAATCTGGTGTGGTATATCCCCAGGACCTGTTCATCTTCCAACTGGAAGTGTGTTCCCTTTGACCACTTTTGCCCGTTTTCTGCCCTGTTCCTCACCCCATGTCCCTGGCAACCACCGGTTTTTGTGAGTTAATTTTTTTAGACTCCGCATAAAAATGAGATCATACATTACTTGTCTTTCTCTGTCTGACTTATTTCACTTAGCATGATGCCCTCAAAGTTCATCTGTGTTGTCCCAAATGGCAGGATTTCCTTGTTTTTTTTTTTAATGGCTGGATAATATTTCTTTATTATTTCCTTTATCCATTCAGTCAGTGGACACTTAGGTTGTTTCCATGTCTTAGCTATTGTAAATAATGCCACAGTGAACACGGGAGTGCAGATATCTCTTCAAGATAGCAATTTTATTTCCTTCAGATAGATATCCAGAAGTGGAATTGCTGGATGGTATGATAATTCTATTTTTAATTTTTAGAGAAAACTTCATACTATTTTCCATGGTGGTTGTGCCAGTTTATATTCCTACTATTGGGGCACAAGGGTTCCCTTTACTCCCTGTCCTCACCAACGCTTGTTATCTCTTGTCTTTTTTGATATAAAGATTTTAATTTAGCCATCCATCCACCCAGAAAGCATTGAATATGCTCACAGACACTGGGAATTTTCAGGAGGGGGAATCCCATGTAGCGTTTTCTCGTGTAGTCTAACTGTGGAACCCTAAGTAATCTGTGGAGCAAAGTTTTGGAAACACTAAATAACGAACTGTGCAGTGCCCTTGAATTCCCTTTGGTGCCTCTTCTATAACCCTAACCTGATGAACCTTTATATCTCCTAGGGAAGGGGGCGCCTGGGTGGCTCAGACGAATAAGCATCTGCCTTTGGCTCAGTTCATGGTCCCAGGTTCCTGGGATCGAGCCCCGCATCTGGCTCCCTGCTTGGTGGGAAGCCTGCTTCTCCCTCTCTCTCTGCCTCTCCCCCTGCTTGTCAAATAAATAAATATATCTCCTGGGGTATTTTGCAAAGAGTAAGATTTGGGTAAGCAGTGGCTAGAATTTTTTAAATCCACAAGATTTTGTGAAAGCCCGTCTTTCTCCAGTGATTCGAGGCGTTGAAATTTTAGTTTGGATGAAAAGAATAGAGAAACAGGTATCTGAGAATGCCAGGCCTCCCCTCCTGCATTTTCTAGATAAACAAAAACTGCCACCTTCCTTTCATGCAGAGCCACCTGGCCTCTGGCCTCACACCTGGGATGTTTCATCTTTAAGTATCTGATTGACCTGCCTTTCCACTCTCTACCTCCTACTCCCAATTGGAATCCAGGGAGTTGTGAACGTACGTGTTTGGGGAGAAGGCAGGAATTGCAGTACCACCTGGAGGCTGGGTAGGCACACCCCTGCATGCCATGTTTATGTTTGTGTGAAGGTGTAGAGGTCCTGGCTGGAAACTCATCTCTTGGGTTGGGTCTAAGAGGCTGTTGATGCCTGGGGAAATCAATCCCCAAGTTCCTGGGTCCCCAAGCCTCCACCTCTCCCCGAGATCACTTCTCTCATCCCACCCTGGATGGGGTAAGGTCCTGATGGCAGGGGGGTCCTGAGGAAGAGGATGAGGAAAGCTATCTCCCTTCTGTAGTCCTTGAGGATCAAAGAGTCATAAGCATTTCCTCTGAAGAACACTGCTTCCTGACATGTTGCTTGTCTTGCGATCAGGTTTCTTAGCAGGAAGAAATAGCTTCTCCTTCCCTCCCACGAACATTCCAAGGTGTGGGGATGGTCATAGTTGAGAGATAGAGAATAGAGAATAAGACGAGAATGGCTTCAAGTCCCTTTCTGCCTGTCTCAGGGAAGTAGAAGAGCGAACCTACAAACAAAACAGTAGTTTCCCCAAATTTGTAAAAATTGCCTTTAAGGAAACTACAAATACCTTCACTGTCCTGTCTGATAACATGCTAGTGGCATGTTTAGAGAGGCACTTAGACTCTAAGGCTCTATTTTCATACTTGTGTGTATCGCATCATCATTAGCAAAATAATATGTGTGAAAGTGCTTTATAAAGAATAAAAAGAAGGGCGCCTGGGTGGCTCAGTCGGTTAAGCGTCTGCCTTCAGCTCAGGTCATGATCCCAGGGTTCTGGGATTGAGCCCCACATTGGGCTCCTTGTTCAGCTGGGAGCCTGCTTCTCCCTCTCCCTCTGCCTGCTGCTCCCCCTGCTTGTGCTCTCTCTCTCTCTCTGTCAGATAAATAAATAAAATCTAAAAAAAAAAAAGAGTAGAAGAAGTATGTATAGGAAATGATTCTTGTTCCAACAGCACTTATTAAAGCTTTGCTTTTTGTGGGGTGTCATGGCTGGCTCTTTACCAAGGTGGGCTTTAACACTTTAAGGTGGATACTTGCTTGCCTCATGGAACAACTCAGGCTCCTAGAGCCAAACTGCCTCTCCTTGTCAGGTTACGTCAAGTTCTCATCATTTGTCCTTTTATGACAACTGGATGGGATAACATAGTAAGGCATGCTCATTATAATGCAGCTGATTTGAAAATTTACCAGGAAGCAGAGTTTTGAGGGGCTGGAGGAAGGGACAGTTCCATTTTGAAAGGGGAAAGGAAGGAGGTGCAGCAGATGACTTGTGGTCAGAGGTATTCTGATGTCTGAAAAGCAGCCTGCCCAGAGCCAAGGGGAAGGAATGATGAGCACTCCATTTGCCTTATGGTTTTTCCTTGTTGTTCAATTTGAGTGAATCTGATAAGATCCTAGACATTTAGAAGCTCATACAATGGAGATATAAATAGACATATTGAAGACATTAATAAATACCTATGAGAAATAAAGTATTTCCATTATGGTAAATGCAGCCTGTGGGGGTGTTGCGTGATGGGGGAATTTTGTGAAGTTCATTTTCAGATAGGGAAAAGGGAGTCAGGGACTGCTTCCTAGGGACAGTGGACTTCAGGAGCTCTCAGAGTGACAGCATGGAAGTTCTAGATGTGAGGGAGGGGACAGCATGAGGCTCCAGAGTGGACTTGGAGCTTTGGAAAGTTTGCAGGTTGATCACTGAAATATGCAGGAAATCTTATATAAATGACCAAGACACTGTCCTGGGTTAGCACAGAAGCACTTTAATGTGTTGTAAGAGATCCTAATAAATATGTCTTTCTTTTTCTAAAATCAGCACAAATGCCAGGTCTTTAGTACAGTAGAGTCTCACTGAAGGCCTTAAAAGGAATGTGTGTGGTTTCTGAGTAGGGTTTCCCTGCAAGTAAAAATGTATTTGCTAACAAGATAGATGCCAGTCAGAGTTGGTCCTCGGAATACATACTGTCCAGCACTGCTGTGTGCTGTGATTTGGGCACAAGCTCTGGGCGGCTTCTGAATGTTCTGCTTTTTGTATGATTCCTGAAACGATACAGTCTACACCCTGAGTGAGAAGAGCTTCCACTCACTGGCTGGTTGTTTGATTAAGCTAATTTTTCTTTTCTTTCTTTGACCTTGGAGAATTTTCAGTTGGATTTCTCTTGAAAGGCTTATTTCTTCAAAGTTCGTTAATATGTTCAGTAAGATCTATGCTTCCAAATTCATCAGCACATTTATTAAAAACCACCAAGACTCTACAGATTTGGGGGTCTGACTAGATGCGGCCTGTATAGAAGTCGATTCTTAGGAATATGGAGGACGAGATGGAGAAGAATGTTCAGGTTCCCTCAGGCTGAGTTGTAATTTATAATTATGACTCCCACGTGGTTAAAATTCCAAACTATCCAAAGCCATTATTTTCATTAATGATTGTTTATTGATAGGAATCTGAATTCTTATACCTCAGAGTTCATGTCCAAAAACTAAGGACCCTTACTTCAAGGATCTTACATAACAAACCAGCCCATTGTTGAAACCTCAAACTCCTGCCATGTTGTCCCAAGAACTGTGGGAAATACAAAAGAAATCTAAGTCTCTGTCCTTCAAGAATTTGTGGTCTAATTGGATTTTAAGATCAGTACATAAGAAACAATGGGGCCTATCTCAGTTAGAATGCTTTTGACTGCAGGACACAAAAACCTCAGCTGGAGCTGGCTTAAATGAGTAGCTAGTCAGGTAACCAGACATCAGAGGTGGACTGGTGTTAAGCTAGAGGTCCAGAGGCTCAAAAACATTAGCTAAGACCCAGGTTCTGTGAGTCATTTCCCTTTGCCAACCCCAAGGCTGCTTCATCTTGGGCTGTAGGATGGCTCTGTCCAGTGGGAGAGCACTGGCATCCCATAGCTTGCTCAGAAGAGCAAGGAAATTCCATTCTCAGAAACTCAGAAAGTCCCCTGTCACTTCTCATTGGCCCTAATGAGTTACACAGCCATCCCTGAATCAAGAAATTTGGCAAAGGTGATGGGAATAGTCTAATTGGCTTAGATTCTTCAGGGTTCACCACTGGAGCTGGGGTAAAGGTCAGCTTCCATGAAAGCATTGGACTGCATGAAGGGGAGGGTAGATACTAGAAGGGGAATATGGGTTCAATTGAAAAGGGGTCAGATGGATGCTGGGTTGACCAATATGTATATTCACTATGGGATCCAAGCAATGAGTTAGGCTGTATTAGGGGAAATACACTCTAACATCTGTAACCACACCTGCCTTCCAATAATGCTGGATGTCATTAGATGGATGCCATCTTGCTGGTGCTGCCTTTGGAAATGTGCCAGGTTTGGACTGTGAAGTAGTGGGGGCTGATCAGCTCTAGACAGTGGAGGCATAAAGAATTTAAAGTTGGGGGTTTGGAAAAGGAAAAATCTAACAGAGAGAGGAGCCATGCAGGACCAGGAATTTCCTTGGGTAGAAGCAGATTCAGAAACGCTCGGGGTGGTGGAGGGGAGTGGCAGATGAGAAGGTTGCAGAGAAATGTCTAATGAAGACTTTGAAAGTTGCTCCTGGCAGGTGCAATGAAAACTCTTCCTTCTATGAAACCCTATGAGCCCTTCTCCAAAATGCTACATAAAGTTTGTTACTCAATAATCCTTTTGCTTTAGTGTTGGGAGTTTAGGAATATCCTGCAATTATGCTCTTAATCTCCAGTTTGCCTTTTTGTCACTTTTTGGTGTCACCTTTCCCCCCAAACAGGTTTCTGTAATAGGGAGAGCTGGGGAGACTGAGACACTGTCCCATCCTCCCCAGACCTCAGTCTCCTGGCTTCTGTCGTCCAAGGGAGAAACAATGGCTGTGAGGATACCCAGTAGAGGGTCCCTTCCATCGGCAGAAATTGGTCCTGACATCTCTCAGATGTGCCTAATGGCTTCTGAGGATGGTTATGATTTCTTCGCGGTGTGCAGGTGACACAAAGGTTCCTTGAGCAGGCTTGGGTTGTACGTACAGTACAACATGTCTGTATGCAGAGAATTGTCTTTCTTTTCTTGGTTTCTCAGGGCCAGTGGGATTACACGCCTTCCCTCATTTATTCTTACAACAGTCCAGTGTGGTTGGTACCTATTACTATCCTCATTTTACAGATGAGAAACTAAGGCTCAATCATTAGAAACTTCGGGCCAATCATTAGTCATCGTGAATCCTGAATTCACTCTGAGCCCATAGTCCTGACCAAAATACTGCACTGCCTCCTTCCTTTCTGGAGGGGTTTACAGAGGCCCCTCCAGCTAGATGGCAGAGACTCAGTATCACGAATCCCTGTTCAGTGCTCATGCTATAGTGAGCTTGGCCTCCAATGCCTTAGCTGTAAGATACTTATAGCCGTAACATCTGATGAATCTGTGGATGAGCTGGGGCCTTGTGTTAATAAATCAAGTTCCAAGACCATGCTCTAATTTTACTTTTTTTTTTTTTTAAGATTTTATTTATTTATTTATTTGAGACAGAGAATGAGAGAGAGAGAGTACATGAGAGGAGGGAGGGTCAGAGGCAGAAGCAGGCTCCCTGCCGAGCAGGGAGCCCAATGCGGGACTTGATCCAGGGACTCCAGGATCATGACCTGAGCCGAAGGCAGTCGCTTAACCAACTGAGCCACCCAGGTGCCCTAATTTTACTTTTTTAATAGCCATGTTTTATCAATATTCAACAAAATTTGAACATCTTGTAAGTGAACATCTCACACATTTTTCTAGAAGTGCCCGAGGCAGACAAAACCCCTCATTCTATTGTGGGGAACATGTTTTACTAAAAGAAATACACAAGGCTGTCTTTGGGGGCTAGAAAGTGAGTTTTCCACTGTTAGCATTCTTTCCCCACCTGCCCTCACTGACTAACTTTTCATATTCTTGGGGGGCAGTCAACAGCTTGTTTGCCTTTATCTTACTTATTTCTCCTGTCACGTGAGAGAATCTGCACAGAACACATGAGAATTCACCCACTACACTGCTTTCCTAGAACACGGTGCATGCCAACAAATTCTCATTCACGGAAGTGCTGAGAGAAAGTTGGTGGGATGGAGTGGCCAGCCCCTGTCACCTAGCAGGGACCTCGCACAGCCCAGCACATGGTTTATTAGGCATGAATGAATGCATGCACTTGTGAATGAATGATGTGGCTTTCCAGAAAACGTTTCAGAAGTCAGTTATAATCTTTTCAGGTTTGCTTGGAAATTTCAGTTGTCTGGAAGTTCGGCATGCTACAGATCAAAGATCAAAACGAGTGCTCTATTATTATAGAGCTTTATTGTTTACAATTTCTCACATTCTCCTTTGTGTTTAAGAATGATACGATACGGGCGCCTGGGTGGCTCAGTTGGTTAAGCAACTGCCTTCGGCTCAGGTCATGATCCTGGAGTCCCGGGATTGAGTCCCACATCGGGCTCCCTGCCCAGCAGGGAGTCTGCTTCTCCCTCTGACCCTCCCCCCTCTCATGTACTCTCTCTCATTCTCGCTCTCTCAAATAAATAAATAAATCTTTAAAAAAAAAAAAGAATGATACGATACAAGCTAAACCCATAAGCAACCAGTTCCTTCCAAACTTAAACGACCTAATCTAATTTACTGTATGTAACATATGTTAGCAGACTCAAAGATGCCTTAACAAAGATAGAACATAGGCAAATTCAGATTGTTTCCCACTCTGTTTCTTCTTGCTTGACAGTAGGGCAGCTTAAGGCTGGCAACAAAATCTACTTCTTTTCTGCAATGGGAAACATCTCAGTAACCAACAGGGCGCATGTATTCCTGCATCTTTCTTTCATTTAGTCCAAATATTGACACATTCTCTCTTAAATATTTAAGATGCCTGGTAAAAAGCCAAACAGTATTACTCAAATTCCTTAAATCAATGATTAAAGATTTTTAATCTTGTCTTTCAAACAGCACACTGAAAGTGTAGCCTGTAAGAATGGCTGACAAGCCTAGTGGAGATACGAGTTATAAAGTAACTAAAAAAATCTTTTCAACAAAACCCAAGTTAATTCTTGCCTGATGTTGATTCACATAGATCTGTGTAATCCCTTTTGTTACTTAACATATGACTTGCAATAAAAAACTATCCTGAAGTCAACTATTTATTATTATTATTATTATTTTTTAGCAGGCTCCACACCCAGTGTGGGGCTTGAACTCGTGACCCTGACTGAGATCAATTGTCAGAGGCTCTACCGACTGAGCCACCCAGGCACTCCAACTATTTATTATTTTCAAATTTATCTGCTTATTACCTGATAGAGAAAGGAATTTTGTACTGGAAAAGATGTAGGAAACCTATGGTTTATTTTATTTAAAAAAATTTTTTTTTAAAGATTTTATTTATTTATTTGACAGAGAGAGAGACAGCGAGAGAGGGAACACAAGCAGGGGGAGTGGGAGAGGGAGAAGCAGACTCCCCGCTGAGCAGGGAGCCTGACGCGGGGCTCGATCCCAGGACCCTGGGATCATGACCTGAGCCGAAGGCAGACGCTTAACGACTGAGCCACCCAGGCACCCCCCTATGGTATATTTTAGACCTAACACTTGGAGGTCCAAAGGGAACAAATAACTGTCCCCCAATTTCAGAGATAGGATGTGACACGGCCCGGTTTTTCTGAGCCCACCCCAGTGACTCTCTCCTGCTAAGATGCCTGCTCCTGGCCATAACCCCAACACTCCTTCTGAAGAAAGAAGTCTCACACTGCTCCTTGTGGGTCGAGGTTGACCTGTGGAGGCTGCAGTTACCCTCCTGGGCGCCTTCACTGTGGAGACCTGCTAAGAAGAGGAGAACATTTCCCTTTCTTTTTTTTTTTTTTTTTAAGATTTTATTTATTTATTTGAGAGAGAGAATGAGAGACAGAGAGCACGAGAGGGAAGAGGGTCAGAGGGAGAAGCATACCCCCCGCTGAGCAGGGAGCCCGATGCGGGACTCGATCCTGGGACTCCAGGATCACGACCTGAGCCGAAGGCAGTCGCTTAACCAACTGAGCCACCCAGGCGCCCGAACATTTCCCTTTCTAACACCCATTCATTCTAGAGTAGGATCTGATAGTTTCTCCCTCCTTTTTTAAAAGATTTATTTATTTGAGAGAGAGAGAACACAAGCAGGAGGGGCAGGGAGAGGGAGAGAGAATCTCAAGCAGACGTTGTGCTGAGTGCAGAACTTGACGACAGGCTCCACCTCACTACCCTGAGAGCACGACCTGAGCTGAAACCAAGAGTCAGACGCCTATAGCCAATTGCACCACTCAGGTGCCCCCTGATAGGTTATTTCAAAAGTATTTATCACAGCCATTATTTCCATTATTGGTGATAAACATTTTATATGTTATAGGATTAACTTTTTTTTAAGATTTTATTTATTTATTTGAGAGAGAGAGAGGATGAGCAGTGGGAGGGGCAGAGGGAGCGAGAGGGAGGGATAAGCAGACTCGAAGATTCCCCACTGAGGAGGGAGCTTGACTCGGGCTGGATCCCAGGACCCTGGGATCATGACCTGAGCCGAAGGGAGAAGTTAAACCGACTGAGCCACCCAGGCGCCCCAGGATTAACTTTTCATAGCACTTTCTGTACTTATCTTTCATGCACTATCTTATCCTCATTTTAACTCTGAGTGGGAAGTGCTAGTGTTCCCATATCACCGGGGAGAAACTTGGGGCCGGGTGTGTTATTTGCTGGTGGTCATGTACCCAGTAGGTATGAGTACGTAGAAGGTTCTAGCCTTCACTAGAACCGAGGTCTTTTAATTCCCCTCCTTTATCCATTCATTTATATTAAAACTTTTGTTACGGAGATGACCAAGAGTTCTATAACTATGAGGGCGGAATTTAAATCTTCTGTGATTTATGTTGAAAAAATCTTGGGTTATTTGATTCCTACTCAGCCATTCTCTTTGGCCTCTGACTTTTGTTCCCACCACGAGGACAGTTCATGACTGAGTTTCTGTTTGGAAGATTCTCATTCCAGGTGTCCACTGTGTGGCCTGGCCAGTCCCACACCATGCTGGTCAGCGTCCTTTAATTCCCAGGAGGCATTCATGCCAGCAACACCCCAAATCGCCACTGAGGCACCTGCCTTAAATTTTCTCTCATGCATTTCCAAATCCTGAAATCTGTGGATTTCTGGAATTTTCTTCTTAAGCTCTCAGGGGCTTATTTTAATGGTTACAAAGGGCTGGTTGGACCAATTTCCTTAGGGCATGACCTCTCTCTTTGGGAGAATTGTGCACCCACAAATCATGGCTGGAACAAGGAAGTATTTTTACTCATGTGTCCCGCATTGCCTTTTTTCTTTCGAGTAGTCTACCAAAGGCTTCAGGATTACCCCTCTTGCTGCTCCTCGCCTCAAATGTAAACAAATCATAAATTCTGCAGGAAAGTAGTGCAAAGGTTTTAAAGACCGTGTTTACAACCGGGATTGATCTTCTGAAAACCGAACTTTACTCAAGATAGAGAAAAATCCAAGGAAGAAAGAGAAGAGAGAGATAGCTTGCATTGCATAAATCTCTCTTTTCACCTCATCGGCCTCCAATCTGAGAGAGACACATTCCTGGTATTCAGAACCAGTGTTCTCGCATATCGACATCTGCAATACAAGTTAATGGCAGCTGAGTGTTTGTATGGGAGTCCAGCCCACAAAACCTGTTCCTCGTGATTAATGATGAGTTCGTTAAGTGTTTCAGATCTACACGATGGCTTCTATGGATAGGAGAGAATATTCTGAGCTCAGACATGTTTGTTCTTTTCGAGAAGCCTGTCCATGGACTCAGAGGTCCTCGGGGGACCAACTGTGGCTCCTGAGAGGCTGCTCCCTGAGGGCTCATGACTCCCACAGGGCACCTGGTCCTGCAACCACAGACCAGAAACATGGATGCAGAGTAGCCATTAGGGGTGGCCTGGCCATCAGGGCTTCTTGCCTAAACCTCCAAAAGCCTGCTTTTCCTGCTTTTGGTGGAAAGAAAATTCATAGACAGGCAAGTTGAGGCTATTAGCATTCCTGGAAAGAATGAAGGCTGAACCTAAGAAATTGGGGGTGGCTCAGCCATGTAGACTCCTTGGAGAGGTGTCATCAATTAAAAAAAAATTGAGAGGGCTCTTCATGCCCACTTTAATCATCTATCTTGGTGAGAGGATCCGAAATAACATTTACCTTTCCCTTTGTTTTCAATTAGCTGCAAGCAACAATGAGCACTGGGTCTGCTGACCTTCCCCCACCCCACACTTCTCCCACATTAATCCCAGCTGGTCCTGTCTCCGCAGTCATGCCTGTGGCCCGCTCCTCCCTGCACTACATAGCTGTGATTAGTTATATACCTTCTTTGGGTTACATTTGCCTTTATTTCTCACATCTCTCTGTCTTGTCTCCCATTTTGCATGTAAGAATCTCAGGATGGACAGAGTCACACCTGATACCGCAATGAAGGCCTAGTGACTGACTCTGCCTTGTCACTGATTGAGAGCTGAGTCTAGAAGTTTCTAAAATTCAGCTGACAAGACAGGATTTGGCTAGCATTACAGCCCGCTATGTGCCAAGCACTGGACCGAGGATGGTGGCTGAGCCAAAGGTGTATTTGTCCCCTTCCTTTGTCTCCATCAGCCCCTGCTACAGCTAGCCAGCAACCATGATCATGGAGAGTGACCTTAATGATGTTTTTTGATCTGGACAATGGTTATTTTTCAATTTGGCATGAAATTCTAAAGGAAATTTGCTATTTTTCTTAAGCTTGTCTCAAAGGTGTGCTTGCTATAAAAACACCCCTTCAGGACAAGTTCCCAGGACTCCTGGGTGGCTCAGTCAGTTAAGCGTCTGCCTTCGGCTCAGGTCATGATCACAGGGTCCTGGGATCAAGCCCCACGTCGGGCTCCCTGCTCAGCAGAGAGTCTGCTTCTCCCTCTCCCTCTGCCTGCCGCTCCCCCTGCTTGTGCTCTCTCGCTCTCTTTCTCCCTTAAATAAATAAAATCTTAAACAAACAAACAAACAAGAGACAAGTTCCCTACGTCTCTCTCCTTTTAACCTCATCTTCTCCTGACTGGAAATTCTGGACCCACCACTGGTTACAATCTCTGTGGTTACAAAGATGGGATCTGAGGGGCTCACAAGTCAAGAAAACTCGTAAGTCAATATCGGTCAATACTGAAAGCCTATCACAAGGCTGGACATTTTTCTGCAATATAATAAATTTCAAGGTGTAATAGAGGCACTGTGACTGATGAATACTAGTTTCAGAAGTGGATGGAGGCAATTTTGCTGTGCACCTTCTGCCAAGCACAGGGTCAATAAATAACATTCAGCATGTTACGAATTTGTTTAAACAGTGGGTGTCTCACTGGGTATCAGCATCATAAATGTGCCTGAGGCCCCTTTGATACCATTCTCTGTCGACAACAGCCCTGATCCCTAATTGCAACAATTTTTGGATTGCTTTGTTTTGTTTAAACACAAACTGTTAAGCGACAGACTCAGGAATGAAAGTTGAGCTTTCAGTATTAAAAAAGTCATTGATGTGCAGTGTAAGCCCCAAAATGAGAGTGAGCTCTCCATGAGAACTTGTCTTCAACCACTGACCCCACGTCGTCTACTCTTGGATGATCTATGTGTTGTCTATAAATGATTTCCCCCAATCTTCATAACAATCTGTGAGATAATGTGTGGTTATCTCCATTTTACACCTGAGGAAACTGAGTCTCAGAAGGTCGATAATGTGCCCACAAGCATGGAGCTAAGTGGTGTCTGCATGCAGATCTGTCTGGCAGCAAAGCCCCGGCTTTTCCTACTGCACAATATTCATATATAGAATCAGGTTTGATGTGTGAGGAAACCAGCTGGAGCTATATTGCAGATAGTTTCCAATGCATTTGGGGGGGAGAGTAATAAATTGCTTTATTACTTTCTTCTCCTTACTTCTCATTTCATTTGCTCTCCCACTCACTGTTCTAATTCCTTTCCTGGTCACCTCAAGTTTTGCCTGGATCCTATTTTTTCTTTTTTAAATAATTTATTTTAAAATAATTTTAAACTTGTAGAAGTTGCAAGAACAGTAGAAAGAAATCTTGTTTATCCATTTCCCCCAGGATACCCATTTATTAATATTTTATATTTTCAGGCTCTTTCTCTTGCCTTCTCTCTCTCTTCATATATATAGTGTAGTTGTACATATTATCCATATGTAAATAATGAATACATAGTCTTTTTCTGAACTGCTCGAGAACAAGTTGCTGACAGACCGCTCATCATTCCTAATTGTGCAGGTATGTATTTCCCCAAAGCAAGGACACTCTCCTACATAAATGGGATACAACCATGCAAGTTACTGTCACACATTATCATGTCCTCCACAGACTCCATTTACACATTGCCAACTGTTCCCACCATGTCACTTCTTTCTTTCTTGTCCAGGGTACAATTCAAGGTCATATGTGCCTGTTAGTGGCCAAGCCTCTCCAGTCTCTTTTGATTCGGAATGGTTCTTTGGTCTTTCCCTATCTTTCAGGATCTCAAGTGGGAAGTGTACTAGCTTTTCATTTTTTTTTTTTTAAAGATTTTTATTTTATTTATTTGAGAGAGAGAGAATGAGAGACAGAGAGCATGAGAGGGAGGAGGGTCAGAGGGAGAAGCAGACTCCCCGCCGAGCAGGGAGCCCGATGCGGGACTCGATCCCGGGACTCCAGGATCATGACCTGAGCCGAAGGCAGTCGCTTAACCAACTGAGCCACCCAGGCGCCCTAGCTTTTCATTTTGTAGGATGGCCGAACCCTGGGTCTGTCTGATAAGTCTTCATGCCCAGACTCAGGCCATGCATTCTTGGCAGGAATCCTCTAGAAATGATGCTGTGCATTGAGAAGTTGCCAGCTATCTAACCACTGGAGATGTTATTCTCCATCACTTGATTTCTCCACCATAAATTCCTGTTTTTCCCTTCATAACTGATAAGGATTTGGGGAGGAGATCACAATAGCCTGTTCTCACCAGCCTGTCTCCACGGATGACTCCCTTCTGAATCAGCCACCACTATGATGGTTGTTGAATAATGGTTTTCTAGGTTTATCATTAATTCTGCCTACTACTGACATTCTACTGTAAGCAGAATGTTCCCTTCTCCATTTATTTGCTCTATATACATATATGAAGAGATGCATGGATTTCCATTATTTAAGGGACTATTATCAGTTATTTTTGATGCTCAAAGTGACATTTGACCAGTGGGAACGTCTTCAAACTGGCTCCTGTCATGTCTCCGTCATTCATTCTTTTAGCTTTTCCTTACTTTCTTCTTTTTTTTAGAGAGAGAGAGAGCAAGCACAGAGTGTGTGAGCCAGGGGGTGGAGGGGAGGGGCAGAGGGGGGGAGAGAGAGAATCTTTTAAGCAGACTCCAGGCTCAGGGAGGAGCCCGACACAGGACCCTAAAATCCTGACCTGAGCCAAAATCAAGAATCGGATGCTCAACCGACTGAGCCACCCAGGCGCCCCATGTTTTCCTTATTTTCTGGCACAACATGTTCCAAGCTCCTTGCCCCAGTCCAGGAACCAGCCATTTTTCCAGGGAGCTCTCTGGTTTCTTTTAATTGAAGATGGTGCTCTGGTTCCTTTTTTTTTTTAAAGATTTTATTTATTTATTTGAGAGAGAGAATGAGAGAGAGAGAACACATGAGAGGGGATAGGGTCAGAGGACGAAGCAGACCCCCCGCCGAGCAGGGAGCCCGATGCGGGACTCGATCCCGGGACTCCAGGATCATGACCTGAGCCGAAGGCAGTCGCCCAACCAACTGAGCCACCCAGGCGCCCGCTCTGGCTCCTTTTAACGGACAATCTGGTTCATACGCAGACACATACACACACATACCTGTTTCTGTACTTGTATTATAAAATGAGTGCACACTGATACATCTAATTCTAATCCAATACCTCAGTTTTCTTTCCGGTCTTCTCCCTTTCAATGTATATAGATTCCTTCTCTGATGATGAGAAATAGGCTCCTATGGGCCCCAATATACTTACTTGTTCAACCCCCTTGTATATCATCAGTCTCTTGACTGTTCCAAATGCCTCTTCAGGGAACTGCTTCTGTGGTCTGCCATTTTTTCCTTCTGGCCTCCAGCTTGGCCACTGGGCATGCCACCACCTCCGCAGTGTCCCCTCCTTGTCACTGCTACTCCCTGGGCACACCGCTGCCTTCTTCCCCCCAGCCCTGCCCCCCGCCGGCTTCTCCTGCTCCTCAGCCGCTGGATGTGCGGCTCCTTCTGTTTCTGTGCAGGGAAGAGAAGGGCCTCAGTCCTATTTGATAGACCTACAATTTGAGCCCCAAACAAAGATATGTAAGAAGGGCAGCAAGCTTGCTAAATAAAGAGGAGCCTTCTTTTTTTTTTTTTTCTTTTAGATGAACAGTGCTCAGTATTTTGATAATGATGCTGTGCAGTTGTTTAAACTATGTGAATAGGGGTGCCCAGGGGGCTCAGTTGGTTAAGCGTCTGCCTTCGGCTCAGGTCATGACCTCAGGGTCCTGGGATCGAACCCCGCATCGGGCTCCCTGCTCCTCTCTCTCGCTCTTTCTCACTATCTGTCTCTCTCAAATAAATAAATAAATAAATCTTAAAAAAAAAAAATGTTTATGTTAATAGCACCTAGTAAGCTAGTGCATGAAACTACTCCCCAGTAAACAAAGCAAACAAAAGGATGCATTTTAATCTACTTTAAGAAGAATTTCACATGTGGTAGTGTGCGGAACTGTTTCTTAATATGACTGACAATGTTTTGAGTTTGGTTTTAAAAAGTAGATACTGTTTCCTGACAGCCAGAAAAGCTCAGTGTCCCCCCCACCCCTTTCTTACTTTTTATAAGTGTACAAGGAACATTTCTATAAAAATTTTTACTTGGCCTATTGGGAAGGCAGAGGGAAAGAAGGTAAAACTCATCTAGAACTAGGGGAGATGTGGAAACTAAAGTTATTAAGTTTAAATCACATCAGCCATGGAGACCTCAGGCCTTTTTTCTACCTGTGCCCTTTTTAGGAGTGATGGAAATCTGGGATCTTAAAACAAACTTTTTTTTTTTTTTTTAAAGATTTTATTTATTTATTTGACAGAGAGAGAGAGCAGGAACACAAGCAGAGGGAGTGGGAGAGGGAGAAGCAGGCTTCCCGCCGAGCAGGGAGCCCGATGCGCGGCTCGATCCCAGGACCCTGGGACCATGACCTGAGCTGAAGGCAGACGCTTAACAACTGAGCCACCCAGGCGCCCCCAAAACAAACTGTTTTTAAACCCTTCTTCCCCAAAGAGATTGCTTTTGATTTTAGGAAAATTGGTTATTTCACCTTGCAGTCTGCTTGTTTTGAGGGCTAGTTCTTGTTATTTTGAGGGCCCTCCCAATTCAGAGCCATCAGTAAAGAGCTTTGAGCAATTATTATCTTAAGGCCCGGCTGGCCCATGAGGATCCCAGTGAGTGTGACGGTTGAACATACACAGAGCATAGGAAGGCAAGCCTGATGTCTGCCTGGCACTTGGGACAAGTACTTCATTTTTCACAGTCTCATCTATTACATGGGGGTACTATTATATAGGGTTGGTCTGAGGAATTAAAAAAGAGAGAGAGAATGGGCTTAGTCTTAGCACAGTGCTTGGCACATGGGAGAGTCCAGTGAAGGTTATGGTTGTGAATGAAGTCTAATACCTGGCTCTTGACCTTGATTGCTCACAGTCATTGAGTCAATGAGATGTAAGTACCAGGGAAGTCAAGCAACATCCTCTTAGCTTCTCTCTCCTCTTGTTGCTACTACTCCCAATGCACAAAAGAACTTGGATATTTTAGGAAATTAAAAAACAAAACAAAACAAAACCATGTTGCTTCCTTTCTCTGTGTGCCAAAGGGCGTCCCCCCAGCCCCCACCTTGCCTGTGGTAGGTCATGCTCCCCAGAAGCAGGCCCTTAGAGAAGGCATGTGATTTATCAAGGGCTTGCTCCCTGGAGAGACAGGTGAGGGAGCAGGAGAAGCAGGATGGGGAAGCTGAGGTCCTCCAGGAAAGGGCGTGGTTTCAGAAGTCCCCCAGGGGGTAGTTTGGCCTGACTCTGCATCTGCAAACTATGCCTCAGAATTATCCCAGCACCTGTGGGTCCCTGGAGGAAGAAGTCCCAGGCCCTCTGGCTTTCTACTAGTTGGGTAAAGTGGTTCCAGTAGCCTGAGGGTGGTCCTCTAGGGAAGAGCCTGGGGGTGCTGCTGTGGGATTGAAAGCACAGTGTAGTGAAGATGGGAGGGAAGTGAGGGTCACCGCTGGAGCACCAACATTTCTGCCACTAGACCCCACTCCAGCACTTGGTTTGTGGAGTGCTGACCAGGCCCAGAATGATCCCTGGAGTCAAAGCTACCTTACCCCTCTCCCTTCCCTCTCATCTCCAGGGTTCTTCCCATCATAGAAGGTGGTGAAAAGGCCCTGGGGCATCTGACCAGGTTCCCATTTCTCTGCCAGGCTGTACTGCCAAACTATGACTTCTGTTCTGCCAGCCCACTTCTTTCTCCCCTCTCCTAGGGCCTATATCCTTCTCCTTGTAATTATTCCCAGCAAACACGAGTCGTGGAATTGACAATAAGAGAAGAGTCGTTTGTCCCAGGGTAGTGCACAATGAATTGCCAAAGCAGTAGTCAATATCACTGAAGGATGATAGTTTGGGAGAAGAGAGCTGGCTAGGACCGGTGGTTAGGAAAAGAAAGTTACCAGGGCTTTTAGGCCTTACACTGGCAGAGAGGGGCAGACATTCAGCCAGTGGGACTGATCCAGGCAGAAATGTGAGGTACCTGGGGTGAACTGTGAGTCACTCTGTTTGTCAGTGGCGCCCGGAGGGAATTGCTGGGTGAGGAGACCAGGGAAGAGACTGAGCAGCAGCTGACCCCCCAGGGCTTGGTTTGGGGTGGGCACAACAGGAACAGAAGGGACCTTCCTCTGGGACTCCTGAACATTTGGGCCAATTTTAGGGATATTTTAGAGCAATTATTTTAGGAGCTATGTAGCTAGGTCAGGTGTGGACTTAATGCATAAAATTTTGACTCTGTCCAGAGGAGGGAAATTTTGACAGACACTCTGCCTGCTACCCATGGTCTGAAGAAGGGAGGATTAAATTGTATTAATCTGATTTTTAAAAAGTGGGCCTCAATGTCTATGATCTTGCCACGTTTAAGAGACAAATGGGGGTGTGAGCTGCCAGCCCATGTACATAGTAGGCACTTGACAAACAGTTCTTAATGATTAGAATAATTTGCGCAGAGCTGGTATTTGTTGAGATAGTTTGATTTTAGTCTTCTCTTAGTATTGTTTTATGCAGCATGGGGTCTCTAGGCTGGGTATCACAAGAATGCTGACCACTGAGGGAACTGAGCTGTGCTTTGGTCTTTTGAGGGGGTGTTTTCATGGGTGCCTTTGGAGCACCAGCTCTCAAGAAGACAAAGCATTCTAGAATGGGAATTGTGTAGGGGTGTTGAAGGAAATGCCATTTGATTTTCCAAGTTAGCGAGAGAGCGCATATGCTTGTTGGAGGGGAGGAGTAGAGGGAGAGAATCTTAAGCTGACTCCATGCTCAGCATGGAGCCCAGTGCGGGCTTGATCTCACGACCTTGAGATTGTGACCTGAGCCAGACGCTTAACTGACTGAGCCAACCAGGTGCCCCTAGGCTTTAATCTTATTATTGACATAATATAGCCTAATAAGGAAGCCCTATATTTAAAAATTAAAGTAATAAAAAAATTGGACTAGAATACTAGATAGCATGTACATATGGCACAAAATTACAAAATATGCAAATTATACACTATGCAAAGGTGTAGTCCCCATTTATCCGTTTCTTTTTTTTTTTTTTTAAGATTTTATTTATTTATTTGACAGAGAGAGACACAGCGAGAGAGGGAACACCAGCAGGGTGAGGGGGAGAGGGAGAAGCAGGCTCCCCGCAGAGCAGGAAGCCCGATGCGGGACCCGATCCCAGGACCCCGGGATCATGACCTGAGCCGAAGGCAGTCGCTTAACCGACTGAGCCACCCAGGCGCCCCCCATTTATCCGTTTCTTAGCCACCCATTTTCCCTCCCCAGAGGGAACAGTTGGTGCCAATCCCACATACACCCTTTCAGAGCCTCTACATTCACATGCAAATTCCCCATACAAATGGTTGCATAGTATATATACTACTTTGTTCCTTTTTAACCTAACACTGTATCTTAGAGAGGATAACTGACCAGCACACGTAGGGCCATCTCATTTTTATTTATTTATTTATTTATTTATTTATTTATTTGAGAGAGAGAATGTGAGCTGAGGGGTGGTGTGCAGAGGGGCAGAGGGAGAGGGCGAGAGAATCTTAAGCAGACTCCCCACGGAGTGTGGAGTCCCAGTCGGGGATCAGTCTTATGACCCTGAGATCATGACTTGAGCTAAAGCATCCCAAGCTGCCTCATTTTTAAATTTATATTTTAAGTTACTGAATACAGCTTTTAAATAATACAGAAATACACAGCATAAAAAGTAAAAGCTCCTTCTCCATTCCCCTCCCATAACTTTTTAAAATCTTTTTTTTTTTAAAGATTGTATTTATTTATATGACAGAGAGAGACAGCGAGAACAGGAACACAAGCAGGGGGAGTGGGAGAGGGAGAAGCAGGCTTCCCGCTGAGCAGGGAGCCCAATGTGGGACTCGATCCCAGGACGATCGAGGGATCATGACCTAAGCCGAAGGCAGACGCTTAATGACTGAGCCACCCAGGCGCCCCCCTCCTATAACTTTTTAATGTCTTCACATACATATGTGTATGTACACATGTATACTCAGAGGTTTTTTTTTTTTTTAAGATTCTCTTTATTAGAGAGCGCGTGAGAGGGTGTGTGAGCAGAGGGAGGGGTGGAGGTAGAGAAAGGGACAGGCAGACTTAGAGCTAAGCACAGAGCCGATCTTGGGGCTAGATCTCATGACTCTGATATCATGATCTGAGCCGAAATCAGGAGTCGGATGCCTAACTGACTGAGCCACCCAGGTGCTCTTATACTCAGAGTATTTTTAAAACTGTAAGTAGTATCATACTGTATATATTTTGTGTGACTTCTTTTATCACTTTATTTTTTTCCAGTTTTTATTTAAATTCCAGTTAGTTAACATACACTGTAACATTAGTTTCAGGTGTGGAATTTAGTGATTCATCATTTACGTATAACACCCAGTGCTCATCACAAGTGCCCTCCTTAAAGCTCATCACCCATTTAACCCATCCCCTTGCCTACCTCCCCTCCAGAAACCCTCAGTTTGTTCTCTATAGTTAAGAGTCTGTTTTCTGGTTTGCCTCTCTTCCCCACCCAGCCCCCCATTTGTTTTATTTCTTAAATTCCACATATGAGTGAAATCATATGGTATTTGTCTTTCTCTGACTTATTTCACTTAGCATAGTACTCTCTAGCTCCATCCACATCGTTACAAATGACAAGATTTCATTCTTTTTTATGGCTGAGTAATATTGTGGTGTGTTTTGGAATAGATAATATATGGACAGGGTATAAATTCAAAAGATGTAAAAGGGTGCACAGTGGGAAGAAAGTCTCCATCAATCTCTGGTCCCCAGCCACCTATTTTTCCTTTCATACACACCACTATTACTACTGATGCTGTGCCTTCCAGAGATAGCCTGTGCATTTACAAACATATATTAAAAAAAAAAATTACCCACACAAATAGTAGCCTGCTATCCAGACTGTCTGTCCTTAGCTTTTGTTTTCTTCACATAAAGTAGATCTTGGATATTTTTCATATCCATATGTATGTAGATGTTTCCTTTTTTTTTTTTTTAAAGATTTTATTTATTTATTTGACAGAGAGAGACACAGCGAGAGAAGGAACACAAGCAAGGGGAGTGGGAGAGGGAGAAACAGGCTTCCCACCGAGCAGGGAGCCCGATGCGGGGCTCGATCCCAGGACCCTGGGATCATGACCTGAGCCAAAGGCAGATGCTTAACGACTGAGCTACCCAGGCAACTCTATATGTTTCCTTTTTTAAAGAGCAGATAATATTGTATTTCAGAACACAGACATACCGTATTGTATGTAATCC
The DNA here is from genome assembly GCF_054177405.1 of Leptonychotes weddellii. NCBI lineage: Eukaryota > Metazoa > Chordata > Mammalia > Carnivora > Phocidae > Leptonychotes > Leptonychotes weddellii. The sequence goes on along the minus strand of NC_138381.1, from coordinate 44,578,371 downwards.
TTTCATTAGTCATTTTACAGGTATAGAGGGGGGTCTGTTGGGAAAATTCCTAGAATGCAGAGAACTGTTTGCCCTCCTTGTTCCTCTCTTTCCTTATCAGTCCATTCCTTCATCTAATCATTCACTCATTTGTTTATTTACTAATTCTTTTGACCCCAAAGCCTGTCAGGTGCTGCCTATCACTCTACGTTCTTGACTAATTTAAACCTAGCTTTCTTTGTTAAAAAACAGGCTTATTTTGCAAATAGGCAGACTTGTTCAACCAGAGGAGAAGCTAGAGGCCTTCCTGCCTCCTCCCTACCGTTGTGCTCGGACCACCCATAAGTTATCCCCATCCGCCGAGAGGGCGTAAGCCTTCAAGGGAAGAACATGCCCGGTGTCTCTGAGTCCCTGGGACCTCTGGAGGCCCTGCTCTTCAGGACCCAAACCCAGCCCCTCTGCCTGGGCTATGAATGAGTTTGGTAGGGGCGGAGAAGCCAGTGGATTGTGTTCCAAGTGCCAGATGAGTAGGAGAGAGGTCTCCTGCCAGCCAGCGAGTAGGTAAGTATTAGTCACACAGGAGCACAAACAAGTCTCTGAATCCACATTTAGCCAGCTGTGGCCAGTGGTGTGCCTTGGTTGGATGCCTACAGACACCTTTGTACCACATTAAGAAAGAGTTCCCATGTGTTGCAGCAACAAAGCCAGCTGCTGGGAATTCGGCGGTAATGCACACAGGAGGGGGTGGTGCAGGGACCGAAAGGGAAGGCCGAGCCACTCCCTGCACAAACAATTCTTTGTAACTCTCCTCTGAATGGGAGTTGGCACCAGAAAAGGAGGTGGGTCAGAGGGAGGGAGGCATCTCTCCAAACCTTCGCCATTTCTTCAATGACAAGGGAGAACGCTTGGTGCGGGATGGTCCTGATAAAGGCAACGGGGTTCCAGTGACGGAGGGCAGGATGCGGTGGGAGGGCCATGGGCAAATACCAAAATGCCCTGAATTCTTTCCTTTTGCATGTGAGATGGAAGAGCATTTTCCAATATCTGGGCTCCAGGCCTCAGCTCAGAAGCAACTAGATCAGAAACACTGTGCGCCATTTCTCCCCAGGCCCCGGGGCTTCAGGGCTCAAAGGGTTCATTGTTGCCACTACTCAAAGAACAAGTTACAAGTATTCCTTTCCTTGCTTTGAGTGTGATTTTTTAAATTTAAATCTCAGAGTACAATCTTTATTTTTTTTTTCTTTTTATTTATTTATTTGAGAGAGAGAATGAGATAGAGCACGAGAGGGCGGAGGGTCAGAGGGAGAAGCAGACTCCCCGCTGAGCAGGGAGCCCGATGCGGGACTCGATCCCGGGACTCCAGGATCATGACCTGAGCCGAAGGCAGTCGCTTAACCGACTGAGCCACCCAGGCGTCCCTTTATTTTTTTTTTTTTAAAGTATTCCCCAGAAGTGGGTAAATGTCCCCACAGCATTTATAGATTGAAGGCTGTGCTTTCACTTTGGAAGACGTGTCTATGATTCTGACATCTTTCGTTTACTCACTGATTTGTTGGATTAGGAATCCATCAAGTGAGCATCGATTTAGTGTTTATTTCGTGCCCGCCAAAGCTCTCTCTGTAGAGGGGGAGGATGGTGTTGTGGGATCACCAGAGGAAGACAATTCTTTAGATTGGGGAACCCAGGAAGGGCATTGAAGAGGATGTGGCATTTGGACCCGGGGCCTTGAGGGATGAACTTGCACATTGGATCTCAGGGGTCCAGTGATGGCAAATTAAGGTTGGGTGAAGCCCTGATTTAATGGGGCACAAGTGCAGTCCCATTCCAGATTGCCTGGTTTATACTGACTTTCATGTAAATTCCTGTGGGTTTGATAGAAAGCATGTCTCCATGTCCTCTTTCTGAAAGAGAATCCTAAATTGCCCTTCAAAGCTTTCCACATCATGGGCCATGTATCTCCTTTTCGGAAGTCACTATTTGAATTAATTATTAATTATGAATTATTCTGCTCAGCTAGTGCCCAGAAAAACCCCCATTCCTTGCCAGTGATGAAAAACTGCCCTGATAATGTACTTTGCCCCTCTCACCCTCGACCAACCCCATCTTTCATAATTGGAAGGAGAGAGTGAATATTCTTTGCTTTTGATCAAGACGTGTCTCCTGCCAGGAGCAAGGAAGGATGTGTAGGAGGGAATGTCTCTGACAATAACAATAACAAGAGTAATGAGTAAAAGTTCTCAACAGGATCTTGGGCAACTAAGTTACCCAGAGCATTTATACATGTTTACAGTGTGCGTGTTTTTTTTCTCCGGCTAACAATGGTTCCCAAATGCCTTCCTTCCCTAGGCCCCCTCCCTAGCTCGGTGCATGGTCCTGTTTGAAGGATAGTACAGCAGCGTTCAGAACCGGGCTTTCATTCCTGCTTGTTTTTGGCAGTGCATAAAGCGAAGTGGGGCGCCCTTAGCTTTGGGTTACGGGAAGGCAAGGCACTCACCGGCCTCGTTCTGGATTTCGAAGCTGGGAGTGTCCTGTGACCTTCTTGAGCCAAATGCAGCTGCTTCTCCAAGTGGCTGAGAAAAACTTTTGTTCCATTCCTTCCATGTCTCAGCTCTAAGGTACCTGGAGTTGGGATCCTCTGTCTAAGAAACAGACGGTGACTTAAGCACAATTAGCTGACTTCCTACACATCCCTCTGTACCACCTCTTGGGTGATTGAAAAGGAAACAAGATTTCCTCCTCCCAGGCTCCACTGGACAGAGCCTCCTCCAGTGTGGGTCAGCCCAGTCTTAACTCTGGGGCTGCAGGAAGTTTCTGTCATCCTCTGCACCCCATTCACATCCTGGTAACAGGAGGATGAGCAGGAAGTGGAAAGTGTCAGGGCAAAGCCTTTCAAGCTCACAGTCAGCTCCGGGCTGGGCAGCGCGTGGGCCTTTAGGAAAACAATACAAAACTTTCCAAAGGGTTCTGCTAGTAGCTCTCCACAAATACTTTACACAGTCATGTTAGAAATTGTTAGTCACTAAGATGCTTATTTGGTTTTTCTTTTCATTTTGCTAAAAAAAGAAAAAAAAAGGTCAAGGTTGAGTGTTTCTCTCATAACTCTCTGCTTGTTTGGGATACTTTTGACAGGAGACGGGACAGGCCACTGATAGACCTCTGATACAAGAAAGTACCCATGGTAGCCTCTATGCTCAGGATCAGAAAAATTGGTTAGCCCAAAGTGATGCTTTAAATTTGGGAAAAGGCCCCCACACACCAAGTGCCAGCCACCAGCTTGTTCTAAACATGTGGACAGGGCACATCACTTTCTCAGGCCTCAGGGTCCTTATTTGTAAAATGAAGGTACTGGAATCATTAAGGTCTAATGCTCTCTGAGTCAGCAGGCCTCTGACGAGACCGGCAGCTGAGCTCAGGTACGCCTCAAGCCCCTTGTCCAGGGGGGCACTTCTCCACTCCTCTGTTCTTCTTGCCTCCTGGGTGGGGCTGACTTCTGAGGTGCCCTTCAGCAAATCCTCACTGACTGGGCGTAAGGCATGGGCTGGCAATTGGGTTTTCACACAAGTGTCTTCCAGAGTCTCTATCAGGGGGATTCTTCTAAATCTTAGCCCTAGAAATACAAACTAGGCCCAGAGATGGGCCTGCTTGTAAGAACTCCTTTTTCCTTAGCTCCTCCTATGTAAGCACCCTCGTCCTTGCTTATTATTATTCCATTTACTGCACAAAGCCCAGTCAGAAAATAACCTGGGATGCTTCTCCCTGTCCTCACCTCACTGCCCACCGCTTTTCTTCTTTAGCTGTTGAGGGGTGAGAGGGAAAAGGAGCTGTGTTTTTGTTAGGAGGTTGGCATTTACCAAAAATAACATTTTCCCTGACGAATTTTCAGATACTGCCCATCCATTACCTTGGAATGTAAATATATTTGAAAGGCAGACCCGTACTAAGGCACTCCCCAACTCCCACAGTTGGAGATCTCAGGGCAACACCTCTTTGACTTGATGTGAGATTGGCATTCAGAAGCTCCTTGAGAGATGCAAAACCCCCTGCTTCTTCTGATTCCACGCCAGAGGCAATGATACTGGGCAGAGCTCCTTGTACATGGAGCCTCCCTGAATTTTGAAAATAATGGACCACGAAAGTAGCCAAATGGAACTGATCTTTTGGGAGTTATTTATCTTTCTTACTGGCTTTTCTTCCTTGTTCCAAATGAGATAGTCTATGAGAAGTGTCTGCCACAAAATAGGTACTCAGTTGACGTGAGCATCCTTCTCTATTCCCACTTCCCACTGCACACAATGTGTGGATACACCTCCTCAGAGTTAGCATCCTCAAGAGCTGGGCTAACAGAGGGAGAGGAGAGATGGAGACCCATACCTGCTGGTTGAGACCCTTCCTCCCCAGAATTTAACTGTACAAATGAAGTAGTCAGCCCTCAAGGGAGGCCAGGGCAGCCTTCAAGGAGAAGGTGCAGTCTGAGCAATGTCTTTGAAGGGTCACAGGCTTGATCTGCCTGATTTGCTGTGGCGGCCCAAGAGAATTTATACTTGAACACATACGAGTCCCAGGTCATTTTCAAAGCATCGAGGAGCTGAATTACCCCCTTTTCCCTCAGCAACTACCTTCCTGAGTCACATGTACTGAAGGACTTCATCAAGTGCAAACTACAGACAGGTCCCTGAGTCTTTGCAAGGTCAGATGAGGCCTGGGTCTCTAGAATCTCCTAAGTTAGGGCAACATTGGGCAACCAGTGTCCGTGAGCCTGGAGGCCTGGAAGATACACAAAAAAGGCATTAAAATCAGACTGAGATGATGACTAATTCCACTCTAGTTTAAATCATTTCTCCTTTTACAGTACTTAAATGAGAGTCTGTCACTCAGAAGTTTGGAAATCTAAATCGAGAAGTACCCAAACAAAACTGGGGGACTCTGAGGAGACTCTAGATGTGGCTTCGACATCACCCTGGAATGTGAGAGACTGGCTGACTCTCCTTCATGTAACCCCCTCCCGGGCTTGTCCACGTGTCCTTGCTGATCTGGGTCTTCTTCCATTGTTGTCCCACATTTGACCCAGGCCAGCTGCTGGGCATGCCGCTTTCGAAGTACATACAGCTTTGTACCTTAATTGCTGGTGCTCTTCTGCTGCCCTGACTCTTCATTACATCAGCACATTCCCAAGTTGGATGCAATTCTCTGTTACGGGAGACACTTTTCTCTTGGTGTTCAGGAAGACCCTGCTCTGGTCAGGTTCCCTGATCTTCAAGGAGCCCTCTCCTTGGCGGTGTGGGTGGTTACAGTCCTGTGCTGACCACCTTGCCCGTCCCGGCCGGGAGCCAGGCCGCCAGCTTGGCCATTCCAGCCTCCGCAGGGCCCCCGGTTCAACCCGATGCTGCATCCACACTCCCTTTGGTCTCCACTGACTCTGGGCGCTGTGATTTCTCTGACCGCCTTTTTACATTCTTGGGAGAAGGCATGCTTGCCTCGCCTCCTGGTTTTGAATGTGAAGCAAATTGTGGCCAGGATGTCTGTCTTCTAGGTCAGGTAAGCTGAACGTAGGTTTGTTGCATACCAACCCTGTGGCAGGCACTCTGCCAGGCACTACGCGTCCACAGAAGCTCTCCGTCTGGGGGGTGTGGGGCGGGGGGGAGACTAGACACGGACATATCACTGCAAAACAACGTGGAGAATTGTGGGGTATAAAGAAGGGGTGCTGAAATTCCCCCAGTGTTTGGTTCGGCCAGACGTGGTGCTTGTGACCCACCTACCTGCATTCCAACTGTGTGGGCTCCCGCTCTGCGTGGATGGGCCCAGACAGCACTGAATATCCCCGGGGAAGAAGCAAGCAGAGCACCGAGTGGGGAGACTTAGCCCAACCCTGGGACAGGGGAGGATAGGCATCTCAGAATCTCAGGTACTGAGGTGACAACTTGAAAGAGGAGGGAGAGCGAGATGGAGGAAGGAAAGGGTGTTCCGGGAAGTGGCACTGACATGAGTCCAGCAAGAGGAGGTGTTAAAAGGCGGGGTGTGCGCAGGTATCCTCGGATGGCCGAGTCCATGGGGTGGAGGAGAGCAGTGGGGGAAAGACGCCCTGTTAGCGATGGGCAAACTTGACAGAGACTTGGTCAGATTTTTAAAGAAGTGTATCAGATGGCCAAGGGAAAAATAGAATTAAAGGAGGCAAGACTAGAGAAAGAAGTCCAGTTAGGGGCTTTTTGCAACAAAGGGATCCAGGAAAGAGGCAGTCCAGTTCTTACGGGTTTTTCTTCTTTCCCTTTCATATTTCCCTCTTCTTCCCTAACTTTGAGACAAGTAACCAAAGGGCCATCTTCTTCCTCCTCCTCTTCCACTTCCTACTTATTTTTAAAAAAGACTTTTATTTATTTATCAGAGAGAGAGAGAGAGCACGAGCAGGGGGAACGGCAGGCAGAGGGAGAGGCAGGCTTCCCGCTGAGCAGGGAGCCCGATGCAGGACTTGATCCCAGGACTCTGGGATCATGACATGAGCCGAAGGCAGGCGCTTCAACGACTGAGCCACCCAGGTGTCCCAGTACTTTTTATTTTTAAATAATTTTAGACCCCCAAGAACTTGCAAAAATAGTACCAAGCCCTCTCTGACCTTCCCCAGCTTCCCCCAGAGGTATCAGGTTGTATAACTTCAGTACAACATCACGACCAGGAGATGGACCTTGTACTAAACTGTTAACCAGGTTACAGGTGTTATTCAGATTTCACCAATTTTTACGTGCCTCTGTGTGTGTGTGTGTAGTTCTAATCAGTATTATCACACATGTATGTGCAGATGACCAACCCCCTGCCCAGGGGACCCTCGTCCTGCTGCCTCCTCAGGGGCACCACCGGCTGTGTCCTGAGGTGCATTCTAATGAGTTAAGCCAAAGCACGTATTCAAACTGCTGCTGACTCATAAAGGAAAAAAGAAAAACAAAAAACGATGCCCTTCTTGGCACATTTAAATCCTTTGAGTTTTTCTCCCTTACTCTGTGTAGGTTATGTCTACCTCCCTGGAGAACATGGATGTGTGTGTGTGTGGTGGGGGATCTGTGCTTTGGGTCTGAAGCAGAATTGCTACCCTATGGATGGGTTCAGTCCTGTCCAGGTTTTCCTGAGGCTGAGGATGGGGGCTCTTCTTGCCTGAGCAGTGCCCACCTTCTCGAAAGTACCTCTTTTATGAGAGCTCGTAAATCCCCAGTAGAGAACAGAACTAAGGTTTAAGAGTGGATATGGTGATTTATGTTTAAATGTATGTTTAACATCATACACACATGCATGTTTAAACACCATACATGTTTAATATCATACATATATGTTTAAACATCACACATATGCTTAACATCATACACGCATGTATGTTTAAACATACATTTAAACATATATGTTTAATAGGGATCTACAAGAAATAAATACTATGTGGCTGAACACACACTTATTTTATAGACTTTAAATATAGTTCTATTTCCTTAAAAAGGCCCATTCTTCAGGCGCCTGGGTGGCTCAGTCAGTTAAGCATGTGACTTTGGCTCAGGTCATGATCTCAGGGTCCTGGGTTGGAGACCCGCATCGGGCTCCTGGCTCAGCTGTCTGTCTCTCTCCCTCTGCCCCTTCCCCCACTCTAGTGCATGCGCTTTCTCTCAAATAAATAAATAAAATCTTAAAAAAAAAATAAAAAGGCCCATTCTTTGCCAAATGATGAATCATTAATTCACTAAGAGCCTCTTATCCTCACTCAGTCTATTATGTATTTGAAGTTCATAAATATCATGTACATGCAGACTGACCTCACCATAGGTATATTTCTGAGATTTATATATAAAGTAAGAGTTTCAGTATTTAATAGTAAGTGTAGTGAATCAAAACGATTGTAATTTTAGAGATGTCATTATAGCGGTTTAGACTTGGAATAGCCATAGGATACCATCTGGTATAATTTTTTACTTATTTAAGGAATCACTCCTCCAGAGCCCTGGTATTTGCAGGGCAGCAGCTCACCCTGTGTCAGATACCTTGAGTTGTTGGTGCATTTTCCTTTTTTGTTTGTCCCAGATCTTACATCATATGAATTTCATTTATGGGTTAGAATTTGTCCTTTTGAACTACTCAGAATAATGTAATCCCTTTTCCATGCCTAGTCTTGTTGGGGATTTGAAAGCAGTTCTTGTGTTTCCTTGAAGCCACCTCTTTCTAGTATAAACACCTTCACTTCCTTGCACTCGCGCTCCTAGACCTCGTTTCCCAGACTCTCCACCATCCTGTCACTTCCTCAGGAAGTGCTCGCATTTACCCATGTCACTCTTAAGATGTGCCATCCGCCATCTCTCTGTTATCACAGAAGGAAAAACAACAAAGTCTGACGGACCTAACTACAGAAACCACATGGAGGGTGTTGAATACTCTCAACAGTATCCTGCTCTTGGGATGGTCAATCTCTGCCTTTAATTTTCCCTACAGTTCCTGTAAGAAGAGTTAGTCATGTGAACACTTCATTCATATAGTAAGCACTTAATAAAGGTTCTATTTTATTATTATTGCTAATTTAAAACAACTAACACTATATATTTTAAAAAACAAGAGCAAAAAAAAAAAGTGAATTAACTGAGAACAATTAGGCAGTTTCCCCACATCTTAACTTTAGTCAGATGATAGTCAAAACTTCCTGACTCTTTAAAGAGGTTTTGCCTTCCCAGGCATAGATAGAAAAAATCAATTCATTATTGACATGCAGAGAGTGATCTTATTTCTTTTCCTGAGATAAAGCCTAATTGGGCCTGGCTCCCCTTCCTTCCTTCCTTCCTTCCTTCCTTCCTTCCTTCCTTCCTTCCACCCTCCCTCCCTCCCTTCCTCCCTCCTCTTTCTTTCTTTTTTTTTTTTTTTTAAAGATTTTATTTATTTATTTGAGACAGAATGAGAGAGAGATCTCATGAGAGGGGGGAGGGTCAGAGGGAGAAGCAGGCTCCCCGCCGAGCAGGGAGCCCGATGTAGGACTCGATCCCGGGAGTCCAGGATCATGACCTGAGCCGAAGGCAGTCGCTTAACCGACTGAGCCACCCAGGCGCCCCTCTTTCTTTCTTTCTTAAGTGCAGTGAAGTCCTGTTTCTGGATTTTAGAAATAGTTTTAAGATAGTAACACAAGTGTTTTCTTGTTTCATTAAGAAATATTAGTATGAAGAATCCACTATTCCTGCTTGTGGATATACTGATGAGACTCATTTATAATATAAATAGTTTGTTTTGAAATAATTTAAAAATTCCAGAGAAATTGCAAGAATAGTACAAAGAACTCGCAAATCTCCCTCTTTCCCCAACTATTAATATTTTACTGCATGTGCTCTGTCATCATTTGTGTCTCCCATTTTCTTCAGCCTAAAACAGTTCCTTAGTCCTTCCCTTTCCTTAAGGCCCCTGCCTTTTGACGGTTTTAAAGAGAATAGGCCTTGCATTCCTCAGGACTATTTCCTTGTCATTTATTTTCTCGTTGGTTCTGTCTAGGCTACAGTTTATCCCATTTATTTGTTCTCATACTAATGACTATCTTTTTCATTTCCAAGATATCATATTATATCCAGTTGTTTATGTTTCATTTCTTACTGTTTTTTTCTCATAATTTCTTGTACTTTTTAAAAAAGATTTTATCTATGTATTTATTCATTTATTTTAGAGAGAGAGAGAGCGTGAGTATGCGGGGGGTAGGGGCAGAGGGAGAGAGAGAATCTCAAGCAGACTCCCCACTGAGCGCAGAGTCCAACACGGGGCTCAATCCCACGACCCTGAGACCATGACCTGAGCCAAAACGAAGAGTTGGACTCCCAACCAACTGAGCCACTCAGGCGCCCCTTTTATACTTTTAAAGATATTATTTTTTTATTTATTTGACAGAGAGAGACACAGAAGAAGAGGGAACACAAGCAGGGGGAGAGGGAGAGGGAGAAGCAGGCTTCCCGCCGAGCAGGGAGCCCGATGCGGGGCTCGATCCCAGGACACTGAGATCATGACCTGAGCCGAAGGCAGATGCTTAATGACTGAGCCACCCAGGCACCCCACACTTTTAAAATGAAAGTTATTCCATTGTTTGAGCATCCTAAATACACATAGTTTGTGTTCTATAAAATAAATTTAGTTTGGCATGTTTTTGAGATTTCCTCTATCAGTTCACTGGGGTCCCCAGGTCAGAGCCAGGCTCAGTAGGGTTTTTTAGGACTTTGGTCCTGCAGTGATTTGGAGATACCACAGATCTGGTCACAGAGCTGGCAGGTAGCTTGGCTTAGTTATCAGTGGTGAGGCTCTGTCTGTGTCCTTTTGTCCTCCTGGGACTGTAGGTTGCTCAAAGCTTCAGCCCAGGTAATAGTAGGCACCAGCTTTTTTCTTTTTCCTCCTCTGTTCCTTTCACTATTGGAGGTGACCTTACTCCCTTCACCATCTTCGGCAACACTGAATTCCCTGTCCGGCTTTCTTTTAGACCCGGGGCCTGTTGCTTCAGCTCTGCTCACTTCTTTGCATTTATGATACATTTCACTGCTTTATGCTTGGGCTTACGCATTGCATGAGAGCACTTATGGGTGGCTTCAGGTAATATATAATAACCACTGCCCCAGACCCACCTGCTGGGACCTCTCATGTGGACCTTCTGCAAGAGCTTTCCAGAAGGGCTCTGCTGCTTCTTATTTGCTCCTACAATCCATTTGCCATTAAAAATGCACATGGAAAAATGATGTCCCTCTCTAACTTAGAATCCTCCTGGCATCCCCTTGCTCTAAAGTTCAAAATCTTTGAGCATAGTTTACCAGGCCCTGTTAGAGCTGGTAGAGCCTTTGTTCCAGGTATATTTATGCCATTTGCCCTGGATCATGAATCTCTGCTCTGCCCTGTAGTCATGTTGGTTCTCTTTCAGCTCCTGGAACGACCGGAGTCCCACATACTTCAGGCTTATACACAAGTTTTCCCTGTGCTTGAAATCCTATTCCCTCCTTTACATCTTTATCCCTGCCCCCCTGATTAAATCCTAGTAATCCCCAGATCTCAGTGGAGATGTCTTGTCCTCAGGGAGACATTTCCTATGCCCCCATGGTCCTCCAGCTTGGGTGACCTTGTTATAAACCTTCAAGGGGCCCTATAATTTTTCTTTAAATAGCTTATTTATTGGTATATCTTATTCACATTTATTTTTGTGATTATTTGTTAATACCTGAGGATTTTGTACACTGTTATATCCCCAGCACCACGTGTGGGTTATAACAACTCACTACAGATTTATGAATGACGAATGAGCCCTCCAAGCCCAACGTGGTCTGACCCGTTTTCTTTCTGACCTCACTTCTACCACTTTCCCTCTCTCTCACTCTGTTGAGCCCCACTGACCACCTTGCTTTTCCCCAAACCTAGGAGGCATACTCCTATGTCCAAGCCTGTCTCAGTCTGCTTGGGCTGCCATAACAAAACGGCACAGACTGCATGGCTTAAACAACAGAAGGTAATTGTATCAGTTCCAGAGGCTAGAAGGGATCATCGAGGTTCCCGCAGGGTTTGCTGTTTGGTCTTTCCTTTGAGCACCAGGAGAAGGGGGAGAAAGGGAGGGGAAGGGGAGGAGAGGGAAGGAGAGAACACTCTGGTGTCTCTTCTTATAAGGACACTAATCCTATCAGATGAGGACCCCACCCTTAAGACATCATTCAACCTCAATTACCACCCAAAGGCCCATCTCCATATACTGCTGCACTGAGGGTTAGGGCTTCAACATGAATTTGGGGGGGGGAAACAATTCAGGCCATGGTATTCCGCCCCTGGCCCCCCAAAATTCATGTCCTTATTATATGCAAAAAATACATTCTTTCCATCCCAACAACCCCCAAGTGTTTTAACGCATCCCAGCATCATCTATAAACCCCAAAGTCTCTATCAGCTAAATATCATGTAAATCAGGTATGGGTATGACTAGAGGTACAATTCATCCTGAGGCCAAATTCCTTTCCAGCTGTGCACGCATGAAACCAGACAAGTTAGGTGCTTCCAACATACAGTGATGGGACAACATAGGATAGACATTCCCTTTCCAAAAGGGAAGAATTTGAAAGAGGTGGCAGGTCCCAAGTAAGACTAAAACCTACCAAGGCAAATTCCATTAGATCTTGAGGCACAAAAATAATCCTCTTCGGTTCATTGCTCTGCCTGCTGGGCCATCCCATGGCCCTAGGGAGAGTTCCCTGTTCTTGTTGCACTCTGGGGTGGGGGTCCTACCCCCAAGGCTCTGGCTGGTGGCAGCTCAGCCCATTGAAACCACAGTGGTGGCCCCACCCTTTGAAACTGAGATGGGGGCGGCCCTAATGATCTCTGAATCACCTTTGGGATCATTGTTCCCTTTCTTGAAGAAAGCATGTGAGCATTTGCAGCCAAATAGCAGTATTGTTCAGTCCTGTAGAATCCAAGAGATCCAACAGCCTGCCTTCATTTTGCCTTTCATTTCTTTCCCTAGTCCTGGCAGTATTTCTGCTGGTATAATCCCATTTCTTCCTGGCTTTTTCTGAGGGGACTGATTAAGTTTGTGTTTCACACCCATACTGATCTCCTTATCAAATGATGTTTCAGCCACACCCTCGTGTTCTTCGCATTTTTTGCATTATGGATAGGCAGAGGATTTTCCAAACCTTCAAGTTCTGGTCCCTTTTTGCTTAAAACAAAACAAAAACAAACTCCGGGACGCCTGGGTGGCTCAGTTGATTAAGCGTCTGCCTTCAGCTTAGGTCATGATCCCAGGGTCCTGGGATCCAGCCCCGCATCGGGCTCCCTGCTCAGCAGGGAGCCTGCTTCTCTCTCTGCCGCTCTCCCTGCTTGTGCTTGCTCTCTCTCACTCTCTCTCTCTGACAAATAAATAAAATCTTTTAAAAAAAAAACAAACTCCTTCAATTTATCTCTCTTCTCACATTTTACTGTAAGTGATAAAGGAAAACCACACCACTCCTTTTTTGCTTAGAAATATCCTCAGCTAAATATCTAATTTCATTGCTGGCAACTTCTACCCTCCACAAAACACTAGAACACAATTCAGCCTGGTTCTTTGCCACCTATGACAAGGATCTAGTTTCCAGGGACCTGTTCCTCATTTTTGTCTGAGACCTCACCAGAAAGGCCTTCGATGTCCTTATTTCTGCCAACATTTTGTTCGTGATTATTTATGTATTCTCTAAGAAGATGGAGGCTATCTCTGCAGCTCCCCTCTGTTCTTTCTGAGACCTCACCAGAACTGCCTTTAATGTCCACATTGCTACCAATAATCCCTTCATGGCGGTTAAAACTGCAGTCTCTACCCATTACCCAGTTCCAAAGCTGCTTCCGCATTTTTAGGCATTTGTTACAGTGGTATCCCCCTTCTTGGTACCCACAAGTCTCTTTGGGCTATCATAGCAAAATACCACACACTGGGTGCCTTAAACAACAGAAATTTATTTTGGGGGGGTGCCTAGGTGGCGTAGTTGATTAAGTGTCGGACTCTTGGTTTCAGCTCAGGTTGTGATCTCGGTCCTGAGATCAAGCCCCGTGTCGGGCTCCATGCTGAGCTCAGGGTCTGCTTGGGTTTCTCTCTCCCCTTGCTCTCTCTCAAATAAATAAATCTTTAAAAAAAAAGAAATTAGTTTTTTCACAATTCTGGACTCTGGAAAGTCCAAGCTCAGGTTTCTGGCAGAGTTCAGTTTCTGGGGAAGGCTCTCTCCCTGGCTTGTGGAAAGCCACTTCCCCGTTTTATTCTCCTCAGGAGTGCTGAGCACTGTCCAATATTCCATAGACTTCACTTGCCTGTTGTCTTTCTCCTCCATGAGAGGTAAGCTCCAGGAAGGCAGAGTTATTTATCCCTGGAGTTCATTGATGGATCACTTAGAACACAGCAGGTACCAAATAGGTATTTGTTAAAAGAGGGGATGAATTGCTGCCCATTGTGCATGGGTGCATGAGTGTGTGTGTAAAATAAGATAAGGAATAGTATTTAATGTTTATTTTGTTCTTACTGATTTGGAAAGAAAGCCTTGTCACACCTACTTTAAACCTAAGGTTATTTTCTTCTTCATGATTTTAAAATATTCTTGTTCATTTTTATTTCTTGAAGCCCAACAGGCATTTCCTTTGCATATGTGTTTGGTTTTATGTTCCTGAGATGTTCCTCTTGAGAAAAACACATACTCCTGTTTCTCTCATTAAATGTCTTAAAATGGTAATAAGAGGAGGGTCCCAGCGCAGATAACATTCAAATCCTAGAAAAGTTTTCCGTGGCAGGTAGCATTCCTGAGGTGGGAATCCTTGTGGCCACAGACATTTAGTGAAACAAAATAATAAAGAAGCGGGGGATGGGAAGATAGCGTGTCATCTAGCAGCTTTTGTATTCAGAACCACCGCTGTGTTTGAGGCTCATTTCTAAGTGCCAGAGAAGCCACACCCAGCCCCAGCTTGGGAGCAGAGTCTCACCCCCAGGCCCGCCTGCAGCCTTCCCCCCCACCCCCGCCCCTCCCACACTCCGTGGATGGTGACAGCCACATATGCTCCGGGCTTTGTCAGGTCCAGGTGGGAGGGTCTGTTTTCACAGGTGAGTCTCACCGCCCAGAGTTGAAATTCGGCTCATAATGTGTCCCTGAATAGAAAAGCTAAATTTCTATTTTGCAATGAATGAAAACTCCCCCCGCCCCAGTACTGAAACGGGTTACAGAGCATGCGACATTTTTAGATCCAAGGATGTTGCTGCCTTCCACTGTCACAAGGAAAGTTTCTTTCTGCTCCAGATAGAGACTGACAATTATAATCATTTCTGAAATCTATTATGCAGTTGGAAATATTTGGGGATTGAGAAAAAAAGACTCTCTTCTCCCTCCTACCCGCCCTCCACCAAGCTTACTTTCAGAAGAGTTCCCCAAACCACAGGCATTCTTTTGCCTTTTGATAGTTAGAAAGGAAAGGTCTGAATAAATTGACAAGGTCAACCTCTGCCATTGTTTTATTTACATTTTTAAAAAAACATTGAAAAATCTGCATCACTCACTACATCTTTGGCCCCCTGGTCTTCGAAGAGTTGATTCCTGAATAGATTTTGGATACTGGGGCTTTATCAGTGCAGAAATACAGCAGTGTGTGATGGTTAGATGAAAATCCTTCTGGAGTCAGGATGGCAGTCTAAATTTTAAATTTGTGTTAAAACGTACTTTTTACGTGTCAGCCCTTTAAAAAAGGTTTCAAATGTTAATATTGATTCATTTTGTCCCTGTGACAATTCTACACCCTGGATATGAACATTGACCTCTTTCTGCAGGGGCAGAAGGTTGGTTTGGGTGTCCTGTCCAAGGCACAGTATTAGGAAGCGGCAGAAGTAGGATCCAAAACCAGACAGCCTGAGCTCTGAGTTGGTTCTTAACCACTCCAGCTTGTGGTCGGCAGTGTGGGGTCACATACGTTCTTCCCCCTTCACGAGAAGCTGAGGTTGGACACTGCACCCTTATTTCTGGCACAGTGGCCAAAGGACCTTGCTGCTTCCCCTCCCTTGATGCCACCTGTCATATGCTTCAGGGCAAAGGAGCTGCTCTTCTGGCCTGGGAATGAGCCTCTGTCCTCCACCTTTTCAGGTCACTTGGGAGTCCTCTGAGTTTCAGGGTTTCGGCGCCTTCTCCCACACAGCAAACACGTCAACTTGGAATGCCTGTTCTCTTGATTAAATGTTTCCAAATATCCTTCACTTGGGATCTCAGGTGAAACTACCTTTCACCTGGTGTGTATTCCTGGCCTCAACGTATGCAGGAACCACTGAGTGAAGGAGGTGTTGGCAGCCAGTACTCTGAAGGCCAGAGATGCATCCCTTTGTGATGGGAACAGATAACGTGACATAATACCCTGGCACCTAAAACAGAACAGGCTGTACTTTTTAGAAATAACACCCACCTCTTAATCAGCTATTTTAGGGTCTGTGCATCCTGAGCTGTCACCAGGAGCCTCCTGAACTTCTGGGGCCATTGAAGGTGTCCGGCGAGGCCACGTCATCCTGTGCTCCGGGTGTTTGGGGTCAGCGGATGGAGAGGCACTCAGAGGCCTGGGCGGCCGGGTGGGGGCTCTGAACCGTGCCAGCTAGGTGCCTGCTCTCTTCCTTGAATGTGCTTCGGCATTTCTAATGCATTTCTAATGCATCCTCGAAAGAGGATAAAGCATATTCTCCATGGAGGTGAACTCTAGGCCAGTCTGGATACAAGCCCACCGGAGTTTTTATGATGCGTCCAGATGATTCAGCAGGAAAATCCAGAGAGATGACTCCTCCAGCGAGTACCCTTCTGGCCACCGGGGCTTGTCCTGAGTGTCTGGGGACAGCCCTTCCATCTCCACTTCCAGACGGGCCATCCTGCTGGCTTTCTGTGTGGGCACCAGGAAGGTGTGGTCTATAGTGGTTTCTTGCAGGTAGTGATGTCCCATGCCCCTGGAGGATGAAAAATACGGGATTAGAATACTGTGGTTCTTGAAACTGACCCGGGAGGCAGTATGACTGAAGGAGAGCGGTGGGTGTGGGGAGAGAAGAGCTGGGGTCCTGGCCGGCTTGGATCCTTCCCGCTGCGTGGCTTGGGGCAGTGCTCAGCATCCTCCACGGCAAGCAGGGGCAGCCTGGGTTTCCCAGGGCTTGGCGGGGGAGCGGGCCCTGACCCACGCACACTTTATTTCCAGAGCATCCTTTCCTGCCAGCCTCATGTTGTTAAATGAGATGATCTTAGGAAAGACAAGGGAAGCCATGCGCAGTATCCACATGCGTGCGTATGGAAGGTGTTGCTGAGGTCACTTATTTAATGTTAATTCAGTTTAGGATTATTCTCTTCCTACTTTGCCACTGCCTTCCTGGCTTATTGCCAAGAGTCCTCTTTTCCTTACTTGAAAATAAATACAACCATGCACGCTCTACCTTGCTTAAAAGGATATTCTCTGTAAAACCTAAAGGTACTCTTAAAAAAAGAGTCTAGTCAAGTCAGAAGTCTTAGCTCCATTCATTCAGCCACTTGTCAGATTTGCTTGGGACACGGCAGTTTCTGAGAGTGATAAGGTCCTAGCAGATTTTATAATTTGCTGGAGAGAAGTATAAAAATAATCGTAAGACAACACGGACAATGTTAGAATGGAATTGTGTGCAAAATGCTAGGGGACACACAAGCTTACATGCAAACGTTCACAGCAGCATTATTTATAATAATCAAAAGGGGAACAACCCAATGGCCATCACCTGATGGATGAATACAATGTGGTCTATCCACACAGTGGAATACTACTCAGCAGTTAAACAGAATGAAGAAGTGACACATACAGAAAATGAAAAAACCTTAAACACGTTATGCTCAGGCAAAGAAGCCAGTCACAAAAGATACTGTATGATCCCACACATTGTAGGATTCTATGTGTATAAACTATCCACAGTAGGCTAATCTAGAGACAGTCAGTAGATTAGGGTTGCCGGGGGCAGAGGGTGGAGGAGTGCCTGCTGATGGCTATAAAGGTTTATTTTAGGATAACGGAAATGTTTTCAAATTAGATTATGAGGAGAGCTGTACAGCTCTGTGAATATACTGAAAGCCACTGAGCTGTACACTGTAGATAGGTGAATTGAGGACATGTGAATTATATCTCAGTTAAGCTGTTAGAAAATGCTATATGAATATAGGGAAGGAGGGCTAATTTTGATCCACATACCTGATATCCAGATATCTGAAGGCTTCAAATTGGGGGAATATTTGAGTCAGCCCTTGAGAGGCAAATTTTCCAAGTGGAAAAGTATGGGAAAAGCGTTCTAAACAGAAGCAGTTATTTGCAAAGCATGGAGGAATAAAAAGGAGTGGCATGTCGGAAGAATAGCCAGGGGGTTAGAGTAGCTGGATGTAGGTCATGGTGGGGGGTGGCAGTAGACGAGGCTGGAAGGGGTTAGACTATCACGGGCATTTTGTGGGTACCAAGGAGTTGGGCACTGTTTTGTCCACTGTGGAAAATCACGGAAGAGCTTTAGTGAAGACAGGGTCATGATCCGATTTAAGTTGTAGGACGTGATGAAGAGGATGGTTTGTACTGGGGTAGAAATAGAGAAAGAGAGATAAGCTATCTGATTTTTGCAGTCGTCTAGGCAGAAAATGACTCCGTCTTGGACTCATAGAGTGTGAGTGAGATGGATTCAGGACATCTTTGGGAGACAGAATGGTCAGGACCTAACGACCAATCCTTTTTGGAGTGAGGAGAAAGTGGAGGGGGTGGGGGAAGAAGACACAGAGTATCATAGCTTGGGTGGTGGTGTGCAGGTAATAGTGTCATTAAGCAAAAGCAGAATGCGGCAGACAGAGCACAGATGGGGGCATAGATTGTGGGTTTAGTTTTAGACATGTTGAGTTTGAGGACCCTTTGGGACACCTAGGTTCAAATGCTCAGAAGGTGGTCAGGAATGACCCGAATTGTGATGAATCACAACACCAGCAGAACCTCTTGTAGAGTGGTTGTCTGCTGTGTTTCAGCCAGTGTGCTAGGTACTTTATGTTAATACTTCTCATCATCGTACGCAGTCCCTGCAGAAAGACCTGGAGTATCATCCCCATGTTATAGACAAGCTGAGAAATAAAGAGCTACCCTGGAAAGAGACACTCTGAAAACAGCAGCCGAATAGATTTCACTTCTGGAGACTTAGGGACCAATTCACCATTAAAAAGCAATTTCCGGAAGGAAAAAAAAAAGCGGTTTCTGGGGCGCCTGGGTGTGGCTCAGTCAGTTAAGCGTCTACATCTTGAGTTTGGCTCAGGTCATGACCTCAGGGTTGTGAGATCAAGCCCTGCCTCAGGCTCCCTGCTCAGTGCAGAGTCTGCTTAAGTTCTCTCTCTCTCTCTCTCTGCCCCTTCCCACCCCCAGCCCCTCACGTGCATGTGCTCTCTCTCTCTCTCAAAAAAAAAAAAAAAAAAAAGGCAGTTTCCTAGCTCATCAATGATGGCCTGACTGCCTCAGGTGGGGAATTAGCTGAGCAGTAGACAGTGGTGGCGGGCATCACTGTCACACTAGTCTATAATTCCATCTCCCCTGGATGTTTTCCCCCCAACACCAGCAAAAGAAAGCAATATGTAAGTCTACATATTGATTCGACCATCTTGGGAAGGTTATACCAATGAGCTGGAAGGTGGAAGGAGAGACATGAGTGAGCTAGAAATACAAAAATATCCTCTTCTGTTTTTGGATCAGTATCCAGAAGAGTTCAGTTAAGAGAAAGGCTTATTCTTTTATTTGGCTGGGTCTTTAAACAAGCAGCTTTTCTTTTCCAAGGCCACCTTTGTGGACCAGCGCTGCCCACTACCAGGCTGTAAGCTTCTGGAGGAAGTTATGGTCGTGGCCCACAGCCTCATGCCTGGATAGAGGGAAGGCTTAAGAAGGATTTGTGGAGCGAGTGAGTGTGCGCTCATGACTTTAATGCTTGGGGTGTGTGCTTTGCAGTTTGCTGGGATCCACTGTAGCCTGCCACCTTCTGTGTAGTGGCTTTACTCCTCCGTTGCCCGGAGGCAGTGACACCGAGGCCACCCATCTCTGTAATCCTGCCAAAGTCCCAACTCAGGGGATTGTGTTTGAATTATTTGTGCCAAGATTCTATGCTGTGAGCGAATTCCATTAGTACCTGTGCCCAGCACATGTAGGAGACCCTCAATAAATATTTGTTGAGTGAAATGAGAGCTTGAATCAATGTGAGCAGTAGGTTAAGTCCTTGGCTGACCTCAGCAGGTAAGAGCCCTTGGATGAACTATAGGAGAGAGAGTCTGAAATTTTAGATTTCAGGACGCTCCTGAAACTGCCCACCCTACTCCTTTGCTTCACTTGTACTTCAAAAATTACTTTTCCCCCAAATACTTATTTTTGTGACTATCGTGCCTGCCTCTAGGAAAATAAATTGAATCTGGCCAAGATTGTGACAAGGAAGAAAATCGATGAAGAAATGGAAGCATTTGTGGACTAAATTGAGAGGAGGTGGAGGCTGGGGGGACAGGGAGCCAGGGGAGAGTGTTCTTTCTGGAGGTGGGTGGCTCCCGTCATTGCCCCGGGCCCTCTCCATTCTCTGTCAGCAGATCATGCCTTGGGGCTATTCCCCACAGCACTAACTGTCCTCATGTCACACCAAGCAGAGCTTCCTGGCTGATAAAAATCTGGCAGGATTTTTCTCCATTGGTCAGGAGCAGAAAAACCTCACTGTTTGGAAAGGGAAAAAAACCAAAACAAAACCCAAATCTCTTTTTAGGGGTCAGAAGAGACTTCTCTAGTTCTGTTAGTTCTCTGATGATCTGAGTTGAACAGATCAGAACTTGAAATGGCAGTTAAGTGGCCATTGGAGAGTCTTAGCCTAAAATCTCATCCTTGCTCTTTCCTTTCCACAGTGCTGCCCTGATTTTTTTATTTTTCTCTGTATCTGCCCCGTGTATGAGTTTTCTATTGCTGCTGTAACAAATGAACGTAAACATAATGGCTGAAAACAAAACCTATTTATTAGGCCACAGTTCCCTAGGTCAGGAGTACAGGTGGGCTCCCCTGGGCTGTGCTCAAGCTGAGTTGTCCGCTGGCTGGGCTCCCGTCTGGAAGATTCTGCTTCTAAGCTCAACCTTCTAAGGTTGTTGGCAGGATCCAGTTCCCTGTGGCTGGAGGACTGAGGTCCTGTTTTCTTGCTGATGGTCAGCCCAGCCATTCTTTGCAACTAGGGGCTTCCTGCTTTCCTTCTCATGTGGTCTCCTTCATCTTCAAGGCAGCGATGGTGTATCGGGTCCTTCTCATGCTTCAATCCCTGTATCCTTTTACCTTCCTCTTCGCCACTAGCTAGAGAACGTTCTGTGCTTTTGTGGGCCCATGTGACCACATTGACCCACCTGGATGATCTCCCCTTTTTAAGGTCAACTGTGCTACCTAACAGAACATGATATGATATTTTGTCACGTTCCCAGGCTCTGGCATCAGGGTGTGGAATCTTGGGGGCCGTTCCTAGAAATCCTGCCTACCACACCAACTGTTGGTGTGATAACAGATGAAATGAACCAGCCAAAGCAGTCTGGGAGGGTGTGTCCATTTTAGCGACAGCCATTGGGAAGGAAAACCAAGAATCACCTGTGTCCGTTTGGTGGCAGCTTGGAAGCCATTTGCCTTTTAAGTGCTCGCTTGGTTTGTCAAGTTCAAGAAAGTTTTGTAGTTCTCTTTCACAGTATAAAAAAGGTGGATGACCTATGGGTGGATTTTTCTTCTTTGGGGATCATTTACTTATTTATTTGTTTCATGCTGAGCTCTCAGCTCTCATTTTGACCTTGCTTTTGCTAAAGGAAAGCTCAGTGTAAGTAATATTATGGAAAGTTAATTATTTTTAGTCAAACAATATGGAACCAGGCAATAAAATTCAGGAAGGGGCCTGTTTTGAAACTTGTGGCCTTGTCTAAATCACTCAGTGTCAGTAAGTCGCTCCTAAAGCAGGTGGGACACCCGTGGCCTGGCCGTGGACAGAGCCGTCTGGTGTACTGCAGGGGCTGGAGGAGATCTGGGCTCTGCAGTTGCATTCTCTTAATGCCTCATTAGACCCAGTGATTCAAGCCCGTGTCTTTACATGTTGGGTGCCTGGTGATGGGAGAGATGGATGCCAGTTTCCCAAGAGGGAAAAAAAGCAACTGGAAAAAAAGGAAATGGCAGATTGTCAATGAGATAGCTTTTGTTTCAATTTTCCCTCCTTTGTTTTCCTTTTAAGCTCTCTGTGAATTACCGTACTTTCCCTTTTGGTATTTTGGGCCATAGATCTCTGCATTAACCTGAACTTTTTTTTTTTTTCTTCCTTTTCCCTAATATCCATCTGGAAAATAGCCCTACACCTGACTGCCTTGTTTTAGTGAGAGCCACTGTCCACTTCCAGACTGTTTTATTGAGGGAGAGTGGCATGGTCCCAAGGCAGGAGCCCCAGCCTGGAAGCCAGGAAAACTGGGCCCCTTTCCCAGGCCCATCCACAAAGCCTCTGCAGTGCCTCGAGGCCTCCATTACCCTGCAATGGGCCTGCAGTGTGTTCGTATGATAGCTGGAGATAAACCAAGGGCAGCCGTTCTTGGGTCAGAGTTCTCAGCTTTGCCATGAACCAGCCATGTGACTTAGGCTCAATCAGTATTCCTATATCTGAGCCTCAGTTTACTCTTCTGTCAACTGGGGAAAAGAATATTTGCCTCCTTGTGTGAGAAGCCAGTCGATGACAAATCCATGGCATTGTGGGTTTTAGCCTTGGTCTTCCTCACAGGGCAGGCAGGATGTGGCTCTCTGGGACCACGTGGAGCTGGGCAGGAGCAGGATGGGGCCACGCTTTGGTGTTGAAGATGAGCCATCACGCTCTGTTCCTGTCTCCTTGTGGTTTGGGATGATACAAGGGGACCCTAGCTGCAGCCCTGTGGCTCCTGACACTGGCAGGTCAGTCGAGGAGAGTGGCAGCCAGAGCAGAGAGGGGTAAAGGCCACAGTAGTGGGCCGGGTGGGCAGGCACAGGTAACAAAGGAAAATGGCCATTTGTAGGACAGCTACTTGGGGCCTTTGGGTCTACCTTGCTCTAGCACCCTGTCCTAGTATTTTCCAAAATTTTCTCTATGCAGTTTTGCTTCTGGCCCTGGTGGCTATGATTAAAAAAATAGCTATATTGATATCTAGTTAGATAGATAGATAGGTAGATAGATAGATATAGATAAAAGCACACTGGACTTGGGTTCAGACCGACTGGATCTTGGATTTGAGTTTGATTCACCAGTTGCATGACTCTGGCTAATTGACTTAACTTCTGTGCCTCTGCTCTGTTGACTTCTCTGGTTTGCTGTGAACAGCATGCTGCTCCCAGTACGGAGGGGCATTTTGTAGGCCTTAAATTGTGTGTTATCATAATTGGTCTTTCATTTTCCTGTAGGGCATTTTAAGGACAAGCGAAATGAAAGTGGCAGTTGGGCCTGGACATAGCATACTCCAGCATATTCTGTGTCCTGTGAAGGAACAAGGTCAAATGAATGAGTAGCTGAGAACGAAGCGGCTATGATGAGGGGCCCACCCCTTCCTTGATTTCTCATACTAATGGACATCCATGTTTCCACTCAGAATTCCTATTCATTTGTTAGGTACAAGGCCAAGAGACCAAAATAGCACTTGTGTAGGGCTGAAACTATTACTGCTCAATTGTTTCTGGGCTTTACTTCTTTCGCTCAACTCCACCTCTCCTGGAGTATCTGCGGACGTGTCAAGGATGGACTCCAGGCCGGGGGATGGTGCTCAGGAACGGTCCAAACATTACACATGGAGCCAAGAATTTTAGAGATGTTCCAGAGGACAAGCCCGAGCCCCGATTTCCCCCCCGGGCAAGCTGATCACCCAATGCCAGCAACAGTGGGGGTGCAAAGGTGCCCCGCGTGCTGCAGGTAAAGGGGGCCAACACAATGGATGTTCAACTTGCAATGAAGACTTCAGAATACATTTCGGGTCGGCAGTTCAAAATTCATCACTTACACTAACCAGCAAATTCCTTTTCATAAACACGCAAGTGTTTCCTAATAGGCATAGCCATTGAGTTTCACGTGTTTGATAACAACTGCATCTAAATAATGTTGGAAACACTGCAAAGGTCACTTTGAAAAGGCACAGTGACCCTGGAGGACAGGCACAGACCTTCGGGCCGACCCTCTTTCCTGTCATTTCCAATGGCGTGGCCTTCAGTGAGCCCAGTAGCCTCCCTTCGGTTTCCTCAACTTCAAAGTGGGGGAAATTATGCTGAACTTGGAGCTTGTTGTGAGGAGTTAGGATCATGTGTGAAAAGGGCTGAACGCAGGTCCAGTGGTGGTGGGAATGCAAGACCTGGAATCTTTTGTTATTAAAAAGTGAAACACTACATATAGTGTTTATGATTTAGCATTGGAAACTCCTGTCAGATCCCCACCGCTTCTTAAATGGAGTATGATGGTCGGATTTAGTAGAACTTCTATGATTTTGTTTACGTAGTGTCTTAGCTGATTTCCCTGTGGTGGATTATCTGAGAAACAAAGCATCAAAATCACAGCAATAAAATAAAACCAGTAAAACTTGTATCTTGTACCAGGTAGTGGGTTGCACATTTTACACATAGAGACAGTTAATACTTGAAAGACCTTAGGTAGTGGGTACCATTGCTGTCCCCACTTTGCAGGCGAGAGAACTGCATTTTGAAGAGTTTGGGTCATTTGACCAGGGCCACATGGCAGAACCAGGACTCCCAGTGAGGGTTTTGTGACACCAGAGGTCATATTCTATTACTAACACATACTCATTTCACTCAAAAGTGGCCTGTTATTATAGCCTCGTACTTAAGAGTGGTTGCTAAGGTTGTCATGGCTACACAGAGATGAGGGGGAGCTTTGAAGAGGTGACAAAAGGAGTGGGAGCTGTTAGTTTTGGGGGACATGCTAAGGTCATTTTCCTCATCTTTCATGGCTCAACTACCACCTTCCACCCTCTCAGAAGATACCCCATCCTTGGAGCACCTCCCCCTCCTATTTATTCCACACTCATTTCCAAACTCCCTTCTCCTGGGTCACTTTTGGTGTGCCATCATGCTCTTTGGAGCCTGAGTGACTTCAGTTATCTTAGGATCAAGCCCGAGAATCTCACAAGGGAGAATCTGCAAATGACCTTCACTTCCCTCCTCATCTTTCATCTTCCATCAGTCCCTCTCAAGCATGCCCCCTTGGGCTCCCTCCATGGACACAGCCCATCCCACCTTGTGCCTTGACCAGGCAGCACTGGGCCTGCTCTGGGCTCTGGCCAGCTCAGCAGGCCATGCAGGAGGACGACTTGGCAGCCTGGCGGGTGAGTATTTAGGATGCAGCCCAGAGGCAGCACAGCACGATGGAAAAGCCAGGGTCTTTGTATTCACTCAGGCATTCATTCATTCATTCAGCCATCTTTTATTAAACACCAGGTGTTAAGAATGCAGCACATAATCAGACACAAGCCTGCCCTTACAACTCAGTAGAGGGGACAGACTCAGAAAGGAAGAACGATGGCTCAGTGGGTACGTGACAGCATCCACTGAACACCATGAGCGCGCGGAAGAGAATCGAGGAGGCTGAGATGACACAGGGAAAGGAATGTGTAAAGATTCAGAGGCAGGAAGGAGCTGGTGCTTTCCCAGAAATACACAGAAAGCAGTGTGTCTGGAACATACTGTGTGTGGGGAGAAATGGCAGGAACCCCAGCTCATTCGGACGGACTTGTCAGCCGCCATCCCAGCTCTCCCTGAGATGGAGTAACTGAGGAGGATGCCCAGGCAGTACCCAGGAGCTATGCGCTTTGTTCACAGAAGCCAGTGAGGGGTGGGGCACACCCTGGGGCCAGCAGAAGAAGAAAGGAGGAGCAGCAAGAGGAGGGACCCGTGATTAAAACCCCAAGACAGCTCCAGCTGCGAGGTAAGAGAAGGCTGTCGGGTAAGAGCTGGGGACTTCGGTAAGACACAGCCCCTGCCAACCCACAGCCTGGCAGAGAGATGCAGAGCAGGGTGGAGAAGGGTGAGGCATCTACCTGGGCGGAAGCAGAAAATAGCCAGTCTGGCAGACATCCATCATGTTCCTAGTTCCACCCCAGCTCCCATTTATCGTCGGTACCGCAGACAACAAGTCTCGTTCAAAGCATTGTGTCAGTGCGCAGCGAAAACACACCACACAGGAAGAAGTGTAAACTCCAAAGTAGAATCCAGATCACAGAAGACACGAATTAAAGGTCAAGTATGGGGAAAGAGAGAAGAAGGCTGGGTAATAAAACAAATATGTGGAGATCATTTGGACTTACAGAGTTACCATTGTTGAGACAGAAATACAACTCTGAGCTTCCTGGTGGCCACATTTTAAAGGTAGATGAGGTCAGTTATGTGGTTTTCCTTGTGGAAGAAGTGAAAACATACTAGTTTGTATCAGAAGCTAGACTCTTTCTAGACCTCAGCGTGAATAGGAGTTTTCTCCATCGGGGCAGCATGATTTTGAACAGACTGTGACCCTATGAAAATTCCTCTAGCACACTGAGGTCGATGCCACACATCTGGCTTCTATCTGTGTTGTTCGCTGGTGGCACTTGGCGCTGAGTTCATTAATAGTGTTCACCAGTGGTGTTCAAGCTCTGCCTCTCTCCCATGATTTCATGTTCCTCGAGATCAGCGACCATGCTTCATATGTCTTTTCTACCTCCCATACCATGTTAGTTTGAAATTGAACCTAGTGAAAGTATCTAGAGTATTAAATTTTTTCCATTATTGCAGAAAATTGTGCAGAATAATTAGACCAAGCACAGCTGGCTCCGCAAGCAGGTGCTCTAGGGTTTTGGGGTACAGTGGAGAGTGTCCATTGTTGGAGGTACTTAAGAGATCATGGCCCTGCCATCCTCATGTGCCGAGATGGAAGGAACCATAACAGTTCATCCCGTTCTCAGTTTAACTTTAATGAAACGCAGTTGAGACCAGTGATGCTTAACATTTGGGGGTCAAAAACCCCTTTGAAAAGATAACGGAAACTAAGGACTCTTTTCCCCAGGAAAAGACAAAGGCATACAATTTTGGTTTAAGTTTCAAGAAGCTCACAAACTTCTTGGAGTCCAACCCTGGACTTGTTAAGGTGCTCTGGACCCCAGTTCAGAATGCCTGGTCTAACCTATGGTCTCATAACATTTTGTGTAAGGAATTTCTCTTCTGGACGCACTGTGGCGTGATAGTGATAGACACGGAGTGATATTCCTGCGACCAAGTTCATCCCATGGGTGTGAGAGGAGCAGGCAGATTACTAACCAGGCTCTTACACCCCTGACCGCATACAAATACTCTACAGCTAGGAGAGAATAAATATGACACATGGACTATTATTAACCAGCCATAAAAGGGAAGGAAATTCTGACACCTGCTACAACAGGGATCAACCTTGAGGCCAGTATGCTAAGTGAAATATGCCCATCACAAAAGGACAAATACTGTATGATTCTACTTCTAAGAGGTACCTAGAGAAGTCAGATTCATAGCATAGAAAGTAGAATGGTGGTTGCCAGGGGCTGCAGGGAGAGAATGGTGCATGGTTTCAGTTGTGTAAGGTGAAAGTTCCGCCGTTGGACCATGGTGATGGCTCATGACGCTGTGAACATACCTAACACTACTGAGCTCCACTTAAAAATGGTTAGGATGGTCAATGTTATGTTATATGCATCTTACCAAAATTAAAACAAACAAGTAACTATGAGTTTAAAACAGTGAATACAGCACGCTGCTGAGGGATGTGTGGGGTGGGAATCCTAAAACTCACCTGCTAGCTTTGATGCACGGTGGCCTCACGAAATGAGCCCCTGGGAGCCAGTCCTTTCTGCTGCTGGGTGGGCTTCCTGAGCTGTGCCAAATGCCATGGCATTGAAAACCAGCACCAGGAGCACCTTGCTTTGTGGTGGGATGGTTGGGCTTGGAACTCTGGACTTGCTGCAGTGTTTTTATTTCTGTACACACATTACTGTCATTAACTTTTCCTACAAGACAATGGCTGGCGACCATCTTCTATTTCCTAGGGCTCTATACATAATTTTAAAAGGAAAACTGTAACTGCATATGTGATTCACCATGCAGGAACTCTTCATTTTATAGGACCCATTTTTTTTATAACAGGAAGTAAATATGTGTTGCTAAGCTACTATGTCCACAAAAAAAAAAAAATCATATAGTAGATTCCATTGTACTCTTTGTGTTCTGTGAGAGTTGATGATTCTTTTATGCTAATTCTGCCCTTTTGTTCTTGACCTCCTTTACCTAAAGTTAATTAGAGTTTGGCCATAATGTATTTGGTATAAACAGAAAAAAAAAGGCTTAAATCATAATTTCACATGAGAAAACAGAAGTCTTCCTTGAACTTTCTCAAAGGAATTTAAAAAGCATTTATTGGCCCATATTTTCAGTTCTGCATCTATCAAATATCTACCTATCTATCTATCTATCTATCTATCTATCATCTATCTATCATCTATGGTTCAAGGAACTTGAAAACACCTGATTTAATCTTATTGCAGAGGAAAGAAATAGAGACTGCATGAGTAAATTTTAGGAGTTGCAAATATCTCTTTTGATCCTCTGGGAATGAGGCATCTATTTTCCACCTCTGAGAAGAATAAGGCAGGGAGAGACAATTTTAAGATGCATCTTAAAAGATTTAGGCCAGAGGAAAGGAAGAACTGCAGGTCAGTTATTCCATTCCCAAGACTGAGATCTCAAAACAAAAATGGGTATCATTGCCCATATCAGATACCTTGACCCCCAGGACAATGGGAGGGTCCTGAGGTAATGGAATCGTTCCATCTGCATATTTAATTTTTGTTAAGATTTTATCTATTTGTCAGAGAGAGAGAGAGAGCACAAACAGGAGGAGTGGCAGGCAGAGGGAGAAGTAGACTCCCCGCCGAGTAAGAAGCCCAATTCAGGACTCGATCCCAGGACCCTGAGATCATGACTTGAGCCAATGGCAGATGCTTAACCGACTGAACCACCCAGGCATCCCTGCATATTTAATGTATATGAACTCAAATATGCACACATTTGACAAGGAGGGAGCCACTTATATATATATTTTTGAGATTTTATTTATTTGTCAGAGAGAGATACAGAGAGAGAGAGGGAACACAAGCAAGGGGAGTGAGAGAGGAAGAAGCAGGCTTCCCGCCGAGTAGGGAGCCCGATGCGGGGCTCCATCCCAGGACCCTGGGAGCATGACCTGAGCTGAAGGCAGATGCTTAACCGACTGAGCCACCCAGGCGTCCCAGGAGGGAGCCATTTAAATAGAGCTGGTAATTAGGTCTAGCATTCAGCCCAAGGTCCCACAGAAAGACAGGATGGGAATACAGGAATTTATACTTCACAACTGGGCTTTCTCCCATGCTCTCAGTGTAAACAACTCGCCCCGCTGAGTATGATTCTAGCAGTTTTTATTCCCATAGAGCATGGCTCCCACGTGCCAGTCATCATGCTCATCTAACGCTCAGTGGTTAGTTTCAGTGCTAGGGCAAGAGGTGGCTGGACTGAACTTCCTGGGAGATGGGATGTCTGTCTTCAGCGGAGCTCACAAATACGGCCTCGCCCAGTCTAGCAGGAGTCATGAAGATTTGAGAGAGAAAAAAGTCATCAAACCATGGCGTCAAGTACTACAGTGATCATTCAGGAGACAAGTCAAATACGTATAAGATTTCAGTGAAGACCATAATGCGTTTGACTTGTACCTAGAACAATGGGATTATGAGCCTGTGCCTATGAATTTTAACACACACTCTAGCTTCCTGCCAAAGGGGCACAGGCTTCTGATGAAAAGGGATTTCCAGGAGTCAGTTCAACTCTACATGCTTTTCACCAATATATGGTCTTCTGACCCTCACTTCCATGGAAATTAAAATGGTTAAGAGCATGAACTTTGGGGTCAGATTTCAAATCCCAGCTTCTCCATATTAACCAGCTAACATGTTAGTTTTACTAAGCCTCAGTTTCCTCAAATGTAACAATAGTTCTTACCTAATAGGACAGCTCTGTAGATTAAATGCAGAGCGCTCAGCACCTGCATTTAATAAGTAATGCAATAGATGTTTACTCTGATTATTCAGGAAGCAAAAGCAATCCAATGCATTGGCCGAATGCCACTGATTTGTGGGAAGAACAAAGGACTGGTTCTGTGCTCTGGATCCAGAGCAATGAAAAAGCTTCAAAAACATATTTGTTTTTATTCTCTCCTATGTTACGTTTTATATGCCTAACTTCTAAACTATTTAAATATATGTGTTAGCTGTGCACCATCCATCCAGTGTGTTCAGTGACTATTTGTTGAGGACCTCCTATGTGCCAGGCTGGGTGCTGGTGATATGGAGGCAAGACAGTCCCCGAACAGGGGGAGGGGACAGACACATAAGCTGGTAGTTACAAGCCAGCATGGAGAAGGGAATCACCGGGGCACCTGAAAGGACTTAGGTACAGAAAGCAGAGAATGGGTCAAGGAGGGT
This sequence comes from Leptonychotes weddellii, assembly GCF_054177405.1. NCBI lineage: Eukaryota > Metazoa > Chordata > Mammalia > Carnivora > Phocidae > Leptonychotes > Leptonychotes weddellii. Next base: position 44,548,375 of record NC_138381.1, on the reverse strand, counting down.
GTCTGGTGTGAGAAATAGCAGGGGGCATAGGGGGCAACTGCAAGGAAGTCAGGCTGTCTGAGTGGAAAGTGCAAATCTGGGAATGGTGGGCAAAGAGGCTGGACAGAAGGGCTATCCTGGAGCCCTTCCATGTTTCCCTAGAGCCTTTGACCCTCATCCCGAAGGCTATGTGAGCTGTTGATCGAATATATATTCTCATTCAAGATAGAAGATTCTGTGCAGAAGACAGATTGGAGGGGGAGACCAGAGGCAAGGTTTGGGGTATCAAGACTACACAGCAGCCATTGGGTGAGGACTGGCGAGGGGGACGTTGGCAGGTCCTCTGAAGAAGGAGGGGGAGGCAGAGAGGCCGAGGAATGAACAGTAGGTGAATATAACAGAACTTATGATGGCTGGGGTGGAAAGTGGAGGGGAAGGGAGGAATCAAGGGTGACTCTCAGTTATCTAGTTTAAGCAACTGAGGGGGTGGTGCTATCAACTGAGACATTTTAAGAATAAAGAGGAAGAACATGTTTGGAGGGTAGAAGATGATTTTGCTCCTTTTGAAAGAAATTTTAGTTATACAGAACTTACAGTCTAGGAAAATAATGATTCAAATGTGCTTTTCTTTCATTACATCTGGAATTCAGTAATCAAAGAAATTATTTATACTAACAAATCCTCAGAAAGCATGGCTAACCAGGAGGTTGCCTAGTCCAGTATCCTCAGCCAGGTACAAGCAACATCTGAGCCCAAATGACCTTCATGATTTCAGGTAAGCAGGGGGAAAATCTTAAAGAGGCTAGGAAAGAGAGAGAATGGATAAAGGACACACACATATAGTAACACTAACTAAAAAATGTAAAATCCCTGACTTCAGATATGTTCTGCCTTTTCCCTGACACTTAATTAATTGCATCTCAGTCTGTCTTTTTTTCCCCCATTATCTCCTGATGGAGATTCTAGAATAAGTGCTAAATAGCAAACAATGAAGCCAAGAGAAGGGGGGAAAGATGGGGCTTGGGTAATCCACAACCTGTTACTTCAACCACTTAAATCAGGCAGAGGTTCGTGTACCAAGTAGGCAAGACTGGGAAAATTAAGAATGAATGTGGGGCTGTCTCCCCAAGGTTGGCCCATCTGTGGGCTCAAATCTGTGGCTTCTTTGTGTGAGTTAGCAGCATAAATTGTCCCTGTATTTTTTGAATTTCGTTTCTTTTAGATTTAGTCATCTTATTTTGGAGGGTTCTGGATAGTAGCGAGAGATGGTATTTGATTTCAACCCCAAATCTGGTTAAATAAGAAGCTGGAAGTGGGAAGGAGGGGAAGATGCAAACATTTTTCTTTGCTGAAAATGGATCGGTAGTGCCGTAGTGGTGTACAAAGGGCTTCTCAGAGTTATCAAAGTGCCCCAGGAGAGGGCTGATGGCAGTGGGGGTGTCCCCAGGATGACTTCCTCTCTCTCCTCTCCCTGCCAGAGCTCCCTTGTCCAAACCTGTAATCCCTGCCCAAGCAATTCCAGTTCTGGGTGTTTCTTAAGCAAATAGGGCAAATCATGCCAGTGTTAGGGGTTGTCACCCTTTATAGATTGTATTCCAGGGCAACTATTCATGATCTTTTCTCATGACTCAATGTCACTGCCTCCCCTGGGACTTTGATTTCTCCCTCCTCCAACTCCTCATTGCACTCACATCTGTATGTGTAGTTGGCACCAATAACATGCTGTCACGTTTTCGCATGATCTACTTTGTGAAGTCGAGACCTTCCTCATTTACGTACCATCACATTCTCCCATAGTTAGTTTCTCAGGCCTATGTCTTCCTGCCCCACTACATGGGAAGCTTTCTGTGACTGGGAAGAGATGTGTCAGCTGCTTCTTGCACAAGCATCTTCCCCACCTTGTCCTGCCCCAAGGTGAGTCCAGCACACAGCAGGTGGGTGTTCAGCAGATGCTTGTGGATTGTGAAGCAGTGCCACCAATATGATATGTTCAAGTCAAAAAAAAAAAAAAGAAATTGTATATCAGAGTGCTGGACATAAGGTTTCTACACAAAACGAAGACAAGTATTGCCCCTCCAAGGAGGTCTTCTCAGTATTCGTGGAAAGGATGATAATAATAACTCTTGCTACACACTTGCTATGTGTCAGGTGCTGCTCTAGGCACTTTACATGTATCACTGTATTTGATCCTCACAATAGTCTTCTGCTTACTGTTATCCTCATTTTACAAATGAGGAAACCAAGGCACAGAAAGGTTAAAAACTTGCCCAAGAGTCAAGAATATGCAATGGGGAAAAAGACAGTCTCTTCAACAAATGGTGCTGGGAAAAGTGGACAGCTACCTGCAGAAGAAACCAGGTTTTCTTATAACCATACACAAAAATAAACTCAAAATGGATTAAAGACATAAATGTGAGACCTGAAACCATAAAACTCCTACAAGAAAACACGGGCAGTAATCTTTCTGACATCAGCTGTAGAAACATTTTTCTAGATACATGTCCTTTGGCAAGGCGAACAAAACCAAAATTAAACTGTTGGGACTACACCAAAATAAAAAGCTTTTGCACAGTGAAGGAAACCATCAGCAAAACAAAAAAATAACCCACCAAATGGGAGGAAGTATTTGCAAATGATATATCTGATAAGGGGTTAATATCCAAAATAGATGAAGAACTTATACAATTCAACATCAAAAATCCACAAATAATCCAATTAAAAATCGGCAGAAGACATGAACAGACGTTTCTCCAAAGAAGATATCCAGATGGCCAACAGACACATGAAAAGATGCTCAACATTACTAATCATCAAGGAAATGCAAATCAAAACCACAATGAGATATCACCTCACACCTGTCAAAATGCTAAAATCAAAAACACAAGAAACAACAGGTGTTGGCGAGGATGTGGAGAAAAAGGAACCCTTATGCACTGTTGGTGGGAATGCAAACTGGTGCAGCCACTGTGGAAAACAGTATGGAGGTTCCTCAAAAAGTTAAAAGTAGAATTACCATATGATCCAGTAATTCCACTACTGGGTATTTGCCACCTCAAAATGAAAACACTAATCCAAAAAGATATATGCACCCCTATATTTATTGCAGTATTATTTACAGTAGCCAAATTGTGGAAGCAACCCAAGTGCCCATCCACAGATGAATGGATAAAGAAAATGTGCTATATATATATATATATATATATGTATATATAACATATATATATATGTAAAATGGCAAGATTTCATTCTTTTTATGGCTGAGTAAAATTTATATATATAAATGGAATATTACTCAGCCATAAAAAGAATGGAATCTTTCCATTTGCACAAACATGGATGGATCTATGGATCTAGAGGGTATGATTCTAAATGAAATAATGTCAAGAAAGACAATACCATATGATTTCACTCATGTGGAATTTAAGAAACAAAACAAATGAACAAAGAAGAAAAGAGACAAGTGAAAAAACAGACTCTTAACTATAGGGAACAAACTGGTGGTTACCAGAGGGGAGGTGGGTTAGGGGATGGATAAAATAGGGGATTAAGAGTACACTTATCATGATGAGCACTGAGTAATACATAGAATTGTTGAATCACTATACTGTACACCTGAAACTAATATAATGCTGTATGTTAATTAAAATGGAATTGGAAAATAGTAAATAAAAATTAAAAAAAAAAATAACTTGTCCAGGAGTGGAATCAGATTTCAAACTTAGGCAGTTTGACTCTGGAATATATACACTCCTACCTTTAGACTACATTGGTCTTTGCGTCCCATTTAACCTGTTTGTACCTACAAGGTTATTCTCCTATGCTTTCTTCCAGAAGCCTTAGTGTTGTATTGTACATTTAAATCTACAACTACCAGGAATAGTGTTTTGTGTCTAGTATGAGGTCAAGATTGATTTTCATCTTTCGGGTTCCCGATTGACAGTACATCATTTATTGAAAAAGACCACCTTTTGCCTAGTGTGGTGGTGTCACCTTTATTGTAAGTGAGGTGACCTTACAGATGTGAGTCAGGTTTTGGATTCTCTATGCTGTTCTAGTGTTCTTTTTTTTTTAATTGAACTTTTTTTTTTTAAAGGTTTTATTTATTTATTTGAGAGAGAGAGAATGAGATAGAGAGAGTATGAGAGGGGGGAGGATCAGAGGGAGAAACAGACCCCCCGCTGAGCAGGGAGCCCGATGCGGGACTCGATCCCGAGACTCCAGGATCATGACCTGAGCCGAAGGCAGTTGCTTAACCAACTGAGCCACGCAGGCGCCCCTAGTGTTCTTTTTTTTTAAAAAGATTTTATTTATTTATTTGATAGACAGCGAGAGAGGGAACACAAGCAGGGGGAGTGGGAGAGGGAGAAGCAGGCTTCCCGCTGAGCAGGGAGCCCGATGAGGGGCTCGATCCCAGGACCCTGGGATCATGACCTGAGCCGAAGGCAGACGCTTAACAACTGAGCGACCCAGGCGCCCCACTGTTCTAGTGTTCTATTTATCTTTGTGCCAAAATGACATTGTCTTAATTACTATAGCTTGATATTTCTTGATATCTAGAGGTGCAAGTCTTGTAACTTTTTTCTTCATTTTTAAGATTGCCTTGACTGCTCTGGGCCTTTTGTACTTCCATAAAAATTTTAGAATCATTTTGCCAATACAAACACACACACACACACGCACGCACACACATTCCTGCTGGGCTTTTGATTGAGATTACATCGAATCCATAGATAGATTTGGGAAGAATTAATACCTTCACTCTCTTGAGTATATGCACAAGGTATGTACCACGGTTTATTTAGGTCTTTAACTTCTCACAATAATGTTACATAGTTTTCTCTGTACAGGCCTCATTCATATTTTGTTAAATTTATTTATAAGTATTTAGTTTTTTGAGTCATAACATTGTAAATGTTATCATCTAAAAACTTTCATTTTCTAATTGCTTGTGGTGGTATGTAGGATTTTTGTATATTGATTAGTAAGTAGAGACCTTGTGGCTCACTTAGTAATTCTAATTGTAGAATGTTTTTAGATTTCCTATGTATATAATCATGTTATCTAAAATAATGACAATTTTTTCTCTCCTCTTCAAATTTCTAAAACTTTTATTTTCTTTTCTTGATTTATAGGCATTCCAGAATAATGTTGACTTGAATTAGTGATAGTGAACATTCTTTATTTTATTCCCAATCTTAGGGTGAAGCTTTCAATATTTTGCTACTAAAAATTACAATTTCTGTAGTTTTTTTTTTTTTTAGATACTTAAAGATTTTTAAAGATATTTAGTTAAGTAAGTTTTAACTTAAACACCTTTTCAAATACCTTATTTCTAAATACGGTTACATTTTGGAGTACGTGGGCTTCTACATATGAATTTTAGGAGGACACAATTCAGGCCATAGTACCCACCCCAGCTGATGGAGCTCCCATCCCTTCAGGTGCTGGGACCAAAATCTCTGGGGTCATTTCTGACGTCTCCCTTTATCTCTGTCCCCTACAACATCCCAAGATGCACTTGTCTTTTCTTTAAAAAATGGAGTCAGAATCAGGCACTTCTCTCAGTTCCGAGGCCACCATTCTGGTCCGATATTCACTTGGACTCCTCCAGTAGCCTCCCCCTGGACTCCCAGCCTCTTCCCTCACCCCCACAGTCTATCCTCTGCCCCGTAGCCAGATGAAGCTTATTGGTACCTGGACAAGACCTCCTCCCTCCCCTGATCCAAACCTCCCATTACCTCCACAATACACAATACCCAACTCCTCAGGCGGCTATTACAGTCCTGACTCTTGCCCTGTTCTCTTTGTTGAAAGAAAGGAGATGCCTAGCTCAGCTTTCCTTCAAAGAATTTGCATATCCTGGTACCAGTTCCTGGGATAAAAGTCCGTACCTCTTGCCACTGGTTGCCAGAAATGGGAAGCTCTCCATATAACCCTTGTACTGGACTCAGGACCCTGGGCTTGGGCTACCTCCAGAGTCTCCAGACCCAAAGGCTGGGGAAATAGCAGGTGAAGAGTATCAGGACACTGTAATCCCAGAGAGCACAGGAGTGGGGTTGGGACCAGGGAAGGACTGAAACACCTGCTTCCCTGTGCAGATTCCACAAGTGCTTCCCCAACCATCAGCACCTGTGGGAAGAGGTAGGGGACCATGGCCAGGCCAGGATCCACGAGCTCAGGCCTCCCTTGTAACCCTGCTCAGCCCAGAGCTAACCGACTAACCTGGGTGCTTCAGTCCTCAGTGCTGCCACTTACCAGCTCTGTGGCCTCTCACCAGCAGTCAAGCTCCCCATGCCTCAGTGTCTCCATCATTCAGTCTAGTTGTTCTGCCTCTGAGCAGCATTTGGAAAACTCTTAAAACTCTAACTCATCTTGAATCCCCCTTCTGTTCACAACCTGCCAGGATCCTCAGAATGAAGTACAACTCCCCAGCCTGCGAGGTGTGACTCCTCTCTGTTCCCTGCAAACACGAGAAGGCCCCAAAGCTTTCCTGATCCTTTCTGGCTCAGCCTCACCTCTAAGCCTGTAACATTCCCACACTCCATCATGTGCACTGGCAGAAATAGGAAACCTACCCAGGAGCCTCTTACTGGCCTGGACATGGGGGCCTGGGCTGAACAGGTGTCCCCTCTCGTGGGGCTTTAGGATGTGGGTGGGAGTAAGGGTGAGCAAGGGCCTGGAGAAGGAGGTAGCATTTTCCTGAGCTGGTCTGTTAGCATGGCCACTGGAGTCTGTGGGCAAAAGGGGGCCAGCTGGTGGTCCCTATCCAGGCCCTGGTGAGGGTGAGCATGCCCTTCAGACCTACCTCCGGGGCAGCAGGGACAATGACTTCTCTCGCACCTCACGATGAGACTCGCCCCCTCGGGCCCCACCCAGCCACCTGGAGCCTCTGATCAGATCTCTTCAGTTGGAGGATCTGTAGTGATGTTTCCTTTTACATTCCATTTTGATTTGGACAATATTCGCATTCTTTTTTCTTGATTAGTCTTGCTAAGTGTTTGTTCTTATTATCTTTCCAAAGTACCAACTTTATTGATTTTCTCGTGCATTTGTTTTCTACTTCATTAATTCATGTTATTTTTAATTTTTCTTACTTATTTGGATAAAATTTGCTGTTTTTTGCACTAACTTCTTGATTGATTTTTGGCCTTCTTTTGACTGGCAAATGCATTCAATACTACATATTTTCCTTAGCCAGAATTTTAGCCACAATCCACAGGTTGATGTCATATTTTCATTATAGTATAGAAATCAAAATGTTTCCTAATTTTTATTGTGATTTATTCTTTGGCTCAGGATGAGTTTTTAAAAATACTAATTTATTTTTAAAGGTGAATTGCTTAATTTCCAAACATTTGGGCATCTCACTGTGGCCAGCAGAGGGAGAGGGAGAGAGAGAAACCCAAGCAGACTCTGCACTGAGCACAGAGCCTGACAGGGAGCTCAATACCATAACCCATGAGATCACGACCTGAACCAAAATCAAGAGCCTGATGCTTAACCGACTGGGCCACCCAGGAGCCCCTCATTCCTTGATTTATTTGCATCTCATATAATCTATACTTTCACCATTGCCCCTTTGGACAATGCTTCTTAAATAATAATTTAATCTCTTCTTGCCTCTTTTTTTATTGTTGGTATGCATTTTAATTCTACATACATTTCAGACCCTACAAAACATTTTTACTGCTTCCTGATACAATCAAGATTAATATGTTACAAATTTACCTTTTTTTTTTTAAGATTTTATTTATTTATTTGCCAGAGAGAGAGACAGCATGAAAGAGAACACAAGCAGAGGGAGTGGGCGAGGGAGAAGCAGGCACGGGGCTCGATCCCAGGACCCTGGGATCATGACCTGAGCTGAAGGCAGATGCTTAACGACTGAGCCACCCAGGCGCCCCACAGATTTACCTTTTTTATTCTTGCATTTCTGTTTCTATCTGATATTGTCTTCCTTATATGAGAATTTTCATTAATATTTTCTTTTTTTCCCTTTTTTCTTTTACTGAGATGTAATTGACATATAACATTATATTAGTCTCAGGTGTACAACATAGTGATTTGATATTTGTGTAAATTATGGAATGATCACCACAATAAGTCTTGTTAACATCCATCATCTTTTTAAAAAAATTTTATTATGTTATGTTAGTCACCATACAGTACATCATTAGTTTTTGATGTAGCACTCCGTGAGTCATTATTTGCATATAACACCTAGTGCTCATTACAACACATGCCCTCCTTAATACCCATCACGGGGCTACCCCATCCCCCACCCCTACCCTCTGAAACCCTCAGATTGCTCCCAGAGTCCATAGTCTTTCATGGTTCATCTCCCCCTCTGATTCCCCACTTTCAGTTTTCCCTTCCTTCTCCTAATGTCCTCCATCCTATTCCTTATGTTCCACATATAAGTGAAACCATATGATAATTGTCTTTCTCTGCTTGACATATTTCACTTAGCATAATCCCCTCCAGTCCCATCCATGTTGATGCAAATGGTGGTTATTCATCCTTTCTGATGGCTGAGTAATATTCCATTGTATATATGGACCACATCTTCTTTATCCATTCATCTGTTGAAGGGCATCTTGGCTCTTTCCACAGTTTGGCTGTTGTGGACATTGCTGCTATGAACGCTGGGGTGCATATGGTCCTTCTTTTCACTACATCCATCATCTTTAATGGAAGTCTGCTGACAATGAATTACCAGATTTTTTTTTCTTTGCCAGAAAATTTGTCTCTAATTTATCTTCATTTTTGAAGGATATTTTCAGTCAGTGGATATAGAATTTCAGGTGGACATTTATTTTCTTTCAGCACTTTAAAGATGGCATTCCTTTGTTCTTCGTTTTTGGTCTTACTGTTTCTCCTCTGAAAGTAATGTGTCTGTTTTCCCTGGCTGTTTCTAAGATTTTTGTCTTTGTCTTTTTTTTTTTTTTTAGCAGTTTTACGATGCTATATGAGGTGTGATTTTCTTTGTTTATCCTACTTAGCTTCTAGAGCAGTTTAGATTTTTCCTTGATGTATTTTGTGAGTTTTTGAAATATCTAAGATGTTATTTCTTTGTATTTGCTTCTGCCCTGTTTTGTGTCTTCTTTCTTCCCTTTTTGTGATAATGTCTACCTTGCCATTTATTTGCCTGAACATACAAATTCCAGTAATTCAGTTATTGTAAAGTTTGTCTCTGGTAACTCCAATGCCTGGGTTACTCGTATGTCTGTTTCTAGGGCCTATTTATTTTTTGGTCTTGTTTCTTCTCATGGCTGGTAATTACTGATTAAAGGCCAGACATTTTATATTAAAAGAAATGTAAGAAACTCTGCATGAAATGACCTTCTTCCAGAAAGGATTCACACTATCTTCTAATTGGCAGTTATTGAGACTGAGCTGTGGTCTCCACAAGGACCGTCTGTCTTTGGCTTGTTTCTTGTCTCTCTGGTGCACACTTCCAGATGTCCCAGCTGAGACTTGGAACGTTTACTAGGGCAGTTCCTTCCTGGCGGGACTTAAACTCCAGTCTTTTTTCTTTAATCTTCAAGACAGTGAGACTACTGCCTCTTTCCCTCTGTAGCTTAAGAATTTGGAAAGTGCCTTAGACGTAATTGTCAAATGTTGGGCTCATTTTTCTGTACCACCTCCACTCTCTCAGGGACCCTGTCGTTTCACATCCCAGGGGCCCGAGAACCATATTCTCTCAATTTTATTTTATTTTTAAGTTTTTATTAATTTTGGGGTGTCTCTCCCCGCCCCATGCCAGATCCATATGAGGAAACCTAATGTGCTGATGTTTGGAGGTGGGGTCTTTGGGGGGTGATTAGGTCATGATGGAGGAGCCCGCATGGATGGGATTAGTGTCCTTAGAACAGAGGTCCCAGAGAGGCCCGTTCTGGGAGGTGACAGTAAGAAGACAGTTGTCAGTGAGGAGCAGGGCCCCACCGGAAACCGAATTTCGCTGGTGCCTCGAACTTGGACATCCCAGCCTCCAGAACTATAAGAAATCAATGTCACTTGTTCATGAGCCACCCAATCCATAGTATTCTCTTATAGCAGCCCCAAGGACTTCTTTTGTTTTAACTGAGATACCAGTGACACATGACATTATATTAGTTTCAGGGGTACAATATAATGACTCGATATTTGTATATGTTTATTGTGAAATGATCTCCACAGTAAAGTCCAGTTTCCATCCATCACCGTGCATATTATACATTTTTTTTCTTGCGGTGAGAACTTTCAAGTATGCAGTACAGTGTTGTTCAGCAGGGTCAACCATGCTGCACCTTACATCCCTGGAACTTATTTATTTTATAACCGGAAGTTTGCACCTTTTACATATTTCCCCCAGTATTCATTTGTCTCCCCAGTGTTGTGGGCTTGCTTGAAAGATCTGTTGACTTACAGTTTCTCAGCAGCTATCCTTTATCTGCACCCAGACTGAACAAATGTCATGGGGCAACAAAAGTTGCACGCATGATGTTGGGATTACCTCTGAGACCTTCTGTCTTCTTTCAAGAAGCTTGGTTGCTCATATCCTGGCTGCCCAAGCAGCTCTTGCACAACCTCAAGCAGTTGTTCTTTTGTATTATGTTCAGCTTTTCTGGTTGTTTTCTGTGGGAGTTCTAGTCTGCTACGACCTACTATGTCACAGCTGGAAAGTTAAATTACCAGGAGTGATCATTTAATGTCAAATAATATGGACTTCTGTATTAGTCACTGTTCCCCAGAGAAACAGAGCCAGTGTAGAAATATAAGAGGACATTTATTATGGGAATTGGCGTATGTGATTGTAGAGCTGAGATGTGTCTGTGTCAGCTGTGTGCAAGCTGGAGAACCAGGAGAGTGGGCGGTGTCTGTGTCTGAAGGCCTGAGACCAGGGTAGCTGATGGTGGGAGTCCCAGTCTGAGGCCAAGGGACTGAGAGTAGGGAGGGTGGTGTTGGGGGTGCTGGTGTAAGTCCCAGAGCCTCAGTGCCCAAAGACCAAGAGCTCTGGCGTAGAAAGGCAGAAGATGGGTGTCCCATGTCCTAGCTAAAGAAGTGAGAGAACTAATTCACCCATCCTCTCCCTAGTCAGGCCCTCAGTGGTTGGGTGATACCCACCCACATTGGTGAGGGCCAGTATCTTAGTCAAATGCTAATCTCTTCCAAAAACACCCTCACAGACACACCCAAAATAATGCTTTGCCAGCTCTCTGGGCATCCCTTAGGTCAGTCAAGTAGACACATAAAATAAACCATTACAACTTATAAAGATCTTTGATGTATATTATCAAGGTGCTCCCCAGAGGGTTGTTCTAATCATGTTTCTGTCCAGAGTATATTTGGTAATTACCATGTCCACACTTCTAATATAGTTACCTGTGTGCATGTAATATCCACTATTCAGGTGTACGTGGTTGGATAGAAGAGATTTTCTCCTGCTCTCCTCTTACAACTCAGTGCCTTACTTAGAATAATGCAGTAGAATGAGCACACACGTAGTCTCACCAGTTTTTAGTTGTGCAATATTAGTGAGTGGATTCATTTGATTCTGTGAATTTTGATTTTTTTATCTTCAGATGGTGTAAATCTCCCAGAATGACTTAGAGGATTAGTTGAGCTAAAGTGTGGAAAGCTGCAGGAACATGGCACATATTCATTAAAGGGGAACTATTTTTATAAGTAGTGTGTCATTGATATTTGCTGAATGAATGAATAAGCTAATGATGTAGGGAGAATGAAACTGCCTATTTCTGTTTTGATGGGACAGGAGACAGCACAGGGACCCGGCATCTGCAGCAGGGGACAGCACAGGGCAGCAGATAAACTCAGAATGGGGCGTGTGCCAATGACATTTCACAAACTTGCCAAAAGACAAAAAGGTAATTGTCAGAATATAGGGGAGCAAGTCTCAGCTGTTCTGTGAGCCGTTTGGAATTGTGGGGGACTTCAGAATGCTTTCTATTACTTCCACCCTCAGGTGAATGCTGAGGAAAGGGATCTGGTTCCCTGTCACTTCAAACACACGTCAATTTGGCTTTCCATAAAGCAAAGTCAATGACAAAAAATTCTTTCGTAAAAACCTGTCTTCACATCAGTTGCATAATCATAGAAACCCAGAATTGGAGAAATCTCTGAATCGGAGAGTTGAAGAGGCATCATTGGTGCCGTTTCTCATCCTCAGTGGAATCGCTGCAGCAGAATTCCTGACAGTTGGTCACACACCTGCTGCCTGTTTGCTTGTGGTGCCGTAACCACTCTGCTTCAGGGGGAAGTCTGTTCTATGTTGGCCTTCCAGGTACAATGTTCTTCCACGGAGAGAGCTGAAATTGGCCCTTGATAGTTTCCTCTGTTAATCTGGTGTTGGTTGGTTGGTCCTCTAAGGTCCCATGGAATGATCCCAATCCTTTTTTTCTAAAATATCTTTTTAAACCATTTGAAGGTAGCCCTACATGGAAAAAATACTAGAGGAACAAGAAGACCCAAGTTGTATTACTAGCAACGTGACAGTGTATAATACTCTTTTTATAGAATGGGAACCTGAGGCTTTAAAGCTAAGCAAATGTCACACAGCTATTAAGTGGTGGACTTGGACTGTGAGTCCAGCTTTGCAGATGCTCAAGCTCAAGCTCTTATCCATTATGTTGTAGGGCATCTGGGTGCTATTGTTGGTTTATACTGAACTTCTGTCTTTTAGTAAACTTCAGTCTTTTCTCTCTCACAAATTTTGGTCAAGTCAGATTTTCTCCATTTGGAATTTATGTGATTCTGTCTATCATCTATCTATCTATCTATCTATCTATCTATCTATCTATCTATCTATCTACCTATCCTATCTATCTATCATCTACCTATATCTATCATCTGTCATATACCCATCTATTTATTTTTACTTAAATGTAGAGCTATACTTTCCCCTGTTAAGTCTAAAATGGAGGGGTTGACCATTTCAGCCTGTCAAAATGATTATTGGTGTTTATCATTATGACATCTCCCATAGAATTTTGAATTATCCACAAATCTGATGATTTTCAAAGTTGAAAAAAGACATTGCAAAAATATTTGATAGAATTATATCAGGCAGGGTCATATGACAAGCTACTGGCGACTTCAACCAATTGTGAATATATCCGACTGGCCTATTATCCTAATCGCATATTTTCACTTTGACCACAATGACATCCCAACAGACTTAACCTTATTTCCTAGTGCATATGTTTCATGGTTTGGCATCATAATTTAGTGAATCCATGTTGGCTCCATGTGATCACATCATTCTTTTCTAAATGGTTCACAAAACCTTTTATTTAGAAATTTTATTCTAGATTTTTGCCAAGTGTCAACAGATTGACACCAAGAATTTGCTTTGACTGTAGTTCCCAGAATTGAGGTTTTCTCAAATTTCACAATCGAAAACTATTTTCTAGTCTTCTGGTCCCTCTTTGTTAATGTCTACCCCTGCCCCCTGCCCCCTGCCCCACCAAGATTCCCAACTGTAGTTGCATAATACCATCTTTGAATATTTCTGTGCATTGGGTTATGATCTGTCTGGGCTGGAGGGTGTGACCTCGCTTGAAGCGGGATATAGTGGAAAGAGAAGTGTACCTAGCATTGTAGATCGAAATTCTTGTCTAGTTGCATTACTTGCTAGTTTTGTGACCTGCGGTAAATTACTTAGTCTGTATAGCCTCTATTTCCTCATTTGTAAGTGGGGATAAAACGTGACAGGGACTTGAAAGAATTCCATGAGTTAATAGCTAGGAAATTGTCTAGAGTAGCATAAGCTTTAAAAATCTGAATTTCCCTTAATGCCTTATCTATCTTGAATTTCAATTTATTCTTTACATTTTTTAATGTCTTTTAGACTTTGGAGTGTTCTTTTGTTTTTTTTTTTCCTTGCTGGAGAAGACAAAAGGAAACAACTCTTTGGGGATGGAAGATGGTATAGAGCACTGGATCGGTAGTAATGAGACAAGTGATCACTTATCAGGAGGATGCTTCATTAATTTCTTTGTGTGACTTTGAGCAAGTCATGCAATTGCTCTGGATTTTATCTTCATTTGTAAAATGAAGGAGTAGAACTGGGCAATTTCTCAGTTCTAGTTCTTAGTTCTAAGTTCTGTGAATCTGATTTTGCCTTTGCCATGTTTTTGAATTGTATAACTTCTTTCTATAGAGAACTCTATTTTTTCAGCGAGTTCTTGATCCACTTGTGAATCAGTCTCCTAAATGAAAAAATCCTAAGCAGACCCCTTGCTACACAAAGTGCTTCTGAGCTGAAATTCTGTCATCTGTGGGTTGACATGGGCTATTTGCCCAAATGAGCCCAAATTGGGATGATAAATTTGCTGTCCCTACAGTATTTATTATTTACTGTTTTGGATTATCCAGAATTTGATTCTATCACTAGCCTAATGATTGAGAATTGATGGCATAATAATGTATTAAGTCAACATGTAGTGATATTATAGAAATAATGGAAATAATTATATAGCACTTTCCAAACTAAATTGTTTTTTGATGAATGAGAATGGATTTCAGATGTAAAATACAGCAATTACTCTTTGCCCTAGAATGCTGAAAGAAGCCTTTGGATCTACACAGGAAGTAGCTATTCATCAGTAATGATTAATTTTGGGAAAAAAACCCCACATTCCTAGTCTCTAAAATATTATTAATAATAATTTTGTTTTTATTGTGCTTATTTTCTACTCTGGGGACGTTAACCAGAATATACAGAAAGTATTTTCTGATCTTGAGGTAATTAAATACCTAGATAGGTTTGCTTCCCTTTTCAGGGAGGATTTGACCAGATAAACTTGATTCATCCATTTGCATTTTGTATGCATTAATTTATTGAAGAAATAGTTCAAGCACTTTTTGTATGCTATACCACAAGTAGGCCCAGAAAAGAACTGAGAGGGTGATCCTTGCTTTTAGAGAGGTATCAGCTAGTTGGGGGTGATCTGCAAAGGCTAACTGAGAGAGTGTAAGCAGTAAAGGACCATTAGAAAGTGAGTCTGGATCCTGGACAATTCAGGAGCCTTTTCAGGAACTTTGCTGTTTGGTTAAACCCTCTCTCGGCATTCTTAACCTCTTGGCTTTATCATCCAAATATGCTCTAGGTCTTACATCTTAAAAATAAACAACAAACCTCTGCTAACTCCTCACTCCCTCCAGGATTGCTCTACTTTTCCATTCTCCATGAAAGAGCTGTTTGCACATGCCACCTGCTCTTTACCTCCCGTTCATTCTGCAGCTGACTCTGGTCTACCTTCCCCTCCTCCATCCCATCAAAACCGCTCCCGATGAGCTCATGAATGACTTCCAAATTAATCCATTGCATACTTCAAAATTCTTGTCTTACTTGCCCTTCTTAGCAGCATTTGAACCGATTGATACTCCCTCTTGAAATACTCTTTTCTTTTGAAACCCCACTGTCTGGTTTCCTTCTTCCTCAATGGCCAGTCTTTTCTATTGCTCCAATGCTTTCTCTCTTTTCCTCTGTGCTGCCTCTAAATGCTGGTATTCCCCAGGGCTGGTGGTTGGGCCCTCTTGTCTTGTCTTTTCTCCTTTGCTCTGTTCTTTTCTCTTCTCCCTCCCTCCTCTCTCTCTACTGAGGTAACCGCATCCTTTCTCATGATTTAAATGCCACCTATAAGCTGAAGAGCCTCATTCTGTCTGCAACCCATCTCTCTGTTCTGAGCTCCAGATGCCAACATTGAACTGCCCACTTGGTACTGTTATTTCAGTGTCTCATAGACATTTCAAATGACATCTCAAAATCTGAGTGCAGAGGGCCCTCTACAAATCTGCTCCTACAAATCACCACCCGGGTGAACTGTATCTCTACATGCCCAGGTTCTTCAGGGCATCTCTGGCCTATTCCTGCTCTTTGAACTCTGGTATCACGTGTCTTATAGGCATTGTAGACTCAACACGCTCCAAAGCAGCCTGTTGATTTCCATCCTTTCTGCCATCACTCTGCTCTCAAGCATCTTCAAAATGAAACATATTTTGACTTTTTTTGTTTAAAGTAGACTCCATGCCCAGCATGGAGCCCAATGCAGGGCTTGAACTCAGGACCCTGAGATCCAGACCTGAGCTGAAATCAAGAATCCGACGCTCAACCGAATGAGCCACCTAGGCACCCCAAAACAAAACGTATCTTAAAACAGATGCACACAAGAAGGAAGGATAGTAGGAAGGGAGGGAGGGAGGGAGGGAGACTGGGAGAGAGGAAAAAACAAAAATAAAACCAAAGCCTTGTGGTTCTGCTCACAACCATCTACTGTGCTGTTAAAGTCAGAACTGGTGGTGAGTTTTGACTTCTCCCTTTCCTTTATCTCTTATACTTCCACTTCTGGCCATGATGGAGTAACAGGGAGTAGATTCGGTGAATCTTCTATCTTACAGACTGAAAAACTGGCAAAATATACAGAGTGATTCTCAGGGGATTGGACAACTGGTTGATTGGACAGGAGGTGATGCAGTACAATGGTCCCTGGGTGGAGGGAAACAATGTGAGCCCTACATCTGATTTGTCAAGCATGTTAATATTTTACCTATTTTTGTGCTTGTGGATTGTCTGTCTCCCTCTACTAGAATATGAACTCCAGGAAGGGCAGGGCCTTGGCTGTCTACCTGAGCATCTAGTCCAGTGCCTAACCCATTGTAAGGACTCAGTAAATTTTCTGGACGGGATAAATAAAGGAGTGAATCCTTGCTAACACCTGCTCCCTGACTAGCCAAGTTCTATCTTTGCTCCTTTTAAATTATGTCTCAAATTCCACTTCTTTCCAGCTCTGCTGCTATTAGCCTGATCTGCAACACTATCAGATCTCCCCCAGGACAAACACTATACCTTCTTAGGTGGTCTCCTTACTTCCACTCTTGCCTTCCTGCAATCACTTCCCCCAAATTGGTTATTTAAAAGGTAAACTTCAGGGGGCACCTGGGTGGCTCAGTCGGTTAAGCCTCTGACTCTTGATTTTGGCTCAGGTCATGATCTCAGGGTCATGGGATCAAGCCCCACCTTGGGCTCTGCACTCAGCCCAGAGTCTGCTTGTCTCTCTCCCTCTTCCCCCTCCCGACCTGCCCCCCCCCCCGCCCAGCTCATGCTTTCTCTTTCTTTCTCAAATAAATAAATAAAATCTTAAAAAAAAAAGTAAATTTCATCCTGTCACTTTATATTAAAACATATCAATGATTTCTGCACTTGGAATAATCCAGACTACTTACAAAGGGGTGGGCAGCTACTGCCTGTCTGCTCACCCTCCTCCTCACACCTCCAGTTGCCTAATTCAGCAGCCCCTGGGATCCATGATGCACAATTTGAAAACCAGTAACCTAGATGCTCACTGGTGTCCTTTCAGCTCTAGGTGCTGTGCTATGATGCTTAGGCTTATTTGCCACAATCTTAAGTTACCCATTAAAACATAATTGATAAAAATTATCTCTAAGTTTAACAATTCTAAGCATAGTGACAAGTACAAATAGAATGAGAGCGCATCTGGATGACCATGGGAAAATGAGGGTTGGGCCATAAGAATTGGTCAGTGTTACTCTGGAACCCTCAAAGAGAAAGGAACATCTCATTCTAAATACTGGTCTTGGTTTTTCAATCATAGCAATCATGGAAGGCAAGTTTCTCAGTCTTCCAGAGCTTTCTATAAAAATCACGTGACAAAACACAAACACCTTTGCTTTGGTCCCATATTGACAAGGCAATGCTTTGCTTTGTTGTTTGCCTTCTAGGGTGGACTTAGCCCAAACACAGTGCCCTGTTTAAATGCATGTCCTTGCTTTTCGGGTTGGTTTTATCTTTCTCTGTAATTTAACGTACTGTTCTCCAGGCTTACAGATCAGCCTCTTGTGGGTTTAATTAGTGTGAGTCAGTTTACCAACCATCAGATCATGCAGAGTGAACAGATAAAATGGTTTCTCTGGTTCTGCCAATGTAAGGACTAGACTAGAACATGAACATTTTGGCTCCCTTTAGTGAAGAAATGATGTCATGGCAGGAGAGCGTCACAGTGATACACAGCATTGTGTCAGGAAAGTTAAAGGAGGCCCCAGTCCCAGGCCAGGGTCATGCAGAAGGAATGGAGAGAAGGAGACAGAAATAATCATAATAGTAGCTAATATAATTGATATGACCCATTTCATGTACACAGAAGGACAAATAAGATCACATTTCATCTGTTTTTGAAATTAATGCCTTCTTTACTCCCCACATGCCTAGATAAACAGGACGTCCCCTGTCTTTCTCTAAGCCCCCCCTCCCCCTTATGTGGGAGTCATCTATAGGATCTTGTTTGTACCTATCACCTTATGCTGAACACAGAACCCAGGGGACCCTTCAGGCGGGAGGAACCACCTTGCTGAGTTCCAAGAGCACTTCACGGATGCTGGTTTTCTTCCAAAAGACAAGCTGTGTCTAGGTTTCTGTTTTGGGTCAGTGCTGCAGGCCCATAGTCACTGTTTAGAGGGTAAAGAGATTCACCTCCTGTCAGACCTGCCCTCCCCCTGGCATGAACACAACGCAGACACAGACTCCCACAGACTCCCACCACCAACTGGCCTACTTCCAACATTCTACTTTTAAAATCCACTATTTTCACTGCCAGTTTCCTGGGTGCTAGCCATCTTGAGAGGGCTGGCTCGGGACAGGCTCCAGCCTCCACTACCACGTGGACCCTGAGTGGCCACTATTTTGAGGTCATTAACTTGTTCCCTTCCAGAGCCAAGAACGGCCTGCCCAGGAGACACATTCTTACTTCCACTTTTAGAGCCACAGGAAACAAATTTCTGGAAGATTGCCAATACCTTTTGTCCCTAATTTCACCCTCAGGCATTCAGAAATGTTGAGATCTAGTTTCATAACACCCTGCTACACATTCAAAATCTTATGTTTTAGTAATTTAAAAAGTAGATATTTGCACTCCTTGTTTTTTGGGGTGTGTGTGTGTGTGTTTAATCTTGTGATGCTAAAATGCTGGACACCCCACACTCTGGCTATATATGGTGAAAAGATGGTGTGTGTGTGTGTGTGTGTGTGTGTGTGTGTGTGTGTGTGAGCCTGAATGTATACCTGCTCCTGTAAGCACCCAGGCGGGAGAGGTTGCTGTGGGGATCCATGCAGACCCCAGTACCCAGCGGATGGGAATGAGGGGGAGGGGGCTAGTCGACATGCGGGAGTGCCATCCACAGAGCCAGGAAGCTCAGCAAGAGAATCTCACTGGGGAGAGAGGCGAGTCCGTGTGGTGTGGTAGTGAAGAACGTGGGTTCTGGAGCCAGATTGAAGAGCAGCGTTCAGAAACCTGTCCTGCCGATGACGCTGTGTAACCTCAGTTTCCTTACATGGGAGAAGGGGCTGGTGATGATGGTGGTGGTGGTGGTGACGAGGACGATAGCGAGATTAAAGGAGGTGGGTCATAAAGCATGAGGAAACTCCATAAAGGTGTTAGTTAGCTGTTGTCACCATTTGCCCCACGTGTGCAAAGATAGAATTTTTTTTTTTTTTCCTGAAACAGTTTCTGTCTTCTATGACTGCATGAATTGAGTATTCCCAAGAGCAGGAAGAACTGGAAGTAGTGGTTTAGGCTACAAGAGGGAGTTTTCTCGTGCTAATGCTGGTGAGCTAGTTCTGGCCTTTTGGGGTCTGGGTGGCTGATGGGAGTGAGGTGGGGAGTGTACAGTGACCCGGATTGCGGGGAGGGTGAGAGGGTGAAGGGGAGACACAGAGGCTGAAGGAAATGGGATGTGGAGAGGGAGGAAGAAAGACCTGCCTCAGGGAGAAGGTTCAAGAAGAGAGAGATTGAAAGAATTTCAGCACTTGGCTCTACGGTGAGTGACACAACACATCTTCCCGAAGATCCTCGAGAAACCATCAAGAACAATGACATTATTTCTGTAAGGCCTGAGTGAGGTCTGAGGCTTTTTTGTTTTTGTTTTTTTTCAAAACAGGCCCCATTGTAGTTCAGGTACCCATGTAAAGAACTTTTGAGACTCTAACTCAGTCTATCGGTTCCCCTTGTCCTTATGTATGTTTCTCTTCTAAAATAATAGATTAATTTAGCAAGATCCCCCCTCCACCATTTTGCCACATTCTAAAAATATCCAGGGTTTCTGCTTGATTTTATCTTCCACTAGTTTACCTGGGATGTAAGGGCATCTCCCATTTCGTTTGCACATGTGGACGAGGCTCTTACTGGCAGTCTGATAGTCACGCATTCTGGGTAACAGTTGCTTCGGCTCTCTGGGCTAGCAGCTCTCTGGCTCTGATGACTTGTGTGCTGTCAACCTTGTCTAGAACATTCTGGGCCCTTAATGTCTCCCATTAGTACACTTCCAAACTGAATCTGGGAGGCAAAGTTTCCCTAAAAACTCCATTTAGTCTCTTTTGACTTTCATCTTCAATCAGATCGTTTGCACTGTGATCAAAAGGGGTCCAGCAGGCTTGTAGCCGAACTTCCCTAATCTCTTACCCTTGTGTTTGAAGCTCCCTGGCAGGCCTTTTTGCTGTCCAATTTCTGGTTTACATCTGTCCTTCAAACTCTGTGTCTTCTTATTCCTCTTACTCAGTTAATCTTTACATTAAATATATATATATATATGAAGAGAGAGAGAGAGGGAGGTGTTTTTTGTCTGTTTTTAACAGTTAGTGGTTATATGGTTTTTTTTTTTAAAGAAACATCTTTTTTAATCACAGTAAATACTTTTCTTGGGTTTCTAGTAATGTTTTAACAATAACCTGGCTTTCTCAATTAATTTCCCTTTATGTGATACTTTTATGATCCCCCGCAAACAATGTACTGCTTGTGGGTTGGTCACACTTCCCTTTTTAAAGTTGGGTAACTGCATGATGGATTTTTTGAGTTTCCTCCCAGAATGTGGAACTAAATTGTGTTGTAACAGCTATTATGTAGTGATTCCTATGAAAACACTTTCTTGCTGAGGTCTTATCTAGCACTCAAAGCCATAACCACGATGGTTCCTTTGTGAGTTCTAAGGACCAATTCTTTGTTTGATCCCCAGACTGTTCCTCCCCTTGCATGATAAAATGAGGTCTGCCATTTTCTTGTTCTGCTTAATCTTGTGGTTTTTTCACTTTCACGTACCATTTTTAGTTTCGTCTCGCAGATTTTTGGCTTATAATAAGGCCCCGTAGCAACAGAGTCATGATTTAACTGTGAAATTTCTGCTGGCTGTACTTTCTTAGCCCCGCAAGAATTTTCCAGGGTTACTGTTGATTTTGTGCCCCACATACAGTGTCTTCTGGGCAACATGGTCCATCCTCTTCCATGTCGGTCACTGGGTAGCACTTAGTGCATTGCTGACTTTTTTCTCCTGATGATCGCTTTGTAAAGGGCTGAACCTTCTTTTTCTATTCTGTGTTTTTCTAAGCAGAAGGTGCTATGTTTGCTTCACTTTCCCCAAGCCCCACCAGGTCAGTTGTCGACTGAAGTGCTTTGATTACTTTATTTTCCTCTTTTTTTTCCCCCTCAATGTCAAGCTAAAATTCATGTTCCTTCATACTGATCGGATTTACCCTAATATTTACTTTGAAAGGACCTGGTCAGCTTTCTAGTGCTGGAAGCCTCGTGCCAGTTTGGTTTAGGTTGAGCCTGTCCTGCCTTTAGAAGTTCTAGTTATCCTAAAGATTAGCTTTTATTAGTTAGGTAATTATCAGGGACTTACCAAGATAGACGCTTATCTTGCTTTTAAGTAAACATTATCTACAGCTGGTATGGTGGCTCCATTATCATCAGGGACCTGAGCTCCCTATATTCTTGGGTTACCATCCTCAACATGTGGCTTTCATACTGAGGTCTGAGTTGACTTCTCTAAAACCTCAGCCGTCCCACTACATGTCAGTGACCAGGAGTAGAAAAGACACAAGAATAGGGTAGGCTCCCTTCTGTTAAGGACATTTTCTGAAGTTACACGTACCACTTCCTCTTATAATCCATTGACCAAAACTTAGTCAGATGGATTTTACTTCTGTAGCAATGGATGCTAAGAAATGATAGTTTTTATTTTAGGCAGCCGTGTGCCCTGCTAACATTTAGAAATTGTTGCTGAGCAAGAAGGGAAGATTAGGTATTAGAGATCAATTAGAAATCCCTGATATATACCAGAATTCCAAAGAAATTCCCAACTTCCTCCTTTTATAATGTCCTCTAAGCATCCAAGTTTTGGGAACTATTGTATTGTATTGTATTGTATTTTATTATTTCCCAGCTTCATTGAGATATAATTGACATCTAATATTGTGTAAGCTTAAGGTGTATTATGTATTGATCTGATACACTTTATATTGCAAAATGATTCCCACAATGGCATTAGCTAGCACCTCCATCACATGATTAGTATTCTTTCTTCTTTTTGTGGTGAAAACATTTAAGACTTACTCTCTTAGCAACTTTCAAGTATATAATACAGTATTATTAATTATAATCACCATGCTGTACATTAGATCCTAAGAATTTACTTATCCTGTAACTGGAAGTTTATACCCTTTGACCAACATCTCCTCATTTTCCCCACTCCCCACCCCTCCCAGGTAACAACCACTCTACTTCTGTTTCTATGAATTTGGCATTTTAAATTCCACCTGTAAGTGACATTTTACAGTATTTGTCTTTTCCTGCCTGACTTATTTCACTTAACATTATGCCCTTAAGGTCCATCCATGTTGCAAATGGCAGGATTTCCTTCTTTCTCGTGGCTGAATAATATTCCATCATCCGTATCATCTATCTATCTCTCTATCTATCTGTCTGTCTATCTCTCTGTTATCTCACATCTTCTTTGTCCATTCACCTGTGCACAGACACTTAGGTTGTTTCCCTGTCTTGGCTTTTGTGACTAAGGCTGCAATGAACATGAGAGTGCAGATATTCTTCAAGATCCTGTCTTTATCTCCTTCGGATATATACCCAGAAGTGGGATTACTGGTTGGGAACTATTTAATTCTACAGTCTTGCCTTGGGGAATGTAATTCTCTTAGTGAGGAACTTACCTGTTTTCCCATTGGCTCTCTCCCACCCCCCACAGCACTAAGAGTCACGCCACCTTGCTTCAGGCACTGAAGGTCACACGTTTCTAGTAAACTGGAGGCTCATGAGTTTGAGAAAAGATTCTACTTTTGATGGTGTCAAAGGCTAAAATCTTGCTGCTGAAGATTTTATTTCATCCTAATTTGTACATTTCTAATTTTTGGATGGCCAATTCACTTCTGTTTACCACAACTTTCTCCTAAATCCTCTGCTCATGGGTGGGGAGGTTTTGCTCGTTCTTTTTCCTTTCCCTCCCATTTGCTCCTGGCAAATCTTCATGTTTACATTCATTCCACATACAGACATTTCTTTTTTCCTGAAATGTGCATGCTTTACTTTTCACCAGGTTTTTAACATCTTTCCTGGTGTCTACCTTCCTCTGGGTGGAGTGTCTCTTTCTCTGGATTTTGGCATCAGTTTACACCTCTTTCTACTTGCTAAGGAAGTAACTGTAGAGCAGAAAATGTCAGGTAAAAGTTTACGCGATACCTAAAAGACCAATTAGCTGTCTTATACCAGCTACACTTACTCAAGACCCATTGTGATTTTGAGCCCTGATTGCCTCCCCTAGTAAAATATGTTTTGATTACATGTAGTGCTGTTCTGCTATTTTGTTATAAATGAAAACATGATCTGGCAGCTACATACTATTTTGATGTGTATGCTCAAAATCCCCCCAACTTTGTGAATTTCAAAGCTATCTAAAACTAAAGCCAACAAGAATATTAACCTTAATTTTAACCATGTGTCTTAGAATTAGAAATTAAAAAGAAATTTCCATGATGACTAACTCGGTAATAAATATTACAAGATTTATTCTGAAGGATGCTTCATACACTTCATCAATTCCCCTTGCTCGGTGCCACACCATGCCCTGGGCCTGGGCTTTTCATTCACCCCCTCTCCTTCACCCTGTATATGCAGTCCTTTGCAAGCATCTTTCCTTTCTCTGCAGAATATCTTGGATTTGTCCCCAGGTCTCAGTTTCAGTGCCACCTCTCAGAGCCAAGTCCCTATCAAGTCCCATATAAATTACTACAGCAGCCTCTTCACCAGTCTCTTCACTTTTGATTTATCCCCACACACTGCTCTGCCAGATTCACTGTTGGTTTCATCATCTCTTGCCCCTGATTAAGACCCTGTGCTTTTGCCTTATTTCTGATCACTTCAAGTCTGGACTCCTTAGCTTGTTAACAATGAATCTTGCTCAGTAAATCATATTTCTCCATTTTCTCCCACAGAGCAACCCACTAGGCATGCCCTGCTTCAGCAAGCTGGTTTTCTTCACGTCCTCGTCTCTTTTATCCACGTTTCCATCTTCACGTCTTTGCCTACGCTCTACCCTCCCTGGGGAGAACCTCCTCTCCTCTGCCCCCCCAATCCACATGATGCCCTTCCTTCAGTATCCCGAAGACTGCCCATTCCCACAGCATTCTACAGTGATCTGTCCTTTATATGTAATATTTCTGACTATGGTCTGTGTTTATCCAATTACTGCCAACGAATCGAAGATTGCTTTAAGGTTGTTTTATATTTGCCTTACTTGTATACCTCTTCTCTCCTCAACTAGTCTATTTTATTTGTTTTTTGTTCCTAGATGGGTCTAGCTGGATGTAATTTAGTATTTAATTTTATTAAAACCACGAAATCAAAACCACCTGAGACTCAACACATTTATTTCACATGTTTTGTTGTAATGTCCTCCTACTTGTTGGATTGGGGTTAGGGTTTGAATCCTTTCATTTTATTCATAAAATTCTACATTGCTCTTCAATATACCTTTGTTTCTTATCTTTATGGCCTTGTAATTTCCATACTTAAGTGAAACAGTTATGAGACACAGATCACAGACTAAGCCCAAGGGGAATGATATTAAAGGAAAGGAACGTAGAAAGTAAAAATGTCCTTACTGAGATCTGGGGCTTACCCTCACTGGATTTAATTCACAAAACATTTGAATATCTTTAAATATACTCCTTTAGAACAAAGGATAGCTATCTGTTTGAATTTGTTCCCACCCTGGCTGAGCTATTTATAATTGATTCATGTAGTCTGTTTCCCATGATACTGGATAAAATATCATGTATCTTAAGATCCATGTTAAGATATTGTGTATAACCAAACAAAAATAGTTAGGGTTAGTCTAAGACAAGCTAAAAGAAAGAAACTACCAGGAAAGATTAAAGCCATGGCTCTCAAAATCAGTTTGTCTCAGCAAGAAACTAAGCCTTGAAATTCAGAGGCTCAAGTTAGCTGTTGAAGACGGGAAGTTTGGGCTGGTGTGATGGTGAGAATTGAGGCCCAAATATGGTAGTCCTAAGAATGAATGCTGAAAACATGAATGCACATGCTGAGGGGACTAAGGATGTTTGGGTAGTTTCATGTTCATCCTCTCTGATAGGGGCAGGAACCACACTACTTTTCGGTCTCCCTTGTCTGCTGAGGTTGACCATTTGTCAGTCCTGGAACCCCAAGTGCCTAACAGGCGATGACCAAACTCATTCATGTGGCAGATGACTTGAAGTCATGGCGCTCTCTGCAGAACATAAAACCATGTAGCAGAGACTGAGTGGATGCTCGCCAGTCCTGAATCTTCTGCCTAGGTGGGCCTAGCCTTCCTTGTGGATAAGCTGGAGCCATATGACTAGTTCTGGTCAATGGAATTTGGGTAAAAGTGATATCGTCCACCTCTGGGCCTGGCCCCTGTCCCCTGAGGAGATCTTTGGCTTGCTTTTTCTCTTTGCATGCTGACTAGTCAGATGAAGAAAATCCAGCAGAGACTTTGAAGGTAGAGTATGGTAGAGCCACAAGATGGAAGGAACCTGGGTCCTGGAATCATTGTGTAGATTGCTGCTCACATAACATCTTTATTAAACAGTGATATGAATGCAAAATCTACTTTGATTGATTTAAGCCCCTAAGGCTGTGGTGTTGTTTAACATTATTAGCTTGACTAATATAAATAATGATGTCTTTAATTCATCTCAAGATTTAGAATAGCTTTACTTAAAAAAAAATTACCTGTTTAAGAAAAAATGCTTAAAGCTACCAAATTTAATTCAGTTTAACAAATAGTTGACGAATAACTACCCATGTGCAAATAATAATAATAATAATAATAATATTTATATAGTATACTGGGAATAACATGGTGGACAAGGCAGAATATTTTACTGGGGAAGGCAGATAAAAAAATCTGCAAGTGAATAAACAGTATGTTTATGAGTGCTAAGAAGAAAATAAAACACAGTAACAACCTGAAAGAGAGTGACTGGGTGGAGCTTAGCTTAGATGGGTAACCAGGGAGCTTCTCTCTTTTAGAAGGTGACATTTAAGTTGAGACTTGGGTAGAGAGAAGGCGCCAGCCATGTGGCTATCTGGGGAAGAGCTATGTACACAGAAGGTACAGCATGTGCAAAATCCCTGGGGCAGGAACAAACTTAGTAGGTACAAGGCAATGGAAGACTCGTGTCACAGAAGCTTCATGAGCAAGGACTGGGTGATGGTGCCAGGTCGTGCATGGCCTTTTGACCTGGGTTAAATGTTTGTACTTTATTCAGAGAGCATTAATGGGCTTTAAACAAGGGACCTGATTTGTGTTTTATTAAAAATCACTGGCTGCACTTTGGAGAATGGGTTTTAGTGAGAAAACAAGGAGGCCAATCAGGCCAGGAAGCAGTAGTCCCAGCAAGATATGACAGTGGCTTAAACAAGGATAGAATTGGATGTATTTGGGACTGAGATGAAAGAAAGATTTTTCTGATGGACTGAATACAAGGAGTTGGGGGGAAAGAGGAATAAAGATTTATTGGAGAATTCAACAAATACTGATTTAACACCGCCTATGTGCCAGGCACTCTTCTAGGCTCGGGGTTCAGAGTAGTGAATAAAACAGGTCAAGTCCCTGCTCTCCTAAACCTTACACTCTCTATGCTTGTTTGTTAAAGATTTTGTTTATTTATTTTTGAGAGAGAGCGAGAGCGTGCACGAGCCGGTGGGGGAGGGGCATGAAGGAGAAGCAGGCTCCCCGCTGAGCAGGAAGTCCGATGCAGGACTTGATCCCAGGACCCTGAGATCATGACCTGAGCCGAAGGCAGACGCTTAACCAACTGACCACCCAGGCGCCCCTAAACCTTATGCTCTAGTGGAGAGAAACAGATGGTAATAACACATGTCAGGTGAAATAAAGCAAAGCATTGTGAGGGGATAAAGAGTAAAATGGATGGCCAGTTTAGATAAGATAATCAGGGGACTCCTCTTTGATTGGATGATATTTGAGCAAAGAAGTGAGGAAGTAAACCATGGGGATATCTGAGGCAAGGGTGCTCCAGGAAGAGGAAACAGTGAGTGCAGAGGCCCTGGGGTGGAAACATGTGGCATGTTGGAAGGGCAGCGGTAGGCACTGTGGTGGGA
Organism: Leptonychotes weddellii; assembly: GCF_054177405.1. Lineage (NCBI taxonomy): Eukaryota > Metazoa > Chordata > Mammalia > Carnivora > Phocidae > Leptonychotes > Leptonychotes weddellii. Next base: position 44,520,935 of record NC_138381.1, on the reverse strand, counting down.
GGGGAGTGAACAGAGAGGAAGTGGGAGGAGACGAGGTCATAGAGGGGTAGGCGGGTGGGCAAATCACAGGCTAAGATCAGGACTTAGATCCAATTTTGAGATGGAAAGCCATTGGAGAATTTTGAATAGAGGAACAGAAGTAGGGAGACCAGCTAGTCTTGGTGAGATATGATGGTTTTATTTTAGCCCCTGGTTGGATGTTGATGCCATTATTCTTTTTTTTTTTTTTCTTTTAGTAGGCTCCATGCCCAGTGTGGAGCCCAATGAGGGGCTTGAACTCAAGACCTTGAGATCAAGACCTGAGCTGAGATCGAGAGCTGGACACTTAACCGACTGAACCACCCAGGTGCCCCGATGTTGGAGGCCATTATTGAGAAGGGGAAGACAGAGGAAGAAATATGGGAGCAGAAATCAAAGTTCTGTTCAGGACAGATTAAATTTGAAATGCCTATTAGACATATAGTTAAAGATATCAAGTAGATAGGTGGATATTTGAGTTCAGAACTCAGGAGAGGGGTCAGGACCAGAGGTAGAAATTTGGAGTTGTGAGCCTTGGCATGGTGTTCAATGTTTCAGGACTAGAGGGAATCACCCAGATGGAGAAAAGAGGCAAGGTGTGGCTCTGGGGCTCTCCTCCTTGCAGAAAGTAGCCCAGAGGGGAAGGAAATTGAGAAGGAGTGGACTGTGAGGTTGGATGAGAATCAGAAGAGTTTAGTGTTACAGAAGGCAAGATAAAAAAGTGTTTCAAATGAGAGGTTCAACTGTGTCAAATGCTGCCAAAAGTCAAGAAGGAGGAAGACAGAAAAGTGGCCCTTGGATTTGACAATGTGAAGTCACTGGTGACTTTGCCGGGTAGGAGTGAGCTCAGGAGATGAGGTGCACACAGGAAGGAAAACAGAAATGTGACAGTAACTGGAGGGAAATGAAATTTCTATGCGTAAACTCTCCTTTTCCTCAGTTGATGTGATCTCTCGAAGATGCTAGGAGCTAGAAGGCATTGCCTTGCACTGTGTTCAACCAGTTTGTACAGGACTGATGGCTTCATGGGTTGTTTCTTTCACATATATTTGCATTTTAAAAGGAGGAACTTTACGTTTCATGTAGTAGTCTAATATATGTTGGGTACCTAGAGTGAATGAATATTCTAGCTTGCACTAGCTCTGGACTGGTGTGTGTGTGTACATGCATTGTCTTCAAATCTGGTGAGCTGGAAATCTTCCTGACAATCTGTTAGGCATCAGGGATTTTTATCTCCAGATGGGTGCCCCATTTTTCTTTTTGATAACCTCTTACTAATGAAGAGCCAGGAATGGGAGTTCCATTTACAAATGGTGAATCATTAGAAACAGATTTGTAGGTGGAGAAGGCTTATCCAGCAGCAGAGCCTCACTTCTGAGGCATGCCATCAGCTCTTTGCACAAATGGGCCCTGCAAGCAGATCCATGGAGGGGAGACAACTCATTACACGTGTGCCCTCCCACACCGCTGCTCTAACCACAAGCCTTCATCGGAGAGCCTGAGGCCAAGAGGACAAGCGCTCCATTTAGAGATCACCTTCCAAGTCCCTGCCCCACCTCTCTTTCCCTCCTTCCTTTCCAGCAATCTGGGAGACTGAACATTTCTTCTTCCTTTTTTTTAAGATTCTATTTAAGAGAGAGAGAATGAGCATGAGTCGGGGGGGGTGGGGGTGGGGAGGGGCAGAGGGAGAGGGAAGCAGGTTCCCTGCTGATTGCAGAGCCAAAGCAGGACTTGATCCCAGGGCCCTGAGATCATGACCTGAGCTGAAGGCAGACGCTTTAACCGACTGAGCCACCCAGGTGCACTGAGACTGAACATTTCTTTGTGTTTCAGCCTTCAGTTGCTAAACTGTGGCCTGCTCTTTCAGCTCCCTTGGCCTGCCTCTGAGCTTCTTTCCATCTTGGCCTTGAGACAGCTCTCAGAGAGTTCTGCTCTTGGTTCTCTGGCCAGTCTGTGGGTGGATGTGTTCCTGCTCCGAGACGGAGTACTTTTCTGTAACTCAGAGTGGAGACATCTCCAGGACCTCTAAGCCTTCAGAACCATGGTGGAAGGCACGCCGGGCCGATGAACTTTGGACAGGAAAGAAGATGGATTATTTCATTCTGCTCACTTCCTCCTCCTAAACGCCCATGACCTGGTCTTGCTTCCTTGTCCCTTTCCATTTGACATCCAGAAGGGTGGGTCTGGAACTTCCGCCATCCAAGTACTTCCTTTGTGATTTTTTTGGCCATATGTATGTGCCACCAATGCTATTATTTACCTGAATTTTTCTTTAAATCAACTCATCATTTTACTTAGATATATATGTCTTTTTTTTAGAGCGGGAGAGAGAGAGCACACGCAAGAGGAAGGAAGGGGCAAAGGGAGAGGGAAAGAGAGACTCCAAAGCAGGCTCCACCCCCAGCATGGACCCTGACATGGGGCTCAATCTCAGGACCCTAGAGATCATGACCTGAGCCAAAATCAAGAGTCGGGTGCTTAACTGATGGAGCCACCCAGGTGCCCCTTAAATACTTCTTCTTAATAAGGAAATTTTGCTACTGCATAAATAGAAATTGAGGGTGAATAAAAAATAAATACAAATGAAACACCAAATTCATGTTATCAAATTCTAGTTGTATGCCTGTTTACCAAGGGCTACCAGCTTGCTCTCCCTGTTTTCTTAGAAGGGAGGTTATCAAATATTAGAGTAATTAAAGATACAGCAGCACCAAACTGAGACTTTCTCCTTGACACAGTCTGAAGCACTGAAAGAAAAGAACTGTTTGCACAGCATTGTGAATGTACTGGAAGCCACCAAATTGTACTTTAAAATGGTTAAGATAGTCTATGTTCTGTGAATTTTACTTCCATTAAAAAAAAAAGAAGTGAAAAAGATTTAATTTTTTTTTTGATTCAGTGATTTAATATTATATTCTAGTACTATCGTCCCTGATTTTGGTGAAACACTGCACCAGGACAGATGTAAGGCTCAGACCCTTGGGGTTCAGTGTCAGAGGAGGTCCGCTGTCTGAGGAGCGCAGTTCAGGAGTCTATAGTAGTTTTAAACTATGCTGGTGCCTTCCCTTGAATTTCTTAAATAATGGGAAGTCATGCATGGAGCAATACTCTTCTAAAGCCCCAACTGGTTTCCTTCCCACTTCTGAAACCTACAGTATGTTTGAACTTGAATAAGTTACTTTTCAGAACTTAAATTTCTTTATCTGTGAAGTAAAGATCATACTACCCATCTAACAGTGTTGTTGTGGGGATTGCCTGAGAAAATCACGGAAGAACCTAGCAAAATTCTGTATGGAACAAGTGTTCATTCTTTTCCCTACTCACGATTCAGTTGAAGAAGTAGGGAGGCAAATTCATATGGATGCTTTATGAGAGATTCGATGCTGCTGTGTTAATGATTTGCTAGAAATACTTATAATCCAGAAATGGAGTAATTTAGAGAGTCTGGAAAATAGTCACTATTAAGTATTTAGCCAGTGCCAAAAAAAAAAACAAAAAAAACCCTCTGATTTCATTTTCAGAATCATTGTTTATTGAATTACATCTCATCATTTGCATTAAGAAGTATTAAATCATTTGCAACCCTATTGAGTTTCTATAGAATTCTCTTCTAGTACAGTTTTATATGTTGGGACTTTGCCAACCTGGTTTAATTAATTAATCTTCAAGTAAATCCAAAGCATATTAAGAACATTTATGGGATTTCCTTATGAAATATCATCACTTCTGGTTCACCCGCATTTTGCTGTTTTTGGTCATCATTATTTGTATTGTTGTGTTTGGCTGCAATCCTGGAAATACAATTTACTTTATGCTAAAACCATGTCTAAGGAAAAACTTTGACTCCGCTGTGGAGTGAAATATGGTTACACTCCCCTGCATTGTGTTCTCGTTTTTGGCTATACATCAAACTAGCAATGATGTATTCTTTCAAACTTTAGAACTTGAGTGTGGGAGGTAGGGAACTTTCAGATGCCACAAACACACTTTTAAAAGCATTTCAGAACCAGTCTTCTCTAGGAAGAGACATACAATTAAATTCTCTGATCTTTTTAACCAAAACAAAAAACAAAAAATAAAAACCCTAGGATGGTTAAAAAAAAAAAAAAAAAGGAGTACTGTCGATGTAGGCTTCTCATGGCATTTGAAAAGATGAGCAAGGTCTCATTTTGTATGCTTGAGGCATAGTTTGGCTCGTGAAGTAACTAAAGCCATATGAAGTGTTTTATGATGGGTGTTACAGTTCATTAAATATTCACTTACAAGGAAGATCTTTTAACGCTGTAATTCTTGAGGTAGGCATTTTCCTCCTCAAAGTCCAGAAGGCTTCATTCTCTAGAATGAGAATTGGATGTCAGGCAAATTAAAGAGTTGGAGCTTCCTCTTTCCAGGCTCTTTGTGTTTTCAGCGGGTGAAATTACTTGGGAACATCCTGTGTAAATCTTTCACTCCCATTCGTTGAGCACAGCTCTTCACATCTTTTTTCAAAAAAGAACCATCTTGACACCTGTGTCTTAAAAATGAAGGTGTGGGCACCTGGGTGGCTCAGTTGGTTAAGCGACTACCTTCAGCTCAGGTCATGATCCTGGAGTCCCGGGATTAAGTCCCACATCGGGCTCCCTGCTCAGCAGGGGGTCTGCTTCTCCCTCTGACCCTCTTCCCTCTCTTGCTATCTGTCTCTCATTCTCTCTCTCTCAAATAAATAAATAAAATCTTTAAAAAAAAATAAATAAAAATAAAATAAAATAAAATAAAAATGAAGGTGTGGCTATATCCATACCTAGGGCTGATGTCACAGATCTCCCTTGATTCACCGTCATTGATCAACAGCCCAGGCTTGGTCTGCAGGCACGGACAGCCAACTGTGTTGGAGCGTGTCACCAGTCACCTACACTGACTCCACATTTGGGAAAGTTGGGCTTCTCAGAGAAACCTGGTTATGGTCTGCCGTTCTCTGGAATAATACCAGCTATAGGAAGCCAAGAGGATTTTTGTGAATGCAGTTAATTAATTCCAAAACACCTTCTCCTGGAGTTCCCTGACGTCCTGTGGAACTGGACAGCTCTGAGTTGTGATCCCTTGTGAGCGTTGTGAAATCGTCATGTTATATAAGCGAGTAGTCATCTCGCCAGGTTTGGGGTTCACCTTGATGTTGATAGGTCTGAGACAGTAGCTCAGCGTGAGTGCTGGGGCATGGCTCCCCACCCCCACAGGGTGCAAGATCGCATTCTGTTGGAAAAACACTGCTCACTCTCTCTCAGTGCAAAAAGTCTATGTGTGATTAAGTAGATTTGAGGCTCTTGGCAGTGTATTAAAGCAGAACAAAGCACTCTTGATGATTGGTAGGACAGGTGTTTGCTTCCTCCTCCTTTGTTTGAGTGGCGCTGTTCCTCCTGAGATTGTCCCCCTGAGAGAAGACAGGCACCACAGACAAGCCAGAGGCCAGGCCCTCATCCCGACTCTTACAGCTGGAGGCACAGGGTTGAATTCTGCCCCCTCTCGGCAATGACTTTGCACCCCTTTTCCCCCCTTCGGTCTCAAAAGTCTGGGTGAGCTGCCAATCCTCTCAGGCAGCCCTCCTGGGAAGAAGCTGAGTGTATTCGCCTTTGGTGCACCTTGTCATCCTTTTCTGTCCTTTTGGGTCTTTTGGTTCCTTTCTCTTCATCCTCAGGCTTTTTTTTTTTTTTCTTCGCTCCTTTCGCCTTTTCTCCTCTAAAACAGACTCTTTGGCAGAGGCTCTGATAAACACATTTGCACTGAAGTGTAAATGGCTGATAAAAGATGTGTTTCTTCTCCCAGGAGTATTTGCCCTGGAGCAAAGACATAAATTTCTAAGGGTGGAATTTCCGATCAGCAAACCAGGTGGAAGAGGGCCTTAGGAGTGAGGAATCTTCCTGAGGCCACCCTAGGCCTGCTCCCGAGGCCGGCCCTGCTCCAAGGTAGCCCACAGCCGGTGATGGGAGGCCCCAGGCTGCTGGCCGTGGGAGGAGCTGGTCCCATGGCTGAGACTCTGGCCTTCCTCCATGACTGGAGTTTGAAATCGTGGGGCCCTGTCTGAAAATCTTGAGCAAGAGTCTTGCTTATCCCAGAGGAATGTTTGGAAACACTAATAATATTACATTTATGGTAAATGTTTCATTATCCGTTTTCTTCAGCTGATGCGATAGACACCTCTTCGTTTTAAGGATTCTTGAACTTGCCTTTCTGTGAAACGTCCGAAGTTCCCACATATAGGTTCGCTTCTGCTGATGGTTTCATCATTCCTCAGCTTGTCTAAATCAGAAGTGTTTTTGATATCCAAACACTGACCTCTGGGCAAATGAAAAATTGCTAAGCCGGGTAACATTCCTCCAGGCTTGGAGCGCATATTCATGAGCGCATCGCTGCAGAATGGGATCCCTGGGGCTGATGTCAAGACAGGGAACACCAGCCCCCATGGAAAAAGCTGCCCCTCCCCTGGAGTTCTCTTAATGGACCTTTGAGCCCATCTATTCTGCGTGCTGGACATGCGTCGGCTCTCAGAACAACCCCCGCCCCATTTTAAAAAATCAGTAAGCTCCGTATAACTAAAAGCAAAGAATATTGGTTAACATTGTTTTCCCCTAAAACACAAGTCACATGCAGGAGAGACTAGTTTTGGCTTCTATTTTATCCCAGTGAGTTGAAAATTCACTGTGCATTTCCCCTCCTCTGATGTTTATGATTGCTGAAACACAAGTCAGACCTATGGTGTAGGAGTGTATTTGCTTGTATTCTTTACAGCCTGAGCTCCTTAAGGACAATGGCTGAATCTCACATATCTTTTCTTCCCTCCAGGGCCCTATGTATAGTAAGTTCTCATAAAAAATTGTGAGGTGGAAAAATGAATAAAGACACTCATTCCTCACTCTATTTTTATAAGTTAAAATCTTTTGTTTCCTGGCAGTTTTGTCTACAGCATTCTAAACATCCTTATAGCCATGATAATACTGTTTATACCACAACACAGAGGAGAACACAGAAACTTATAAACGGTATGCTCAGTGAAAGCAGCCGGTCATAGAGGACCACATATTGGATAGTTCCCTATATATGAAATGTCCAGGACAGGCAAATCTATAAAGACAGAGAATAGATTAGCTGTTATAAGTAAGGGCTGAGCAGGGAGGAGAAGGGGTGTGGTGACTGCTAAAGATAGGAAGTTTCTTGTCGGAGTAATGAAAAACGTCCCAAAATTTATATTATGGTAATGATATAAATAAAATATAAATATACACTGAGTGGTACACTTTGATGCTATGGTATGTAAGTTATATACCAGTCAAGATGTTAAAAATGAAGAGATTATGGTCTTGAGTGAAATGGAGAGAAAAGGAGAGGTCTTGGCTTAGACCTACCTCTCTACAGGCGTGGGAAAAAGAGGTAGAGTTAATCTTAGAATTTTACAGACACAGTAAAAAAGTATTTTGGTATGGAGGTGAAAACGAAGGTCAAGTGGGATGGAGAGGAAATTGAGGCAAGCTGTCAAGGAACTTGTGGTGGACACACCCTAAGATGATCCTCAAGGACCTGACTTGTGTAATTCCCTCCTCTTGAATGTGGGTGAGACCTGTGACTTACTTCTAACTGGTAGAATATGGTAAAGGTGATGGGACATCATTCCCACAGTTACGTTTCTTCTCTAAGACTCCATCTTAGCAGACCAGAGAGAGAGATCCTCCTGCTGGCCTTAAAGAAGCAAGCTGCTGAGATGCGGGCTTCCTGTGCAGAAAGCCATAAAGCTGGGAACTGCTGGGGGCCTCTAGGACCTGGGGGCAGCCTCTAGCCAACAACCAGGAAGAAACCAGTGGCCCTCAGTCCCATAACCATAAGGGACTGAATTGTGCCCACAATCACATGAGCTCGGAGGAGGACTCCGAGCTCCAGAAGGAATGCTGCCCGGCCGACACCTTGACTGCAACCTAGTGAGACCCTGAGCAGAGGGCCCAGGAACTGTGAGATAATAAAGGTGTGCTGTTTCAAGCCACCATATTTGGTGTAATTTGTTTGCTTGTTTGTTTGTTTATAGCAATGAAAAACTAATGCAGAGCTGTTGTAGGAAGAAAAGTGATTTTCAGGATCAGTTTAGTAGGAGGGCTTCTGGAAAAGAAAACTCAAGGTGATAACAAACCTAGCTTAGGATGGGGGTCTTGCTGTTGACATCTGCAGAAGGCAGTTAAGATGAGCAAAAATCAAGTGAATCAGAGAATATGGGATATGGGAATATCCTGTCCATTCAGATTCATGCTGGAAGTTCACCTCTTACAGATGAGTGGAGATGCCTGGAAAAGCAGAACAATACTAAGATATTGACTATCGTTTTACAAGTGATAACAATGACAATAATATATATGTGTGTGTGTCTGTGTGTGCATGCACAGACACTGGGCTAAACCGTTTTATGCACATTTAATTATTTCATTTTAAAAGATTTTATTTATTTATTTATTTATTTATTTATTTGAGAGAGAGCGTGAATGAGCAGGGGGAGGAGCAGAGGGAGAGAGACGAGCAGACTCCACGCTGAGTACGGAGGCCGATGCAGGGCTCGATCTCACGACCTGAGCTGAAATCAAGACTCCGTCACTTAACCGACTGAGCTAATCAGGCACCCTTAATTATTTCATTTTTAAAGAGACGGCATAGGACAGGTTCTGGTTCTGAATTTGGAACACCAGTTCCAAGTTCTGGCTCTGTCAGCTTACCAACCACATGACCTTCAGCAAGTCACTAAACACCCTTTCCCTTCTATCTACACATTTATAAAACAGGCTTAGTAACAGTCTCTATCTCATAGAGTTGATATGAGGACTAAATGAACAGTGCCTGGCACATGGTAAGTCCCCTTAATAACCACTGATTGTTATTGTTATTGCTACTGTTTAATATTGCTTTAGCACATGGTAATTACGTGTCCCCCCTCTCTTATTCACTCGGTGACCTTGGGCAAGCAACTATCTTGCCTTCAGTTCCTCTTTTGTAAAACAGGGCTGGGGACAATAGCTTCCTTGCAGGGTTTTGTGAGGATGAAACGAAACGATGCTCTGTCCAGTGCTGTGTGCAGAGGTCGGACTGATGAGACAGTTTTTGTTCCCGTCCATCAGGGTAGAGATGTGCCTCCTGGAAAGAGGCTCGGTGCCAAATAGGACATTATAATCTCTTCCTTTATTCAGCAGTTTTGTCTGCAAGCTTGGGAGAAGGGACCTAGCACAGTGATCAACATGTGTAAGTTTTCAGGGAGTGTTAGTTACTGTTAATTATTGCATGTAATCGTCACAAAAATTTCTTCAAGTTGGGTTCTTTATTATACCCATTTTACATATGCAAAACTTAGGCTTTGAGAAGGCAACTTGCCTAATGCCAAACAGAGTCAGAAATGAGAGGCAGACTCATCTGATCCTCTTTTTTTTTTTAAGATTTATTTATATATTTGAGAGAGAGAACGCGTGCGTGCGCGCGCATGAGCAGGGGGAAGGGCAGAGGGTGCGAGAGAGAATCTCAAGCAGACTCCCTGCTGAGGCATGGAGCCTGATGCAGGGACCCGATCCCGGGACCCTGGAGACCACAACCGGAGCCGAAATCAAGAGTTGGATGCTCAACTGACTAAACCACTCAGGCGCCCTGACTTGCCTGATTCTAAGCAAAAATATTTCAGGAAAGCCTGTTCTACACAGACTATAAAGGACAAAGACCCTTAGTACGGTCAAGGCCAGGAATATACTTTGAGATGGAACTGGGGGGAAAAATAGGTAGAAAAGGACAATCAGCAAACGTAGGCGATGACAGGGAAGAAAAGAAAACACACTAAGTGAAATTTCTGGTAAATAAGCCCATGACATTCAGACACATTTAAATCCACTTACATATTTTACAAATACATGTGATTTTTACAACCAGTGACACTGGGTTAGGAGTTCTCATTTCCTGGCTCCGGGGTGGAATGCGTGGACAACCCAAGCGAGCACTTCCATGTCTGACTTCTGCGGGCTGTCGTCCGAGACAGACACGATTACAAAATCCCACAGTCTGGCTGGGGTTGATTGGGAGGCAGGAATCAATCGGTGTCTTTCTCCAGCTACACGAGGGAAGACAGCAGGCCAATGGGATGAAGTTGTGCCAGGGGCCACACACTCAGACTCTGCCCCGGCTCGCATCCTGGCTTCACTCTTTCAGAATCCCAAGGCCTCCCTGGACAGTACTTGTTACCACCCAAGTATTAGTGCTGCATGAGCTAGACCTTTGGGACCACCCCAGACGCTGCCAGATACAGTTCTGTTTGTGCAACAGAGTTACCACCCGAGAGCTGCCTGAGTAGCCAGCCTCCCTAGAGCACTTTTGTCATATGGAATAGACATGGTGGCATCCTGGACAGTGATGAAGATGACGATGATGAGAGTGATGACCATAGTATTTATTGACTTGAAGAGCGCACTGAGGCAGTGCGAGGCTCTGTAGTGGGTGTTGAGAGCATGGACTTGGATTCCAGATCGATTGCCTCGGTTGAAATTCCAGGTCTGCTACTTACTAGCTGTGTGAGTTTGGGCAAGTTACTTAATCTGACTCAGTTTCCTCACCTGAGAAATGGAGACAATCATAGTTCCTGCATCATAGGGTTGTTGTAAGGATTATATGTCGTTAATAGCCAATATGTGTGCAAATGTAAATATACAATATATATAAATATACACATATAAATGTATATACATATACATGCATATTATATATATTTACATATTTCCATGTGCATGTGTGGGTACAGATACATAGTATATAAAGCACTTCCTGTGCTCACGATTAAGGCGATCATTAGCATTAAGTACCAATCACCTACTGTAGCAATGATCGAGGGCTTCCTCTGTGATAAATGCTTTAAAGACACGATCTTATTTAATTTTTACAGCAGCCCCGTGAGGTATGACCTTTTCCCTTTTACAGATGAGGACCTGAGGCGGAGAGCTGAAGTGAGGTGCTACAGGTCCCATGGGGGTGGAGCCAGGACTTAAACCCTGGTCTGTCTGACTTCAAAGCCTGACGCGTACAAGGCTAAGCTATGTCATCTCCCTGTGGATGTAAGCAAACTACCCACAAGTATCCCAGTGCCTGTGTTTCTCTAAGCTATCCTTAATTCACATGCCAGAACGGAGGCTTAGCTACAGAGCTCTCTGGGAACCATACAAGCATCTGCATGGTTTTAGCATAAAATGATTCACATCCACTCTCGGTAGAAACCAGAATGTTCCACATGGTACCTAAAAGGCGTGCCACTGGATAAGTGGATTTTACAACCCACAGAGGAAGGTGTATGAGTCTACTGGGGGGAGAGGAGTCATCTGAGTGAGAATTTTTCTCCTCTCTCCCCAAGAGTTCACACTCCTCAATCAGGAATAGTGAAAATTCTATCAGGTGGTTGCAATCAGAGAGGAACCAAGAATCCAAATCAGCGATGGTGCTTTCCCATGCTGAGTGCCCTTAGTTATCCAGAGGATGTTATTTGGCGCCATAAGATTTAATTCCTTCAGAAGAGAGATTGGCCCCTGCATTGCCAGACAGTGTATTAGGTGCTGAGGGGTGAGAGATAAGCAGCCCAGAGTCCCACAGGTAAGGCACGCATGACCAATGGAGGGGCTGTGTGCGTAGAACACAGTGGTCTAGAAGTGTGAGGGAGGGGGAGTGTCTCCCTGCTGATGGGAATCCCAGAGGGCTTCATGGTGGAAGTTAGCTGGACCCAATGGATGCATGGGGGCTTAGCAGGCAGAGAGTCGGAGAAGGCCTTCCAGACAGGAGAAACTGTATTTGCAAAGGCACAGAGATATGCATGAGGCTGCCTGCTCGGGAAAAGAAGGAACAGAGAGTGGAGAGAGAGGAGGAGGAGGGTTGTGGGGGAATATGTAGCTGGTAAGGTCGAAGGGGGTCTGACGGCAAAGGGCCTTGTGTTTCCAGGAGTGTTGGCTGCAGCTCTGGGAAAAGCTATGGTCCCCAGGCAGCGACAGGACTTGTCCCTGTTTGTAAAGATTGCAAACAGGAAAGACCAGAGAAGAGCAACCTGGGAGCAGGGCATTGTGATGTTACGACAGGAGGCAGTGAGAGATTGAATTAAGAAGTAGCCGTGGGGTGGAGGAGAGAGAGGGGGGGATGGCAGAGAGGTCGTTGGGGTGGTTCTCCATCGGATGGGAAAGTCAAGGGGGGTAGCCATTAGGGGCGATGGAGAGTTCTTCTCTGCACAACCAGGTACTTGACTGAACAGGAAACACAAAAGGAGCATGGGCAGAAAGACAATGAAATATGGCGTCTGGAAGTGGGAGGCGGGGCTGCTTTGCAGGGCGAGTGTCCCACTGGTTTCTGTCTCAGATAGACTGTCAGGAAACAGTGGTTGAGTTTGCTGGATTCTCGTTTGCCAAGTCAGTGGGGAGATGCAAAGGGGGTGCCGGGGCCCATGGGAGAGCTGGGGTGTGGCCACCAGGAGAGGGGTTGTAGCTCAAGCCACAGGGAAGGAAGCTTGCCCGGGGGCAGCAGTGGATGAAGGGGGGCTGGCCACGAATGTGCCACGCGGAGTGCCCTACGCTGGAGGGGGAGCCGCTGGTGAAGGAGGCACAAAAGAGGAGAAACAAGTCATGTAAAGTTGAGAGAACAGGAAGATTCAAGAAGAGAGTGTTGGCGACTGTCAGATGCCACCAGAGGCCACCTGGGAGAGTCCTGAAGATCCCTGTCAGGTTTTCTCATCAGGAACCGTGGAGAAGCCAGCAGAGCTCCTAGGACTGAAGACCCAGGTGAGGGCACGGAGGGGAGCATGTTAGGGTCAAAGGAGGCAGTTTGTGCGAAAGCACGCTCATCATCGTCCAGGGGTAGAAACCCAAGTTGGGAGCCCAGCGTTACTGCGTCTATGTCATGGGACCATCTACAACATCCTGTCACCAAATTCTGGAAACTAGGAAAAGATTTTGATTATGCTGAGTTGTTCCTGGCACCAGTGCTCATGTCTTGTGGAACCATAAGGAAGAGGAGAATTCTGAGGAAATTGTAAAGAAGTGTTTGGTGAAAAGGAGAAAGAAAATATTCTCAGCTGTGGAGAACAGCCCACAGAAAGGGTCAGAGGCAGCAGGGAGCAGGGCAGGTGGGGGAAGGCGGGGGGTTTGCTCGTCCGCAGTGAGGATCTGACGTGAGGCACTGAAAGTTCATGACTAAGTCCTTGGATCTGACCCGAAAGGCCAGTGGGAGCCACGGAAGGTTTCTGAGAAATGGAGTGACGTTATCAAAACAACATAGTACATACAGCCTCGGGTCCAAGGCCAGATTGTCAGACATGACCTCCATGTTCTACGCTCACTTGTTCAAACACAGTCTGCAGTGGCAATGACTGTGTTTGTTCTTGTCCCAATAAACTCCAAAAAGTACTTTGGCGTGGGTGGTTGACACCACACTCAACTGCACATGCAAATACAGTAATTATGCCTGAAAAATTAGAGGTCAGCTGGAGGCCAGCGGAAGATTTGGCCTCTCTGCTTCCAGATTTTGAAATAGCAGATTATGCACAACTCACTGTCTTCCGCCAAGACCTCATTACACACTTTTGCCAGGATCTCATTTTACAATTTCCATTCTTTTAAAGAGAAATCCCCACACGACGGTGATTCTGCCAACTAAGTGCTCTC